>NW_028242319.1:0-335947 GCF_964263255.1 Lissotriton vulgaris
CTAATCTCTCAAAAAGTCAAAGGCAAGCCATATGCGCACTTAAGAACCAACAGGAGGCGGTAATCCGACCAGTGGACAAAAGGTGGGGCGGTGGTCTTGTGGTCTAAAGAATTGTACAAAGCTGAAGGCAGGAGCCATGTTTACAATCTAAATTGGTACCGCCGCATAACACAGGATCCCACTGCGGAGATCACTCATGAACTATCACGGATGGTGAAGGAGGCGAAGGAGATTGGAATACTCGGTCCAAAGGAAGCGGAATTCCTGGTCAAACGATTCCCCCGGACTCCCCATTTATACTTTCTCCCAAAAGTACATAAAGATCCCAACACACCACCAGGCCGACCCATAGTGTTGGGATGTGACTCAGTGCTGGAGCCAATTTCCAAGTTTGTTGATGTTTTTTTGAAGGAATTTGTTACCCAAGTGCCGTCATATCTCCGTGATACGATGGAATTCATAAACAAAGTTGAAGGCCTGGAATTCGACCCCAGTTCGCAACTTCTGGTCACAATGGACGTTACGTCCTTATATACTCAAATTCCACAGCAAGATGGAGTGGACGTCATCGAAATGTACCTAGACACCAGACCTCGTCCTCACAGGGTACCCACCGAGTTGATTGTAAAATTTGCATCACTTGCCCTAAAAAAGAACTTTTTTGTGTTCGAGGAAGAAATGTTTCTACAGATTAAGGGATCAGCTATGGGCTGCCCCTTTGCACCGGAGATGGCAATACTATACATGGCCCAGTACGAAGAGAAATTCGTGTATAACAACAACCCGTACAGAGCCCACATTGGGCAATGGCTCAGGTACATAGACGACGTGTGGTGTATCTGGAATGGTACACCACAGTCTCTAGAAGAATTCCACGACTGGTTGAACAACAGAAGTCCGGATATCAAATTCAGTCTGGCATATGATTGTAAAACTATGCCGTTTCTGGATGTTGAAATTAAATCCACACAGCAAGGCCTGATGTCGTCACTGTTCCAGAAGAAAACTGACAAGAACAATTCCTTACATTACAAAAGTTATCATCCGAAGAGCCTCAAGAACAATCTCCCCTATGGACAATTCCTTAGGGTGAGGAGGAATTGTTCCAGGACAGAAGACTTTGTCACTCATGGCGAAGCACTTGCCAACAAGTTGAAAGAAAGAGGATACCCCGGCAAGCTCCTGAAATACTCTATGAAGAGGGCAAGATGGACACCCAGAGAACATCTTCTGCAGAAGAGAGAAAAAACACCAACGGAGCGGATGGTGTGTGTATCCACTTTTGGACCCCACATAACCCCGGTGCAGAAAATTATCCGGAACAACTGGCATCTGGTTGAAGAAGTCATCCCGGAGATTGGCAAACCACTGTTCGCGTTAAAGAAGAACCGCAGTCTGGGACAGCAGATCTCTTCCACTCGGGCCACAACCAAGAGAGAAACACAAAGCACCTTGTTTAATATGGGCCCAGTGAAAGGACATCATAAATGCGGCACCTGCTCGGTGTGCAGCCTTACGATGGAAGGAACACACTTCACAGACGGCAAAAAACATTGGCGCCATGAGGACTTCACGAACTGTAAAACGAAATATGCAGTCTATGCCATAACCTGTCCTTGTGGGAAAGTATATATAGGCAAAACCACACAAGAAGTGCGCCAACGCATAATCCAACATAGATCGCGGATCAACCACAAAGTGCTTACAGCACCACTAGTGTCTCACTTTCTGAAAAAAGAACATTCGGTCAGTGATCTCAAATGGACAATCTTGGCAAGTATCAAAAACATCGCGGGTGCCGGTGGTGACCCGGATGCACGACTGGCACAAAAAGAGGCCTACCTCATTTTGAAATTCGACACTGCCATGTCGGGACTTAATGACCTAAATGAATTCAGCAATCTGTAGCAATCCATTTATGAACCTGTACTTTTGCAACGTGTACTTGTAAATGCTTGTTGCTGCCCATGTGACTGTACCTATTGAACTTTCAGAAAACCCCTGTAATAAGATGCTCCTTTAAACCATGTCGCCATAGACATAGGGACGTCAGTTTCTCCAAATAAGAGTCCCTTGATTTGGAATACAGCCTTCCTCAAAGTATAAAGACATTGCGGAATAAACTAAGTCTCCCAACAGACACCGGGACCACAGCCTGTTTAAATACAAGAAGGCACGCCCCTTCGGGTTTACGTGTCTGTCTTTCAGAAGTAGATGGGTGCCAGACCGAAGCGTTCACAACTCCGCTGAGAAGTAAGTTATCTGTCAGGCATAACCTGCACATCGAGAGAGTGTGGGAGACTAATAAATTCTTAATCGCCCGTTCCTTGTATTAACAGCCGACAAGCCCGTGCGGTGGCCACCACTTCCACACGCGTGCAGTCAGAACGAACCTTGCCAAAACACGAAGGTAGGACTTGATATCTTACCGAACGGTTAAGCAATTGACGTGCACAATATACGGGCAATAACGCAAGGTCCCTCTCTTTCCTGTAGCCACAAAGATCTGAACATTGATAAACTTACGTGTACCGGCACCCGCCTTCCGCATTGTATGCGCACTAACGAGGTATGTCATGGTCATAGGGGCTTACAAACTTAGCACAACTGGGTCAGTGAAGCAACATCTAAAACAGACATTTCTACCTTATCTGTTTACAGGGAGCGACCTGAACCCCTCATCAATAAGGTACACTTATTATAAGAGTGTTTGAGTCTGAGAGAGGAGGTCCCTAGAGGTAGTTTCCTCACTGATATCACTTTTTAATTATCATTTCACAGCGACAGCGACCCCCCAGTCCGTGTCCTGAGGAGAACCCGCAGAATCATATTGGGTTCGAAACGCGTCGACGTTCTTACCTCCAAGATACAAAATAGATGGGGCATGATAGGAATTAAGTAATACACTTGTAAATCACCCAGCTGTTTATGTGTTATTCCTAGTCATAGCACTCTGTGATGAACTTCATTGTGAATCTTGTGTTGGTGTTAACAAGTAGGCCAATGTAACAATTCGCTAGTCCACTTGTTTATTTTCATTCAGGACTGGTGCCTCAACAATCGATCTATTTGAGGCATAGCACAGTTGTCCATGTGAACATTTTTGTGACAATTTTTTTTTGTTTAATTACTCTGTTTGATATGTTTTTTCAGTGGATTGAATGTTTTTATGTATCTGTGTAAATATTGTGTTGTATTTTGATGTCAAAAAACTTTTTCAAAAAATCTCAATAAAATAAGAATTAACTCAATACAAATGGTTGTCCAACCTAGCAATTGATTTCTCTAGGTGGTGCATTGTTTTAAGAACTCAATCTGCCCGGTCACTGTTTTTGTTTAGCTCATAGTAGTGGTCCAGGCCGGACAGTGACAGGACCCAAGCCTTTCTTTGTTTTCCTCTCCTCACCACCAAAGCATAAGTCGCTCCCTCCTACATAGCCACAGGAGGGGAAGAAAGCACGCCAAAGTCAGGAGAGGTGTCCAGACCACTGGCGTCACCCAGGTCATCTCTCCAGTCTGGCTTATCCAGCTAGTCAGCTAAAAGGTCAGAAGACCCCTCCTAATCCTCATCACCACCTTCAAGGGGATAGGGAACACCAGGGTTGAACAGGGGAACAAAAGTTCTGGTCCATCTCGGGGGTTAAGATGGGGACGACGTCGGCTGGAGGCACAGCCAGGGGCGTCGTCACAAGAATAGGTGCCGGATAAGGTCGAATAAGGTCGACCGGCGCCGAACTGGAGCCAGGCCTGGATCCATGGGGGTCCCCAGGGGCTGTGGCCGGAGACGCTGGCATCAAAGGCCCAGAGCCCCCACCAGCTCTGCGGTGCCCAAAGGCACGCCGGAGGAGTGGGGCTGCCCAAAGATGGAGTGGAGAGCTTCGTAAAATGCATGAAGCTGGGCAGGGGACGCACCGGCTCCCGTAAAGGGAGGGAGGAGCGAAGTCATCCCAGTAGCAGGAACCGAAGACGGTGCCTTAGAGCGCCGACAGTCCGGGTCACATGCAGAGTCAGGCGACCGACGGGGTGAAGGTGAACTGCGGCAGTGATCCTTCGCCTTCTTCTTGTGCTTCGACTTACCCGTAGACTTGGAGTGCGATGAGGTGTGATGGCTCTGGGACCGGTCTCAAGACCTTCCTCACGAGCAGGACTGGGAATGGCGTGGAGCTGATTGCCGGGCCTCCAACAGCTTTCTGGATCTGAGATTTAGTGAGATTAACCTTGAATCCTGAGATATCTCTGAATATACGCATTTCATCCAGTAGGGCCGGCAATGAAGTCATCGGGTTCGCGAGAGAAAGGATGACATCATCCGTACTTAAGCTAATAGTATGAGCATTAGCACCAAACTGGAGGCCCGAGATCTACGGATTGTCCTGAATAAGCTGCGCCATTGGCTCCAAAAGAAGTGCAAAGAGAAGTGGGGAGAGCGCTCAGCCCTGGCGAGTGCCGCGAGTTATCGGGAACGTAGCCTATGATGTTCCATTGACCCGGACAGAGCTTATAGGGGTGGTATAGATACAGCCTATCCCTGTGATAAATGTTTCCCCAAAACTAAAGTGGCGTAGCGTTTCAAACAGGTAGGCCCACTAAATGTGATCAAATGCCTTTTTGACTGCAATGAAAAGGAATAGCACCTCTTTGTGGGACCTCTGAGTGATATTCATGAGATGCAAGAAATTGTCGGGATAAAGTTGGCCTTGTCAGGGTCGACTAGGCCAGGCATGAGTGGGTTCAGGCAGGAAGCCAGGATTTCAGCAAAGAGCTTGGCGTCGATATTTAGTAGGGAGATGGGTTTATATGACTCCGTACCTGGGGTCCTACGATGGTTTGAGGATCACCAATAGTGACACCTCCCTCAGAGTTAGTCAGTGCACCCGTCTCAAGAAAGCAATTAAAGAGTCAGGCAAGGAGGGGGGAAGAGGTCCTGACAAAAGGATTTATAAAATTGAGCTGTGAAGCCATCCGGACCAGGCGCTTTAGAGCGATTAAGGCGCATGATTGCCGCAACCACTTCCTCAACCTTTATTGACTGATCTAGTTTGGATGCAAGTGCAGCCGGTAAGCGAGTTACAGGGTTCCCTTGCAGGTAAGAACTCAGGTCACTGTGGGAGCCGTCCAAATTAGAGTACAGGGTCTGATAGAACGCCTTTAAAACTGCTACGATGTCCTCACTTGAATGTAATTCCTCCCTCGAAGCCTGCCTGATCGAGCCAATGGAGGCAGACACGGTTGTGGCACGGAGCGGTTACTGCTCAGGTAGAATTTATGTCGGAGCCGAAGGACACCTTATTCCGCCCTGTCCAGGTCCAGGCGCCTTAACAAAAGTCTCTTTCGTTCCAGCTCTCACCAGACTCTGGGAGCCCAGGTACGTTTATGGATGGCTTCCATCTCCGTGACTGCTTGCTCTAGCTGCAGACGCTTTTCTTGTCGCACTTGGCTCTCGGCTGCAGATATTGCAATACATTCACCACTTACCACTAGCTTCCGTGCTTCCCACACAGATGCAAGTGGGGTGCCCCCCACGTCGTTGGTGTGGAGATACTCTGCCAGCACCGCATGCACTGCTGACAGCGTAGCAGAGGACTGCAGCAGTTCATCATGCAATCGCCATCGGAAGCCCTTATGACGAATGTTGCCACTCTGAGCGTCAGCGCAATCATGGCATGGTCCAAGAGGTACTAGGTTTGATGCTTACATCACCAACTCTAGCTGTAAGTGACGGGGAGGTGAGGAAATGGTCAATATGCTTATCTGATTTATGTGCTGCTGAATAAAAGGTGTAGTCCTGTGTTACTAGATGCCAATGGCACCAGATGTCGCAAAGGAATCCCTCCGCCAGCCAGCGTAGTCCGTCCGGCGTAAAGGCCCCCACTTGAGTGGAGTGCTGACAGGAGGGGTTGAAGGCGGGATCCATGACCAAGTTAAAGTCCCCCCCTACTAGCACTGCTGAGTCTGGGATTGTAAGAACCGCAGCCAGTGCATTAAGAATAAAGAGTTCTCCTCAAATTATGACTTTACCTAGATGGATGAGTTGGAAGTATGTAACCTTGCATTATTCAAGGGCATTTTAGTATTGGGTGAGTTTAACATTTTGTCAGAAACCAAAAATATTTCCTTAGTAAATAATGTGCTATCATCAAAACAATTGGGGAAGGGGGTCTAGTCCAACTGGCCAACTACCCACATATTGTGCATGTCCAGCTCTATAATGGATGCTTGCCTGATCAAATTTGTGTTATGAACGGTATGCAATTTGACCAATCAATCAGCTCAACATCTTTGAATAGCAATGTGTCTTGTAAGATCCATAACTGAAAATCAATTCTACAAACCTAACTAATGAACCGAGGATAGCCACAAATGTGTATGACTCAATGGTGGAGGCAACAAAAAAAGACTGTTAAACTGAATAAATGTAATAATTAATGAAAATCAGTGCTAGTTGACACCGCACCGCAGAAAAATAAGTTCATGGAAATCAAGTTTTTAAATTGAAAATGGTTTACATCTAAACTCAAGAAATAAAAATCTTGAGGAAAATTGAAACTGCCTTTGCGTAAAACTAGTGTATGTTATTATAATTTGAAGATAATGTTAGCAAAATCAGAAAGAAGTGTGTTAGTTCAAAGAATGTCCACCTAACTCTCTCCCACACAGCACCAGGATGCTCCTTTCGGAGTGACAGTAGCATCTATAAATGCCTATTCAAATTCAAATGACCCAAATAGTATAAATGTTCTTAGTTCAACCTCTATTCCAGTGATCAAAAGTTTTAATAGGTTTGAGCTACTTACGATTCTTGGATGTTCTAAACTTTCATGCATGTAAAGCTACTGGCTTACTTTTACACTTTCTCCATGGAACTAAACAGAAATCACTTGGGTGGGGGAGGTATGAAACTTACTACAATCGATGTAACAAGCAGGCTTCTATGTTCGGGATGGCTCCCTTTTAGCTCAGGCTTTACAGTTACAAAATGCTACGCTGAGTGCTGAAAACATTTCAACTTCGAGACCCATTTCACTGCTGCCAAATCTTTGCAATATTGATGAAAAACATGGCAACTGTCCAGTTACAAAAGTTTGTTGAGGCCAACTCTTTATTAATGACGGACAGGATGACTTCTGACTAGGAGTGGGCCCAGAATGTGTTGTGGAGGGATGATCTCTGTATTATTGCTGATGGAGGACGGACTAGTATGGTCTTTCTATTAGATCCCTCCACAGTGTTCAACGCCATCAACCATTTGGTGCTCATCCCCAGGCTGAAAAACCCTGGAATCTCAGGAACAGATCAGGATTGTCTGATTTCTTTCCTCAGTGACACAACACAGTACAAGTCTTTTTATAAAGTCTGAAGACAGAATTTTAAGACGGGGGCTTACCCATGGGGCTCGGTCACTCTCTCCCTTCCTGTGTAATTCACATTTGTATGTAGGTTTACCAAACAAAAAAGCTTTCATTCTGCATGGACACTTCAACTAAATCCTCTGTTCTGCCTGCGGACGTTGGAGCTACCCCCTTGTAGGATGGCATATTTTTTTTGTTTTAATCTTAATGTATGAAAAACGAAAACCACTATTTGTTAAAAAGAGCAATACAACTAGAGTAGCAACAACACAAATGGTTCCTAAGGAGTAATTCAATGCAAATTGAATATTTTGAATGCAATCAAAGATATTCCAAAAGGAACAATTACTCACAAAATAAGGACAACTCGTGGTCAAGAGTTTCAGTAGTATTATTCAGTATTTGTAAAAAAATAATGCATCAAACACAAACTCCAAACAAAAGTGAAATAGTGCAGTGTACTTAAGAGCGGATAAGTGACTACTATTGAAATAAAACAACGCTGAATGTAACAGTTCTTGGCCAGGATGTTCATTGATAGGCAGGGCAAGTTTATTATTAATCAAAATTGCCCATCCTATAACAAACATTTAAAATCCAGTCCAAAACTAAGATTTGGTGATGTTCTGACCCCACACGTACTTCAACACAGGAACTTCATCAGGACATAGCGGATGAACCCCCTTTCTTTATACAATAAATGCCACCTGGACAGAAGAAGCAGGATTGAGAAGCAACTCAAATTTGTGGTAAATTAACATGGGGTTAAAGAATATCCATGGTTCTAGCACTCGTAGTGCAGCCAATACTAATTTGGAGCTCTAGGCTGCAGCATCAGTGCTTGATCTCCAGATCAGTAATGTGGAATTTTTACTAATTACTCCGAAGGAACAATCGTTGTCTTTACTGCATATTAAACCCAGGTTCTTGAGATTACAGGGTTGCATCAGGTATGATATAAATCCAACTGTAGCAATCTCCTCTGGTACATATCTCTAGGACCTTCCCCACCATTGTAGAAAGTGATCAGGAACATAGATACCCTGCTTTCAATCAGACATTTCTAGCAGTATCCAAATGTTGCTGCTAGCCCCTGTTGTGATTACTCTAAATGTGTCATATTTTGTCCTTCTCTCACAGGACTCCTATTATTTTAAACAATCCTAGCTGGATTTTGGTAGTGCTATTTACTTAGACTTTAGAAAAAGATTACACAGCATTGGAAAAGTATTCAAAATCCTGCAGCACAAGCTCTGTTAAATCTAAAAAGCATGATCAGGTCACCACATGTAGGGCATGATTAGCTACCAGTAAAGCTGCCTCCATCATGAACAGGATATGAACAAGCATACATGGGTCAGAACATAGGTGAACTGTGTACAACCATATTACCCATGCATTGCACTATCACTTGGTAGAAGACAGCAAGACCCCATCCAAGGAACTTCCCATTAGGACCACCATGTCATGCAGACAAATGTGCCCTACAATGGTTATCAAATCATCTCTGCATATCAATATAAGACAAAGCAAAAGGAACCACCAGTGTCGCCCTTTCATTAGCCTCTGCCCCTATCTCATTTTTCAGAGCACCAACCAGTGGTACTCACCATTTACTGGTACCTTTGACACAAACTGACTAAATGCATTAACACAGGCTAGACAGAAGGGGATAGAATGGTTAGCAATGGCCTACCTGACTGCTTAAAGGTATTTGGCAAATTGAGTGTACAAAAACTATGTCACAAAACACCTAAAACATGCATACCATAACAGAACACATTGCTGACACAATGAATAAACGAAATACATTGCATTGAAAAGTCTCAAACCAATGAAGGAGGGCTGACCCAAAGAAGCCTGCACTATGGCTATCGTAACCTATACGGTTTTAGCTGCCCTGTCAAACTAGGTCTAAAAATATTGAGAAACAGAAAACACAGTAGATGAGGAAACACAAGGAAAAACAAGTAAAAACCAAAAAAACAGAATGAAAAGGAACAAAAAGAAAGCATATGTAAAGGATAGAAACAAAAAAACTGAAGTTTATTTATTTATAAAAGATTTGTAATGCGCATGGCTGCCTCAGCAACGAGGCGCCCAGCGCAACCAGAAACCAAGGAAGGAACAGCGAGACCCACAGGCGTCTAAACATCAGATAGTGGGAAACAGCCAGGTTTTTAGAGACTTACAAAACGTCAAAAGATTAGGGATGTCTCGAATGTGCGCTGGGAGAGTGTTCCAGAGTTTGGCCGCCAAGAGGCCAAACGAGAGGCCCCCAGCCCTTGCGCTCCCGACTCGAGGGACACCGGCCAACCCATGATTGGCGGATCTCAGAGCACACCTGTGCATATAGGGCTTCAATAAGCCAGATAGCCCAATGGGGGCTTGGTGCATCAGGATTTTGTAAGAGATGCACAGCACCTTGAACTGAATACGTTCTTCAATGGGCAGCCAGTACAGCTTAGGGAGCACATGAAGTGGGAGGGTAAAGAAAATAGAAAGAATGGGAAGTGAATGATTTGACTCTTCTAGCAAACATTTGAAAAGTGCAAGAATGTATCAATGTATGACGACTCTGTAAACATTAAAACGTTATTAGCAGTACATCTAGTAAGACATAATAAAGAAACTGTAAATCAAACTAACCTCTGAACTCCATCCTTGTCAAAAAAATAAAATCCACACTCTTCCAGGAATTTCTGAACTTTGGGTTTTAGCACAGTTTGTAATTTTTCTGCTTTGCCTCCTCTAACCATTTGATGGTAGTCAAAGTTCACCATCTGAACATCATTAACATGCTCAGAGGCTTTTAAGTGATTCTGAGAAGGAGAAAGAAAGAAATAAGATGTGAAGTATAAGTGGCAAACATTTTGGTATAATCATGGTATAATCATTTGTTTATAGAACTACTGGTGCTACATAGATCAAAAGATGAAGGTGGTGTTATTTATTCCTTTTTAACAAAAATTGCTCAATATTTAGTTTGACTTTCCTGAAAAGTTACCCACTTGTGGTCTGCACTGACACTAATGCAGGTCACAAATAGTGACCGACTCACTGGTTATTGAGTACTGTTTTAGAGAACGATGTCAAAGGTCACAAAAGCACTGATTTTTTTTATTGATTTCTTTACATTCTGCACACTGCAAACATGAAAGGTTCACACACGTCCAATGATTGGATAACAAGGAGACTTTGATTGAGTCTCTCTCTCGCTCACCCCACCCACCTAGGCTACATAAAAGCACACAAAACCAGTCCACAGATTTTTTAAATTATAACATATAAAACGCCTATCGCTTATCCAAATAAAATCAAGAACGATCAATTCATAACATTTAAAGAGATTAAAATGCATTGCCAGTTACAAATTCAGACAGAACGACCGAAAAACAGCTTTTAAGTTGTATAAGCCTACTTAATGTGAAATACTGATTCTATAAAACGGAGTACAGCAAAACAATAGCCTTTCCTTGTAGTGTCTCATATTAGCCTTGTGTAGATGAGGTGCCAGGAAGCGGCGTCTTGGCTCCTGGTACAAGTGGCAAAACAAAAATAAATGGCTAATGCTTTGAATTGAGCTTTTATCACACATGCAACAGGGTAGGTCTTGAATCCAGGCACCCGATGCGGGAGAGGCACATTTAAAGTGCCAAGTGCTTAGTCTGAAAAGGGTAAGCCAGTAAAAATGGGTAGGAGATATGAGCCAACAGGACGTGGCTGTGCAGTAGGCCCCATATCTCAGTGGCGTGTTTGGTAAGCGAGTGGGTGTTGAAGAGCATGTACGAAAGTATGGAATCTTGTTATGGGGGTGTTTGGTCTATGTGAGCGTGAATGGGTGGCTGGGATGTGTGAGCGAGTGGGCTAATGGGTGTACTGTTGGTGGGTGAGATGTGTGCCGAGGCAGTGGAAATTGCATGAGAACTTGCAGGAGGCACATGTGAACGCTTCTGTTGTGTGGTGAGGTATAGCATCAGCGGCCGGGTTTGGGAGCACAATGTTCAGGGAGGCGGACTGACATAGTGATGCCCTTTTACCTTCTATATAGATAGAGAGTGGAGGGATGGGGTTGAGTGCTGCTTCCCTTGGTTGTGTTTATGGTAGGACCTAAGCTTGCCAGAGGAATTCGACCACAAAGTTGGCCTATCCTGAGAGAGACCTCAGGAGCGAGTCCACTTCTCGACCTAAAGCGGGCTTTGCATGAGGCCCACAACTTCTTGTGTTCAGAGACATACAGCTTCATGTCTCGGTCTTGAGATCACCTTTCACAGCATGAGGGCAAACTTGTTGCACAACTTCCAGTCATACCCCCAGCCTAAACCCTAGAGGCACATCTCGTGCAGGTTCATGACCGACATTCGTTTTTTTACAGTTGCTACATGGTTTAAAATCTGCAGCCGTAGGAGGGGATATCCCTTCCTGGCACATAGGATTTTAGTTTTTTTGCAAGTCTCTGAAAGGCCGACAAAACTGGGAGCAGAGCCCAAGTTTCACATCCTAAGGCATGGAAAAAATTGAATGACAATAGCCTGCTTAGGTGGTCCGTATATGTGCTTCCGGTCAGCCACTTCTTGGGTGGTCAATGCGGAGTCAATGAGGAGTGGCACTGCACCACCTAGCAGTGAGCAGTAGCATTGCTGGTGAAAGCTTTCCGGATCCAGTCTAGCACCTAGGGAGTATTCCAAGGCGAGAAATATGGGCCGTATGTACCCATCACAAACCCATATAATAACCTACAAAGAACATACCTTACCCCTACATAATACATAAACTACATAACATATCTGAAAGTGTATACTCTTCCAAAAGCCCAAGGTGCTTGGCAAGAGGATTCTGGATTTTTCCACATGGTATGGGGAGGCCTCTGATTAAAACAGTACAGGGTAGATGCTGACACCTAAATTAAGATAATAGCTGACAGAACAGGCCTAGACACTCCTGAAGGTTGCATACTGGATCATCTTTGAGCCCCAAAGAGGGGAGGGCGAAGTCTAGGTTTTTAGATCTGGCTCTACTGTTAGCTAAAAGAGCTGTGTCCATGTCAAGGAAGTCCACTGATGCATCTCACCTTTACGTCACTGGATGAGCTGGGTGAAAAAATGGGCAGAAGCCGAGAGCCTGTCCTTACTGACAGAAGGTTGGAAAATTAGGAAAAATCCATCGTAGCCAAATGGCATGAACTGCTCACCTCATTTGGAGCATGGTGAGCCAGGGATAGAATGTCGGTCAGCTTTACAGGCTCCAACTAGGAGCACTGGCGAACAGCACATACACCAGTCAATGAGACTGAATACATAGTAGAGCAAGGCAGGACCCCGACATAACACCCCCTTAACAGATTAAGGGTTAGGAATTAGGGGAGGGAACACACATGCTTTAAGAAAGGCTTCTCCAGCCTCTTAGGCTGCAGGTCTCCCAACAAAGACCTACCTTCATTTACATCTCCCTGCACCCGCCAAACTCTGTACCTTACATGATATTATAGCTTGTTCCAAACCCCACCACTCCCCAACAGAGGAACATATTGGTCTGATTAAATGGATTAATTATGCAGTGGTCCCCTTTTCAGCAAATTTTGTTTTGGATGTGACACCCACCTAATTTCTCATACATTATAAACGGTATGGTGCAACAGAACAAGCAACTAATAATGTATATGTAGAAAGCAACTTGCAACAGCATGAGATAGAAAAGATTGAATTTATATCTATGCTTTAGTAAATGCCAATAAAAAGGAGTTTAAAAAATCGTTTACTGCAGAGCAAGAGTGTTCTGAATCCACCTCAGAGCTCTGCACCGTACCTCCTACTAAAATGATACAAATGTACTGATGTGCGAGAGGTTGTGTTTTATTAAGGGGAAAGTGAACAATGAAGGCTCCGAAGCCTACCTTTCTTACACTTGCTTAGGCTGATGGACATAAACATACTAAAAAGAGTGAAGATTGTGAAGTAAAAGGGAGCGGGTCGGGTGTACGATAAGATGATACGAGGTTCACAACCTCAATATGGCACCAGATTTAGAAATGTTGCACAATTTTTCCTAGTAGCACTGGCTGATTTAATGATGCAACATGCTGGCAGCTGAAATATCCATGTTTAACTACATCAGCAATAATGCTGCTCAACTTTTGGTACCTCATTATAGCCCCACTATTGTCCATCTTCCCTGGTTAGTAGTGTTCAATATTATAGCAGGGATTGAAAGTGAGCTTCGACGTCCAAGTGTGCAGAGAATAAAATAAAAACAAAAAGGGGGGGTTCCTTTCTGTGTTGTTCAATTAGCTATTGAAAATTAGAGACTTTGCAGATAAACATTAACCACTTGTAACTAAACATGTAAGGATATTTATAAACCAAAATACTCTCTAAGGTGCTCTTTGTACTCATATTTATTGATAGAAAAAAAACTTTTAGTTAAAATTGTACACTGCACAGTTAGGCACAGTCTCTATTCAATATTAAAACCTGCACATTTCAATACATAGTAAAAAAAAAGTACATACATTTGTTACACAAAATTTTACAAAAAACATCAAATACAATACAATGTTGACCAAATATCACAATTGTCTTTTAAAAATGTATCAACATTTATATTTTTTAAAAAACACATGGAGTCCTTATGTCGACGCGTTTCGGTGCTTGGATTTTAATTTGTATAAACACCTTCCTCAGGACTGAACAAAAATTAAAAACAAGATGTCTTTTTTCTGAAAAGACTAATAAATACCATTAGTTTACGATATCCTGTACAAGTGGAAAAATGCCTATTTTTACATATTGTGTTTATCTGCTCTGATATAGGCTGATAACTTAGCCTAGGAGAAGTTCCTTACTTTTAATTATTTAAGAGTCATTTATTTTCATTTGTCTCCTGGACCTCTTGATTAACTTTCAAAGTCCTCCTTATGGGTCTATTTCTGGTATGTTTACCTGTTGTGGTAAAAAGGATATTGTAAAGGAGTAGGAGAACATACCCCTCGGGAATGGTGGAGCCCGCGCCCTTCTGACTGTACATTTCCGACTTCTCCACAGACCAACGAGTGGGAGGACGGAGGAAACGAGACGGATAGCGTGGACGAAGAGAGCGGCTCCTTTAAGTGGGCGTCGACACCTAAGGAGGAAGGCCCGGCACTACAGGACGTCACGGGAACCGGATTGGTGAAAAGCCAGGAAATACTGTATACGGGGTGTGGACACACTGCGGAGGAGAAGGCGGGAGCGGAAGAGGCGAAGAGCGGATGCAGAGTTGAGGAAGGGGACCGAGAGTACCGAACAGAACATCGCGGAGGAGCAGACGGAGGGTCCGAGTCAAGAGGCGAGCCAGGAGGCCAACGACCCTGCGAACCGCCGTGCCACAGATATATAATCAGATTTCTATCATTTGTTGACCACAAGGTTGTTTGATGTAATACCTAAATACAACTACTTACTTCGCAGTTGGAAATGTGGGCATATATTTATAGCCTACAAGCTCAATTCAGCATTCATTAATTTCAGGCATGTGTATCCTTTACACCATTAAAAGTCCTTTTATTGCCATTGTACCCAGGGGGTCAAAGAATAATATCAATGTAACCTCTGGGGACTATACAAAGTGTTTTAATGAAAGTTGAGTGCGAGCTGCCAAACTTACGTTGCAATTTTTACTTTCCACAGGGGCCGTTAGCTTGTCAGGCTCACTCTTTATATTGAATCTTGACAGCTTTTGTACGACGGGGATTATTACTTTGTTCCCTCTGCTCTCGTCTTGCCCTGTTCGTTAGTGCAGCTAAATGGACCTGTTGGCGAATAAAATGTTTTAATTTTTAACCAAGTTTACTTTTTTAATCTTAATGATTAATGGTAGCCAGATTTCTTTGTTGCCTCTTCACTGGCTTCCGCCCGCTAGCTTTGTCAATTCTGGGGATAATGCAGGGCGAGCGTTCCCCTAACGGTATATTAAATGTTAGTGGCAAAACCCATGGGTTTCAGTTAGATGTAACCGGATTGTGAACCAAGCGAAGGGGCCGCCCGTGATTATTTTTACCGATGCTTGGAATCGGATTAGTCTTTTTTTAAATGCGCTCCCCTTTTTGACTAAATTGCTTAATACAAGGCAGCTTACACTGCAAAGCAGAGCGCTGAGCATGGGACCGGACTATGTAAAATCAATGCCGGATGCCTACGATACTTTTCCCACTAACATTTAATATACCGTTAGGGGAACGCTCGCCCGTCATTATCCCCAGAATTGACAAAGCTAGCGGGTGGAAGCCAGTGAAGAGGCATCAAAGAAATCTGGCTACCATTAATCATTAAGATTAAAAAAGTAAACTTGGTTAAAAATTAAACATTTTATTCCCCAACAGGTCCATTTAGCTGCACTAACGAACAGGGCAAGACGAAAGCAGAGAGAACAAAGTAATAATCCCTGACGTACAAAAACTGTCAAGATTCAATATAAAGAGTGAGCCTGACAAGCTGAAGGCCCCTGTTGAAAATAAAAATTGCAACTTAAGTTTGGCAGCTCGCACTCAACTTTCATTAAAACACTTTGTATAGTCCCCAGAGGTTACATTGATATTATTCTTTGACCCCCTAGGTACAATGGCAATAACAGGACTTTTAATGGTGTAAAGGATACACATGCCTGAAATTAATGAATGCTGAATTGAGCGTGTAGGCTATAAATATATGCCCACATTTCCAACTGCGAAGTAAGTAGTTGTATTTAGGTATTCTATCAAACAACCTTGTGGTCCACAAATGATAGAAATCTGATTATTTATCCTTTTTACCACAATAGGTAAACAAACATACCAGAAATAGACCCATAAGGAGGACTTTGAAAGTTAATCAAGAGGTCCAGGAGACAAATGAAAATAAATGACTGAAATAATTAAAAGTAAAGAACTTCTCTTAGGCTACGTTATCAGCCTATATCAGAGCACATAAACACGATAGGTAAAAATAGGCATTTTCCACTTGTTCAGGATATTGTAAACTAATGGTATTTATTCGTCTTTTCAGAAAGAAGACATCTTGTTTTTAATATTTGTTCAGTCCTGAGGAAGGTGTTTATACAAACTAAAATCCAAGCACCGAAACGTGTCGACATAAGGACTCCATGTGGTTTTCTTAAAATATAAATGTTCATACATTTTTAAAAGACAATTGTGATTTTGGGCAACATTGTATTGCATTTGATGTTTTTTGTAAAAGTTTGTGTAACAAATGTATGTAACATTTTTTTTACTATGTAATGAAATGTGCAGGTTTTAATATTGAATAGAGACTGTGCCTAACTCTGCAGTGTACAATTTTAACTAAAAGTTTTTTTTCTATCAATAAATATGAGTACAAAGAGCACCTTATAGAGTGTTTTGGTTTATAAATATCCTTACATGTTTAGTTACAAGTGGTTAATGTTTATCTGCAAAGTCTCTAATTTTCAATAGCTAATTGAACAACACAGAAAGGAACCCCCCCTTTTGTTTTTGTTTATTACAACCCAGTCCTTTCTGGTTTACTGGGTAACTCTCTTCTTTTGAAGGTGCATAGAATAAAATGCCACCATCGATCATCCTGGAGCAATGATTTGTACAGTGCATTGCTTGTGATCCAGCGTAAGAGGTATAAATAACTTTAGGTTTAATTTTCAAATCACTACTTACTCATTTATCTCTCTAACTGTACGTGCCCCCTACAGCTAGACCGATCACAGCATTACGCTTACCACAGAAGTGCATGGTAATTTGATGGATCCTTCTCTGCCGGTAAGGGGGGTAGGAATTAGGAGTTTCAAAAACACGTGATTAGTCACCCAATGAGGACCATTAATTGATGACTAACTCACAAGTTTGAAATAAGGTTCAAATACACTACTCTCAATGTATGTCAGGTGTTCTTTTTGTATGCTTTCTGCATAAAAACAATAAAAATACATTTAAAAAACAGAATATTAAAGCATGTAGAACAAGAATACAGATTTTATCAGAGGTTCGAATCCAAAGAGGATAGTTTTAAACAAACATGAGAAACGAGGTTACAGATTCCTACCATCATTAAAGGCAGAAGGATTGTTTGATTCTATTTAACATCATCTACAGATGATTTAAAGCAAAGGAGTAAAGGAATCAATTTTAAAGTCCATTCAGGGCGAGTCCATGAGCATCGGCAATAAGAGGAAATAAAGCAAAAATCAATTAGTTTGGCATAGAACGATTCCAGGTCAACTGCATAAAAGCAGCAGCATCAACAAAAAAGCAGTCCAAGGTAGAAATTTAAAGGGTGATTATAAAATCATAGGATAAGAGTTCCTTTCTCTCCCAAAAGAAGAGAAAGATAAAACCCATGCGATGCATCAAAAGGAAAAAAGGTATGGTATTGCAGATGTGCGTTCCATAGAAAGAAAAATATTAGTGTTGCATTGCCCTTCCTTTGGGGTTTCTTCTTTTATAGTCGTATGACACCTTAGTGATGTGGTGTAACTCCAATAGTCAGCCCATTGTAAGATTTGTTTACGTATCTCAAAAGGCCGGTTCACTTATGGTTCAATCTGTCATTCACTAAAATTAGGTATATTTATCAATTTCCACACAGCTAGTAGCTCCACAACCAATAATCCATAAGGGAGAGAATTGCGGAATATCTTTAAACTACCCCACAATAGTACTTTCCACCACAAGTTTCTGTAAACATTTGTGCAACTGCTGACAGTCAAACAAATTTAACCAAAACTGTTCAATTTCATAACATGCTGCCAGCAGATTAATCAAAATGTTATTCGTATGGCATGTAAGGCATTTAAATATTGGGACCTTTTTTGGGTATAACACATCTCAGTTAAAATACCGATTCTTCAAGTAGTTGTATGGACTTAGAGGATTATAATTTAACCTTTCAATAATTTCTATATGGTGGGTTTTAAAAATGTAATTTTTATGGCTTACCTTCCAGCTGTCAATGGTTCATTTAAAATGCATCAACAACACAAAGTAATATTGAACTCACTTTTTAGGTATTAGTTGCATCATACGTCATCTGCATTAGATGACACTAGGCCATCAAGTCCTTCTTCCCTTGAATATCTGAAGCTAGTATCTAAGCCCCAGTTAAGGAAATTTCTTAACACCTGATTAACCCTTACAACCCAGTCATTCCATTTCTACACCTCTACTAAAAGTCAAATAGCGCCAAGCAGTCATAAGATAATGTTTCACTCTACAAATATCAAATACAAAATAGAGAAATAGAGGGAATAATAGATTTAAACGTTACTTACATCAAGAGGGTTACACTGATGGCTTTATAAGAGATCCACAAAAAAATATTAACTTAGACACCTCTTCAGGTGTAGTGGGAACAAAATAAGCAGAGCTAGAGATGGACAGCATGGAAAGTATGGTAGGGATTGGCTGGGCTGGTGGGTGGGTGGGGGGGGGGAGGCAAGTGGTTGCAGAAGAGTCACAATCATTCTTCTACCTTTTGCAAAAAGTTTTATTTTCTCTTCAACGAACTCCAACAAGCAGTAAACTATCAGTATGAGCTCGCAGAAACTCTCTGTACTTTTATTATTCCAAGCCTTACACATTTGGTTTCAGAAGCATCCAAAATAGAAGTAACGCATAAATATTGTTTGCCCTGTGTAAGAGGCATATATATCCCCTGCTTAGCTTTTAAATGTAACCAAGCCCCTTGCCCCCAGCCAGACTGACGATGGTTCTCAATTTTCATTTCAGGGATATAGTCTCTGTTTGACAGACACTAATTTAGTCAATAAGATAAGTTGTTCTCCATTATTAATTTACATATGCCATATCTGATGGTACAAAAATGGTTTAGGCAATCATTTATTTGTTTGTCAAGAACAAAGGTAGATCACGAGTAACTGCCTTTAAGAACTAAGGGGGTGATTTATTTCTTGGAGGACATTCCATCGTTCAGCCATGGGGAGCAAAGTAAAATTACTCTATCCCTATGGTGGAGCGGCTGCCTGCCTAATTTATAAATGAACGCTGAGCAGGTGGTCATTTACAAAAAACATTGCCAGAAACCGCCACCACGGCAGTTCCTGGCAATGCATTACTCTGTGCTATGGGGCTGCATCAGCAGGACGCAGCCCTGTAGCACAGTGTCATTTTTTTTCTTTACACAAAGGAAATCCTGAAATGGGATTTTGTTTTTGTACAGAAAAAATCGAATGCTCCCTCACCCATGGCTTGGGGAGATTTAGAATGTTTTTACTGTTCCTTACCACCAGGCTTTACCTGGCGATAAGAAACCGTAAAAAATTGCTACATGTCAGCCCATCTAAATTGGGCGGGCGTACATGTAGGCATTTCTCTAATGGCCATTACTCCCCTAGGCCGTCGGACAAGTTTGGTCATGGCGGAAACAGAGTAGTCTCTGCCATGACCAAACTGAAGGTCCGCTTACAGTTAAATCAGGCGGGCGGGCAGACCTTCATGTTGGCGGAACGTATACTCACTACTGTATACAGCCAACATATAAATCATCCCCTAAATATATTTTTAGGTTGAATATTTTTTTTTTTGTTTTCCAACTAGCCTTGAACCATCCCCCAAATCTCCCCCCAGCCACCCCTGCAGTCTCTGAACCCCCTGCCTCCTCTGCCCTGCTCCTCCCATCTCTGCTCTACGTTGTACAAGATATGTCGACAGCCGATGGAGTGGCACTAGTCCGCAATGTCTCGCAGGCTGTGTTGGTATTTTGGGATTCTCAGTGATCCATAGTTGTCTTCGTGTGATCCAGAATTAGTAAGGCCCACAATCATTTTACGCATCTAAGTTCTCTAAAGTCTGAATGAAATGGCCCCCATTGTTTGCTCAAGTGTTTCCATTCCCCACTTGCCCCTTTAGCAAGTTTATCCATCCCCACTCCACCACAAACGTTCTATCCATTTATTCACAGAGGGTATAATGGCTTGACCCAAATCGCTAGTATTGTCTGCTTGGCAGCCAGTAACAGAAGGGTTATAAGGCGCCCTTTCCTGCCTCCCATCGGGTAGCTATCGTCATCTGGTCGGCTCAAAGAGTATGACCTCCAGGCACTGTGGCCGCTCTGAGCCAGTGATTCTGGGGGATCATCAAAAGGACTGCCCCGCAGAATAGACCAAAATTTGAGTAGGACCCCTTGATGTGAGTAAGTGTTGCCTCCTCACCGCAGACTCACCAGCACCCCGCACTTCTTGACCACTTCATATGAGCTAGTCATTGTCGGGTGTAATGCCAAAGAGGTTAAAGTGTCGCCTCCCTCTCTGCCGTGTGTGTTGCCCCATGGGTGGCACGTTGAAATATTTCCTGCTGCTGGTCTGTGTTTAGGGTGATGTAAATATATTTGTAGGCAGATTTAGAGCAAATTGTATTAGAAACACATTGGATGGGAGAGAAGGCTGAATCAGGGATAGGAAGTAAAACAAATTTACTTCTCTGGAAATGAGTCCCAGTTAAATCCAAAATAAATGTAGCTCAAATGTGAAAGTGCTTGTGGAATAACTTTTTTTAGAACTATTTATTATTACACTGAAATTAATGCAAAACACCAATATTATTCAATTGTATTACTACATACATACCTGGAAAGCTTTGCTCAGCATGGTTTCTCCTTCTTTTGCCCCAAGTAGATTTATTATTACTTGCCTGCCATATAATCTTTTCAGCGTTCGAAAGTGTCTGTTAACAGCATACAGAAAGAGAAAAAATCTTTAGGTTAAAAACAAAACCCACAAACATTTATTACGATTTAAATGTAAGTAGGCAAAAATAAGCATTTTTAGTATTCTGTTTAATCTCCATTTAAAAATTACCTGGTAATAAAACTGTACATACAATCTTGTCTGTATCACGTTCATACAACTCTTGCTACATACGGACAATTGATGAGAAAAAGTACACCACATCCTTAGGCTGACTAGAGTTTTGAAGATAGGACTTTTCTAAAAATTTTAACATTTTTGGCTCCAAATCTCAAAAAATATATACTCAAAACATTTCTAAATTTAGGAGGAATGTGCATGAACTGGCGTGGCTGTGCTACAAATGCCTCCATAACCACAAAGGTGAACTCAAAAGCAGTGTACGTACGTTTGATGCAAAGCCACCTGGCATTTTGGGGAGCATTTCACACTTTGGCTCCAGAATGCATGCTACAGGTATGCAGTCATCCTCTCCCACTTTGTCACATGGACAAATAATTCACTTTATTGAGCCAGGGCTTTTTAGTATTGTCATTTAAGATGAATCAAGGATGCACCTGGTAGCCTTTAGCCAGAAAAGATGCACTTTTGCAAAGGAGAACTTCAATCAATCAATCAATCAGGGGTTTGTGAAGCACAGCTACTCGCCCGAAAGGGTCTCAAGGCGCACGGGGGAGGGAGGGGGCGCAACTCCTGAATGCTTAAGGTGATTCGTCGAAGAGTCAGGTCTTGAGTTCCTTCAAGAACTTGGAGAGTGTTGGGGTCTGTCGGAGACGGATGGCGGGAGTTTCTTGCCTTGGCCGCTAGGAGGAAGAAGGAGCGTCCTCCTGTTCTGGTCTTCTTGATGCGCAGCACCGTCACAAGGGAGAGCTGGGTTGAGCTGAGGGATCCTTGGGGTGCATTGAATGAGAGGCGGTGGTTCATGTAGGAGGGTCCAGTGTTGTGAAGGGCCTTGTGGGCATGGGTGAGTAGCTTGAAGGTGATTCTCTTTCCGACGGGGAACCAGTGTAGTGTCGGTAGGTATTGGCTGATGTGGCAATGGGGCAGTAGGTTGAGGACTAGTCTGGCGGCGTCATTCTGGAGTTTGCGGGTGAGGTTCTTGTTGATTCTGACGTAGAGTACGCTGCCGTAGTACAATCTGCTGCTGATGAGAGCATGGGTGATGGTTTTCCTATGTTCGACGGGGATCCAGTAGAGGGTCTTTCGGAGTAGGCAGAGGGCGTGGTAGCAGGAAAAGGTGACATCGTTGATCTGACGTGCCATTTTGACTTTGGAGTCCAGGATGATTCTGAGGTTGCATGCGTGGTCCGCGGGGGAAAGGAGGGTTCCTGAGGGCTGGGGACCACCAGGTATCGTTCCGGGCATCGGGGTGTAGACCCATGATGAGTACTTCAATTTTGTCCCTGTTAAGATGAAGGCAGCTCTTCTTCATCCACCTAGCAACTGCTTCCATTTCTTCTTGAAAGTTGGGTTTGGAGCTGTTGGGTTCGTTGGATAGGGAGAAGATGAGTTGGATGTCGTCTTCATACTCTATGATGTTGAGTCCGTGTGATCCGACGATGGATGCGAGCTGAGCCATGTAGACGTTGAACAGGGTGGGTCTGATGGCCGGTGCGGGTTCTGAGAGGAAATGGGGGGAGTCTGACCTACTGCGTTCTGCCGGAGAGGAATGAGCCGATCCAGTTGAGGGCCTTGTTTTCGGCTTTCTGCGTCGTGGCGTCTGTGGGCTAGGGTATGATGTGGGACTGTGTCGAAGGCACCGGAGAGGGTCAGGAGGTTTAGGAGAACTTGGTTATCAGGCTGCAGCAGAAGTGGGTGGCAGGGCAGATTGGGGTCTAGCCATGGCGAGTGCCTGAACACTAGGCTTACCTATGCCACTGGGCCCTCAGCCTAAAACCCTCCTTTTGAGATCAGAGAGCTCTTTCTCAGTATTCTTGCAAACACACATTAAGACTGTCAATGGATTAACCCCTATTATAAAACGTATCCAATCAAAGATAAAACCATTGGCTCCCTCGTTTAATATGTTGAGCTCAGAGCAAGCAAAAAACAGTGATAACATGTCGAAAGGGTATGAAGACGTAACTTTAAGTCAGAAGATAAAGTTACTTATAAGCTTGCAATAAAAAGTTACCATGGGAAGCTGTTTAAAGCTAAAAAGACCTTCTTTGAAACAAGGATAAAGGAGGCAGATAAGTCTAAGGAGATTTTTTAAATTGTCAATTCTTTTCCAGACCCCGAAGTCATATCTAGAGATCGTAAATCGACTGATGAGTAGTGTAAGAAGTTAGATTCATTCTTTTATGAAAAGATTAAGACTATCCAGGCTAATCTTCTTAACAATGCGCAACTTGACCCGACGTATGCACATTCCCTGGATATCCACAACCCCCTACCACGTCCTCCTCCCTAGATGACTTCCCCCCCCTCTGCCTCATGAAATGTCACTATCTGCCCTCAAATGCTAGAAGTCTGGTTTCCTGTTAGACCCCTGTCCTAGCTTCTTGCTAACGACCGCTGCCCAGACCATCAATCCTTTAGTAAATAATATATTTAACACCCAGGCGTGCACCCAGCAAGCTGAAAAAGGGTGAAAGTGATTCCTCTGTTGAAAAAACCTTCAGATGACCCTATGCAACTGGCAAACTATAGGCCTATTTCTCTCCTCCCTGCTTTCTCCAAAATTTTGTAAAATGAAGTTAACCATCAATTGTCCCATTACTTGGAGGACAACAAACTATTACATCCCAGCCAATCAGGTTTTCGACCCCACTTTAGCATGGAGGCCGCGCTTCTGGAAGTAGTGGAGTATGTTAGATGCACACTTGAAAAGGGAGGCAAGGCCATTCTGATCCTGTTGGATCTGACTGCAGCCTTTGACACTTTGCCCCACTCTAAACTACTTGAGCACCTTCAAGCAATAGGGTTCAGAAACACTGCCTTGAAATTGCTGACCTCATTCTTTAGCAATTGAACTCAAGAAATATGGCTGCACCCATATCCCTCACAAGCCAGAACTCTAACTTTGAGTGTACCCTAGGGATTGGCCCTAACCCCAACCTGTTTAACATTTACCTTACACATCCGGCTATACTGGCAGAGTCATTTGTGGCTCAAGTTATCTTGTATGCTGATGACACGCAGCTCCTCTTCTCTTGTGGTAAGGAAGAGGAGCTGGACGGAGCGCCTATCTCAAAATGGGTCATCAGTGTTTTTCAGTGGTTGGCCCTGCACCAACGGAAATGCAACCCGGACACGAAGCAGACTGATCTTCAAAGGCGCCCCCCCCCCTAATCTACTGAGAGCTTGCTGACCAAACAATGACCACAGCCAGGCGCCCTTCAAAACTAAGTCAATAATCTAGGCATTAAAATTGATAGCACCTTTCCTTCCAATCACAGATACATGCTTTAACAGACACCTGCTTTGGCACTCTTCGTATGCACATTTTTTTTTTTACCTCTCCTGTTCAAGTCAGCCACAAAAGATTATCCAGGCTCTGATTATGATGAGACTAGATTATGGTAATGCCCTCTATCTCTGCCTCCCGAGTACCTTCTCAATAGACTCCAGAAGGTGCAGAATTTGGCAGCTAGACTTCTACTTAAACTCCCACCTAGGAGTCGCATGTCTACCCATCTGAAGACTCCTCAATGGCTCCCTGTAAAAAAAGAGGGTGCCATTTCATGTCATGGTTTTAAGGCATAAGACCTTGCACGACTCTGACCCTAACTACCTCAGAGAGAGGATGTAGGAATATACCCCAGCGCAGACTTTGCCATCTTCCGCTACTCACTTGGCAAGAGTGCCTCGGATCCACTGTCTCAGAGTGGGCGGTAGAGCCTTCTCCTATCGAAGGCTACTCACTTCGAACAAACTCCAGAGATACCTCCATCTAGACAGCGAGCTCACTTCTTTCAAGAAGAAACTGAAAAAGTGGCTTTTTATGCCATCAGTCTAGGTAGTGAGGCTGGTTGCCCTTAGTCTGAGCGCTGGGACACACTGAGTAGCTGTGCCCTGTACAGATCACTGTAACATAACATTACTGCTGCAGTAATATTACTATATTTTAGGAGGCAAACAAATCTTTCAAACACTAGACTTAATTGAAACAACTGTACAGCAAACATACCAAGCACATTTTCATCAGCTGTTACGTAAATTAAGAGGTCAGAAAACTGGAAAATGAAAATACAGGACCCACGTGTTATATAAGCCTGCAAGTTCTTCCATAGAGTGACAGAGTGACAACGGATACAATATTATTGGTTATATAGAGACAAAGAAAAGGTCTACTATTATTCAACTTGAGTACCCCTTACAATCCACCAATAAATGCCCAGAATGATTTTGTAGGAGAAGCCAAAGGGGCAACTGACTGTAGTTCTTCAGGTCCATGTACTCCAAAGATCTGCTCTGTTTGACAATAGCTCCACATCTATGCTCTGCAACATCTTCGATACAGTGAATGCTCCTGTTCCCTTGTGTATTACAGAGAGCAGATCAGAGAAGCAGACATTAGATAAACAAATCACAACAAAATGATCCTTTCCTAAGACAATAAAACACCAAAGTGAAAATGTAACACCAAAAAGTGAAGGAAAAAGCCCAAAAGAAGTGTCTGTCAAGTTTTGTGTCACAAAAACTCTCCTCTAGTAGTGGTTTGAGTTCTACCATTACACCTGCAATCCACAAACAAGGCAGGAAGTTCATGGCCTACTTATAAATGCCCAACCTACATTTCCATGTACTGTATCGTGATTGAATAACTACTTTTCCAGCTGTGAAATCACAGCACATCTGGGCACGTATATGAAACTGACATAGCAATTTTTTTTTTTTTTTTCACAACTGTGTTTATTGATTGATTAGGCATAGCATAGATACAGTTCTCCACAATCCGGAGGACACTGTCAAATGGCAGACATATATCAAGGTGTATACAAAACCTAATCGCTCAAAACGCCCTCCTCCCGCTCCCCCTCAACCCCCTACTACCCAACGCCCCGACTACCCACCCCTTATCCCACCCTAACCCAATGCACATGATCATCATCAACTGCAGCACATGAATAGAGTACAGCAATCATCGAGTGCCCATCTAGGCTCTGAGGTCCCCATCTGTAGGCAGTCCATCATCCAAGTCAACTGGGGGCTCCAAGGTTAACCCCCTATAGTCTGCCCACCGTTTCCAGATCTTGTAATGTTTCCAGGGGGCATCCCCTGGCTTCAAACACTGGTAACTCTAACCCCATGAGATAATCCAGGCCCGCTTTCCAGGCGCTCAGCGGAGGAGCCCGTTCTACCTTCCATGCCCTCGCCAGATCCCGTTTGGCCACCACCAGGCCCAACAACAGAAGGTGACGCTTGTAGATGTTCCCACCCACATTCTCCAGGATATGCAGAAGACCCAGCCTGGGCGTACGGGGGAGGTCCCACCCCAACACTTCCACACACCATTCCAGAATCTGGTCAGACCCACACAGGACCACACTGTATGTAATAGTCTACCTCTTTTAGTCCCACAGCGCAGACACTCCGGAGTAGCAATGAGGACAGCCTTCCACAGTCTCTCTCTGGTGTAATAAGCCCTATGTAGGTATTTGAATTGTATGAACCGGAGTCGCACGGCTATGGCAGCCCCACGGGGGGATTTCAGGGCCTCCCTCCAGTCATCTTCGTCCAATGGACCAATATCTGTTTCTCAGGAGTGTTTCAGCGGTAGTAGGGAAGAGGCGCAATGGGTGACCAGCGTTTGGTATATTCTAGATACTTTTTTATCCCCCAGATCTCCCATAAAGAGCTTGGCTTCCACCGGGCTAAATTCGGGAAGCTGATCCAAACCAACCAGACTAGGTGCAAGCGCATGACTGACATAGCAATTTTAAGAAATTCCCTAGCTTTACAGGCAAAATCACAACTGATGCATGAACACATGCTCAGTCGAAGAAGCATAGAAATTGTTTTGCAACAAGAATATGTAAATAGGAAGCCACCCCTGGTACATAGTGTTTAAAAATCGGGAGAACATGTACCTTCGAAATAAAACCTTGGGTGCATCTTGAAAAATATACCATTCTTGAAAAAGTTTGTGATTGGCTATATTAGAGAAAGGGCAGTTCACCAAGAGGTCTGAACAATATTATGGCCAGGACAAACGCAAGTTTAGAAGAAACAAATAACTAATTTAACTCAGTCCCATACCTGAACTGAATCAGTTTTGGTAATACTGGGGCCGCCTCACATAGCCTTTCGATCATCTAAATTCAAATGCACAAAACTCCATTCCTAACTCACAAAATTAGGAATGGTTGGATTTTGAAAACATAATATGGGTACCATTTGTTTGAATTTAGATCTATTTCAATGTCTAAATTTCTCTGGGGAGTCTTGGAGAAGTTGCAGAAATAATTATCATTGTTTTTATACCCAAGAAATAAAGATACAAATATCCATCTACAACATGGATACCATCTTTACAGTGGCAAGGAGAATGGACGTGGTGCAAACAACTTTGCAGCATATGGGTCATCTTGTTTGCCCCCTAGTGAATGAAGAACATGTGGAAGAAGATGATACAGAAGAGATATGTATAGACACTGAAGTAGGTCTGGTGAGTGATGTATTTGAGGGAGCGTTGAAGGAAGCTGTATAAATGGAACAATTGACTATGGATAACAATTTGAAATTGATTATGGATTATGTTTGGAAAGGTTGGCCAGCTCCCAAGAATCTATTTGCTGAGATATAGCTAATGAGTTATCATTTGAAAACAGTTTGGTGAGAATAATTGTTTTGTTATTTGTGCCGGCAGGATTTCATGAAAAATTGCTCAATTGGCACACCGGTCACACTGCATCAGGGCATGAAAGGTGGTGTACAAGAGGATTTTTGGTGGCCTGGGGTGGACAGAGACAGACTACTTAGTCAGGGATTTAGGTTTGTGTGCATTGTGTCAAGAATCAATATCTTCCCCAAATATTCCATTAGGGCTACATGCGTGCCAATGTTACCATGGCCCAAATTAGCATTGGATATTTCAGGTTCAATTGTGGTGTTAAATTTCACACCTAAATAAACCCTGGTCATATAGATTATGCTACAAAGTTGCCTGAAGTTTGTTGAAAAGCTAAATTCTAAGAAAGTGATTGAGTTTATGGTAGATAAATTCAATAGAAAGGGTATCTATCGCTGAGACTTAATACCCGACAATGGTTCCCAGTTTGTCTCATAGGAGTATGACAACTTTTTAAGGAAAAGTGGAATAAAATATGTAAGATTTTTATTACATTGACAAAGGAGTGATGGTTTGGTGGAACGTCTGAATAGAGTGGTCAAAGAGAGAATTAAGTTGGCTCTTGTCAATCGGTTGGAGTGGAAGATGGAGATAAGGGATTTATTGTGGCATTGTGTACTACTCACGACAAAAGGAAGGGACTAGAGGAGTTTTCCCACTACACGTGGAGTGGGGAGGTCCAACATAGAGGTTGCCTCGGTGAGCAATACAAAAAGGGATTTCTATGAAGTTCCTCGCTACAGTTTTTTAAGCGAGGAACTTCATAGAAATCCCTTTTTGTATTGCTCACCGAGGCAACCTCTATGTTGGACCTCCCCACTCCACGTGTTTAAGCGAGGAACTTCATAGAAATCCCATTTTGTATTGTGTACTACTCCCCATATCAGCACAGGCATTTCTCCTTTTGTCTTGTAGAAAGTAGAGTGCCCGATATTGGGTTGAATGAAGTATGGATGAACAGAAACAAGATTGATTTAGAAAAACTTAAGTAAGGTGGTGGAAGTTAGTCAAGCAATTCAACATAGATATCGGTCAAATATTGGAACTTGTAATCTAAAGTACAGAGTAGGGGATGTAGTTACCGTTAGGAGGGGTCACTTCAACCGTAAAGGTTCCTCATGTTTCTCTTATTCAAACAAAGCGCTGTCGTGCTGCCGAGTAAACTCACATATAAGTACAAGAAACACGGATCCCTACACAACAAGCTGGATGATGACAAATACGTTGCTATGGAAAGTAAAGGCAAGCGTACGGAATGTCAGAGATTGAAAAGAGTTACTAGGGAACCAGAATTTTTCGATGCTGTTCACTTTTCAAAATCAATCCTTGCATAGTTTGAGTATTCATGCAAAGGAAATAGCGTGGAAAATGGGTATTTCAAGAAGAAGATATGTTGGGTTTTCTGTTTTTATATATTTCTGCATGGCTTATCCTGTCAACCTTTTACTAATGTGTTTTTTCGGTTGCAATTTAGAGTTATTTGAACTGCTCAGAGTTATTTCTCTCCTTGGAGGAGAGCTTTCAATAGTGATTATCAATCTTTCTGTACTAGAAAGAAATATATCCATTAACAGCATGGATAACATATTTACACCACTCTTATTACTGGATGACGTCTGCCTTTCTAATTAAGTCTAGAACACAGCTGTGCGTGTCAAATTGCTCTCCAATAATTTATATATTTTGTCATACTAAATGCAAGTTATCTGTGTTCAAGGACAGGTTTATTGTCGATAACACAGGCAACTTGCTTTCAGACACTTTAATGGGGCCCTTATACGCCAATTGTCCGTTAAAGGGCAGACATTACCTGCTGTTCACATGGATGCAACCATTATGTCTAGATATGGGTGAAATGTCCGAGGTGGTGTAGTCTGTATAGCACCATTAAGTCTACAGTGCCAAACAAGTAGTACCTTGAATATTTACGTTTGCATCTAGGTTACACCATCAGCAAATATGTTTCTAGGCCTGCTAATACACTGCGCATTTCTAAATGCGATGTTGTAAAATATTTAATGAAGGATTAATATATGTTTATACAATCGGATGGCCTGGCTGATTATTTGGGCTATGCGTATTGGGACCACAGCACAGTCTATGCTGAGATATTTCAATTTCCAATACAGGATTTTGCAAGTCCGTGGGTCTGTAATGCCCTGCTGTGGCATTAGAGGTAGTGCAGGAGAATTAATACACAACCGGCCTCTGTGTCATATTTCTACTGCAAGTGGTGTAAGTGACAGCAGGCCACCGGGTGAAAGCATGGTGTTACTAAAGCCAGAGACTCAGTCTGGGGTGAGGACAGTAGGAGTGAGGCAGATTGATGGGGTGAGAGGCAAACATGCTTGCAGAGATTCATACCTGGCTTGTGGCGGTTAGAGGAACAAGTAACTCACAATGGTACAGGAGACCCGAAAGAGGGACTGCGGTCTGGAGGAAGATTTGATCCTGATCCTTAGAGGGCAATTAATAAATTGCAGAGGCAGCAGTTTGCTAGCTGCTCTGGGACCTGGAGCCCATTGCTCATTTATGCACAAAGAGATAAAGGACAAATTATAAATCTTCACATTGGGACAATATCAAAGGACCCAGAAAGTGGCTGTAACCTCAAAGGACCCAGAAAGTGGCTGAACTGGGTTACAAGCTAACAGCTCACTTTTTGTAACTCCTCGGATGCTTTAATTTCGTGTCACAACCACACTTTATATTACACAAAAAAGGAAAGGAGGCTGCACCGATTTCCAAAAAGTCTAACGGTGCTTAGCTGACTATTGTTTGAAAAGTGTGCATAGCTTTCTTAAAAGAGAATGGAGGAACGACATCAATAATTCATACAAGCAAACTAAAAGAGTGCTTCATGCTTACGAATGTACAGAGGGGCATCTTGCAGAAGAAGGATTCAGAACCAAGTAAGATAGATATAATTTACAGCATCAGCTAAGAAGTAATGAAAGTCAAACCACTTCATTTGCATATTTATGGTGACGGTATATAATCTAAAAAGCCTTGATTTCGGACAGTAGATGGAGACAGCAGAAAGATGTTTTATTTGCAAAACAGAATTCGAAGAACAAGTTACTTACCTTCACTAACACCCCCTACCGCCGGTTCCTCGCCACTAGAGTTATCTCGGGAACCAGATTGGATCCGGATTTTTATATAGGAACTGTCCCCCTGTACTAGAAGGTGCCGGCGGACTCTGCAACAGCATCCTGCCGCCCCAAAAGTGACTGTGTATTTGATATAAAGGCAACTTCGGACCTTTTTAACAAACCCATGAGTCTACTCCATAGAGGAGGTTGTGTAACAACCAAGGCTGCCCACTTTGGAACTGGAGAACCAGGTTCCAGTCTGGGAGTCGGCTCAACATCCAGTAATTGTGGGCAAATCACGTAATATCCCCATAGCTACAAAAAAAAATGAATGTGCTCTTGTGTCATGTAACGGGTGCTCATGCAGAGTGCTCCAATTCCTTTGGGCCAAGTTCATGCTATTTAAAAAACTGGGGAAAAAAACAACATGAAAGTAAGGAGTACTGTGAGAAATCTGCGATTAGAGTATCCACCAAAAAGAGTCTTGCCGAACGTAAGTAACCTGTTCTTCTGATGGACACTTCCAACTGCAGATTGTTCACCTTTAGAATGGATACGCAAAGACTACCACTGGAAAGGTGGAGTGTCTGAAGAGTGGACCCAGAACAAAAAATCCATCAGAACTGAGCGGGCAAAATGTCACTCTCTGCAGATTTGAATGTCGAAACAGAACTGCTTGGTGAATGTGAATGTGTGCGTGGACACCCATGTTGCAGACAGGCAGATTTCAAGGGTGGGGACGGCACTCACCAAAGTCGTCAAGGCATCTTTACCTTGAGTGGAGAGAGCCTGAAGGCAGTCAGGGGGTTCCCTCTTGGCCATGTCTTGATAAACAGGGTGATTCATCTGGACAGTCTTCCCTTTCTTGGCACTGGCAAAGTCAACAAACAGCTGATCATCTAGATGACACTCCTTCATGTGCTCTATTGAACGGAGGGCTCTCTTCCGGTCAAAGCAGTAGAGCCTCTACTCCTCTTTTGATGGACGTCTTGGAGAGAAAAAGGCAAGACGGGTGATGGACCGACCAGTCCTGTTGCTGAAACAGGAGGTCCTCCTGAAGAGGTAGACGGACTGCAGAGAAAATAGTAAGTCTGAACAGGTCAGTGTCACACAGTCTCTGGCCCAATTCGGGGCTATCATAACATGGGTCAGGTCTATCCCGACATTCCTCAGAACGTGAAGAAACGTGTACAGGGGCCCTGTGCTCCACTGCAGATGGAATGTGTCCCAAAGCATTCTTCTGCTGGGAATTCCAGCAAGCAGTAGTCTTGACTTTTCACCCATTGGGCCCAGATGCCCAACTTCAGATTACGGAACAAAATTTTAAAAGTGGTAGTAGGGTGTAGCCCAGTTTTGTCGTCGAAGAAAAGGGGAAGCGTTGTTGGGACTGTAATGGGTTTTGTACATGCTCCATGAATGTAAAATACTCTTTGTCTCACGTACTTGTGGACTGATATTTTGAAATTTCTGCTCGTATTAAGGTTTTAAGACCCTTGTTTTCAAAAATACCAAACATTTCAAAGGATGGAAGCGTTAAGGCTGTTGTCTGACATCTGTTACTTCGATGGGGAAGTTGGAATTTCACGTTTTATATTAGCTATCAAACTGAATTTTAAGAATGGGTCTGAATAGGATATACTGTTATCGGGGATTTGGGGTGCTAGATGTTTTCATATTGTATAGTTGCACCATTGTTTTAGTATGTTTAATGGACAAGTGTCCCAATAAACTTTTGTTTAACCTAACCTACAAGTCCCACAAGTGCTAATCGGCACAACACACCAGGAGGATAAATGAGGCTAGCTGACCAGGAATCCTCAAAAGCAACCTCAAGAGATCTAGGACCAAGTCCAAAATATCGAGATCATAGTCTGAATGTCTTAAGCTCATTGCGGTGTTGGGAAGGCCTGGAACACCACCATGTCCACTATGGCCCCTATGATGTGGATCTGCTGTGTCAGCATCAGATTGGACTTTGGTTTGCCTACGGAAAACCCCATAGATGAAAGAGGGCAATCCTCATTAGAGGTTAATCTACACCTGACTCCAGCAAACCCACCCTGAGCAGCCAGTCATCGAGACATGGGAATACAGGTATACCCCAACTGCAAAGATGGGCCGTGACCACGGCTATCAACTTTGTAAAACATGAGGAGCAGGGTTGAGCTGAAAGGGTAAAATGCGTAACTGAATAGGCTCTGTATCCACCATGAACCGACTGTAGTGTACATGAGACTGCAGGACTGGCACAGGGTAGAACATATCCTACAAGTCTGTAGGAAGGTATCCAGATTTTAATGATTAAAAATAAGCCTGAGCCCTCCATCCTTTTTGGGCGCCAGGAAGTAGCAGGATTAACAACCCTTGCAAATTACCGAGTCAGGTACCCTCTTGATGGCTCCTTTGGCCAAAAGTGACTTTACTTTGTGAAAAAGGATGGTGGCATGATCTGCCAGCAATTGAGAAAGAACGGACAGTATACAATTGAGGATGAACTGAATGGTGGGGAATATCGTTTTTGAACAATTTGCAACACCCAATGATGCAAAGTATTGGATTTTCAGCCAGGTAAGAAACATTAAATCCTGCCTCCTATCGGCTGTACTTTTTCCTGCAAGAGGAAAAACACAGCATGGAACTAATTGCAGTGGGTGAGGAGGAAGTGTTAGACTGCTGCCCTTGGTGGTGCCTTGGGCGCGGGCAAGCACCGTGCCCTCTAAAGCTAAGCTATGAAAAGTCTGACCCGGCTACTTAACTGGTTAAGAGGACTGCCGCTGCTTATATGCCAGACACCGTGAGCAGTCTCTAAACTTTCTGTACTGCTAGAGACACTAGCAAGCCACTGAGAGCAAATGTGGTTAATAGTCTAACCTACTGCTGATTAACTTCACGAACAAGTGGTGACTGACTGATGCAAGTCTTTCTCAGGGGTCAATAATGGCGTCTTTGCATATAATTAAGCTGGCGTTTTCTTTGTGCCCCGCTCCCCTAATTAAACTAGACCTCATTTTGAGAGACTGCTTGTGAATTCTATAGTTTTGCAGCTGTAATGTGCAGATTCTCAACAAAAAACACAACATAACGTGTATTTGTAAAGGCGCATGTTCACCCGTCGGCATCTTGGTGCTGAATAACAGATGTTTATGGTTACCCAACTCAATGGCACTCATTTTATCCAACTCAGAAGGATGAAAAGCTGAGTGGACCCGCCGGGACTTGAACCTGGGGTCAAAAACAGGCCCCTACAGTGGACACTTTGGTGCACTAATCGGCATTGGTGGAAATTTCAGAGGCTATTAGGGACTGTTTGGACGCAGGTGGCAGTGCGGCTCTAATATTATTGAACCTCTCTGCCGCGTTCGACACGGTTCCCCATCAGCTTCTTCTTTCTCGTCTATCAGCCATTGGCGTCACTGGTCTGGCTCTAGAGTGGCTGACTTCTTTTCTTTCTCTCCGGACTCAGCAGGTCTAGTTGCCCCCTTTTGCGTCATCGGCTAAGCTTCTTGCCACCGGGGTGCCCCATGGGTCAACTTTAAGTCCATTATTGTTAACATATATGTGACACCTCTGATTGTCTTGGCTGAACAGCTGGGCGCCAAAATAATAGCTTATGCCGATGACATACAGCTGTTGTTCACCTGGCCTGCTATGGATTTGGATGTTGCCTCTGCCCAGACCTGTCTCTCCTCAGTTTTTAGCTTTTGCCTGGCGAAAAGATGCGCTCTGCGCATCTTTTTCGCGCAGGCGAAAACCTGATGAGAATAGTACGGGAGACAGGAACGCCCCCGTCTTTCATTGGCTAGCTCCATAAATGGAGGCTAGCCATTGGAAGACGGGCCTGTCCGTCAATGCCGGACCAGATTCGGGGGCGTTCCCGAGATTTTTTGGCTTTTGGCTACGTCACGCGACGTCAGCCAAAAGCCCTTGGGAACGCCCCCGAATCTGGACCGGCATTGAGCCGCCACCCGCCTTCGGTGGGCGGGGTTTATGTTGTGAGTGCGCAGTCAGTGACATCGGTAGAAGACTTGCGAGAGAGGGTCGGCTATTTTCTCCAGCCACCGCCTTACCTCAAACGAGACTTGACTATCCCTGCCCCTAGAGTTACGGTCCATAGGGAACACGTCCCATTTCCTCCAAGCCCCGTCCGTCTCTGTACCTTGACTTAGTTCCCAGAAAAGTAGTGACGTCAGCAGATGTTTGCAGCTGTCCCGCGCCGGCCATCGGCCCCGGAGCCTCGTTTTCACCTTCATTTGGGAAGCATCTGCTGTGCATTATAACGAAATTGCCCTCCGACTCCGGGCCCAGATAGAGTAAACACACTTGTGTGGGCGTGTCACGGAACCATATTTCGGTCATGTTTCCGAAACGTTTAATGATCGGAGCAGTGGAAAAAACATACAACGAAGCACGAGCTTCTAGTTTTTTAAATCTTTGTGGGGGTGGACAACGCCTGCAGCTGTTCAGTAAAAATGGACTTTACTGCATGTTCGTGTTCTTGCGCCGATGCTCCTGCACGCATGGTATAATCATAGGAACTGAGCTTTATATAAAGCATACATCGCACTCGGACTTCCAAGGGCTGCCAATAACAGATGTTACTGTAATTACCAAAGCCACCGGTGCTTTATTGGCCCTCAGAAGGATGAAAGGCTGAGTCAGCCCTGCCAGGACTCCACAACGTGACTCGCAAATTACACAGTCGAGTCTCCTCACTGGTTCCTCTTGGGAGGTTCTGTACCTGGCTGGGAAATCCCCCAGAACCGGTCTTGTCTCAGCAAGAAAAGCTGCGACACGTGCGCGCCGAAAGCATCGTTTTATCGACACCCACTTCCTCGCTGAAGCACGGAAGAGGAAGAGTGCTGAGGGGAAGGCTGCCTCCTGCTGAGGTGAGGGCGGGCTTCGAGGCCGGCTCCTCCGGTGGGGTGAACGCACCTTTCTGAGTCCCTATAGCCGGAGGAGCTCCCGGCAGGGCCCGCAGATGTACGGGCGACGGAGCAGTCTATCGGGGACGACATTGGCTGTTTAAAGCGCTTCATACAGCGCTAGGGATCGTGCACGGGCGAGCCTCGGGTTTTGGTGCTGCCTGTGCATAGAGGAGCACTGCAGCAAGGCGGATCCTGGAGTTTGCTGCCCCATGTCGGATACGATCCTCCCTAAGGGTCTCCTGAAGATGTCCCTCAGGCTGCCCCGGAACTGGGATTTCCACCTCAAGGCCGACGCCGCGAAGATGTGTAAGTTGTAACGTTTCGTGATCTGCTCGCGCTCGTTTGTAAATGGCATTCATTCCTGGACTGACGACTGGCCACAGACTACATCCCACACAGGTTTAGACTGAGGTCAGGTAGCAAGTGTGTGGCTTTGTAGCTCAGTGGGCTAGTGCACCTGCTGCAAGGTACTTTGTGAAAGCTCAGAGTTGAAATCCCACCTGTGCAGGCTCAGCCTTTCATCAGGTTGATTAAAATGAGCCCCACTGGGTCATAGTAACAGCCTACTCTTTCCAATGCCACATTGCCGTTGTTCGCAAGAGATTAGTAAGGGTCCCAAATGCAAGCCAAAGGAATAGGACACCCATCCCCTGGCTTGGTATAATAAAATATGTAATTGGGGTGGAGTGAGCTCCCCAGTCCCCTGATCCTTGGTGCCACTGCACCTGATGCACTGTCAGTAGCTACGCACTGGCAGTTTGGATTGCAATAGCCTAGTGATGTATTGTACCAAAGACGAATGTGCGCTTAGAGAAAGGGGGCAGCCAGCGCAGAATCCAGTCCGAGCCCTGGAGGAGTCCAGACCGTGTCTTGCTGGAGCCCGGCACTCTAGCTTCAGCTGGATCACACCCACACACGCACTATCCACCCCTTTCAGAAAAAAGCGAGGAATCCCTACTGAGCGCTTTATCTCTCTTTCCTCCTCCCCCACCTTCTGTCTCCACACACACACACGGAGAAATGCTAATCTCAAAGCGCCCTTTAAATCAGAGGCAATGCCCACGCAAACTATTGGCAAACAAAACACAATGGCACACGGGCACCCTCCAAGGGAAAAATGCTTCGCACCAAAACGGAGCATTGTGCCCGAAGCAGCGGGGCGCGGAGCCTGGAGTCACCAGGGAGAGCGCAGGGTTATGATTGCGGTCACTTGTGTCAGGTGGACAGACTGCAGTGACCACAACCTCCGCTGTCGTCAAGGACAGGTGGCCACGATTGTCGCGCCTTGTTTCTGGGCTTTGGAACGTACCATGTGCCACGGACGCTTAAAACCCGTGACCATGGTCAGCATCCATTGAACTGGAAGCGAGCCCCGATAAGAACTCAGCAGGTCAGGTGCTCCCTGCAGAGGTCTTGGTATCACACATTGTAACAACTAGCAGGACAGACTCCGCCTTTCATCATTCTGACATTAACAGAACAGGCACCGTTAAACTGGGGTCTATATGCAAGCACTCAGAAATGTCGTATTTGAGATGCCAGTGTACATAAATGATCAGTGTCAGTAAAAGATAATAAAACTGAAAATGACGTCACCCCTGGATAGGGCTGTGTAGATAGCGCTTACCCGGATGTAGAAGGCTAGACTTCAGTCTCCATGCCAATAACACAGCCTCCGTTGTCCACTTGGAGAGACAGAAGGAATTGTGTGTTTAGTCACAGCAAATAGGCAAATGATTTTAAAGGGGGAGGGGAACATCCAATGAGCCATAGATCAAATTGGTGGGGCTCTCTACAAAGGACAATTGTGAAGTGTATATGCATGTATGTGTGTTTGTATGTATATATTATATACACATATGCACAGTATAAGTACACACGTTTTCTTAAAATCTTTGCCCCTTCTGATCATAGTGGGAAGCATCTTTAGAATTAAGCATGTGAAGACTGCCTTTTAGCAAGTGTTTTAACTTCTAGTAATAGATTTCCTTTGTACCTGGTTGATCTAGCATGTGATGACAGGAGTGTAGTGAAGTACCAACTGTACCAGCTTGAGCGTGCTGGCGCCAGACTCATTAAAGTTAAGAAGGACCATTAATAATCATTTAATCTGCCACTTGCTTGTCACAAAACAGAAGGTGAAGGCATGATAAGTAAACTCAGCAAATGGGACCTCTGTAAATAAGTTACAAACGCGAGAATCTGAAATTGTGTCTTCCTGGCCATTTCTTTAGCACAAGAGGCTGACCTTGGTTGTTCTGGGTGTGTGGGTGTGTGTGGCTCTGGGTGTGTGGGTGTGTGTGGCTCTGGGTGTGTGTGTGTGTGGCTCTGGGTGTGTGGGTGTGTGTGTGGATCTGGGTGTGTGTGGCTCTGGGTGGGTGTGTGTGGGGGGGCTCTGTGTGGCTGTGTGTGGGGGGGAGCGTGCTGGCGCCAGACTGATTAAAGTTAAGAAGGACCATTAATAATCATTTAATCTGCCACTTGCTTGTCACAAAACAGAAGGTGAAGACATAAGTAAACACAGCAAATGGGACCTCTGTAAATAAGTTACAAACGCGAGAATCTGAAATTGTGTCCTTCCTGGCCATTTCTTTAGCACAAGAGGCTGACCTTGGTTGTTCTGGGTGTGTGTGGCTCTGGGAGTGTGGGTGTGTGTGGCTCTGGGTGTGTGGCTCTGGGTGTGTGGGTGTGTGTGGCTCTGGGTGTGTGTGTGTGTGTGTGTGGCTCTGGGTGTGTGGGTGTGTGTGTGTGGATCTGGGTGTGTGTGGCTGTGTGTGGGTGTGTGTGGGGGGGCTCTGTGTGGGTGTGTGTGTGGGGTGGGCTCTGTGTGTGTGTGTGGGGGGGCTCTCTGTGGGTGTTTGTGTGTGTCATTTGCGAGAGATTAAGCTATTGGCATTGTAAATCACAATGCCATTTATTTGTTTAAAAAAAACAAATAAAAATAATGTCAAGAGCAATGCCAATAGCTCTAACTTTAACAAAGGCAAAACCATTGCATTGTAAATGCTTGTTACTTGGTTGGCTTCTGCCCAGTTAAAGTGCAATGAAAATAAAACCGAAATCTTACTGTATGGGCAGTTTACTTAACATGTTAGAGAATCCTTGTGGCCCATGGACTCTCCCTTCCCTAGCTCCGTGGGTAACCCGGCAAAAAATCTCGGGGTGTGGTTTGGGGAAGACTTAAAATTTGAGGCCCACATAAAAAAAAGTACCTGCGGTGCTTTGGCACCCTTGTGGCTCTTCGGAATTTTTTTCCTCTTCTACCTAGAACGGCTTTCTCGAATACAACTTACTGTATGGGTCTACCAGCCCCCCTAACACCAGCCATAGTCATTCGCACCAGGCTCCCGCCCCAAATGTTAGACATGGACATGGTCTCCGCATCCAATCACACTCATGATGAGTCCTCCAACTACCATATTCGACACTCAGACCATCACAGCAACATAGACACAGAGTAAGTCCAGCAATTTCTGATATTCGGGCATTCGTGATGGAAGAGATCATCGACCTAACCTCCAACCTCCACATCCCACGCTTGGACTGTCACTGCGACATGAACAAGGCAGACAAGAGATGCTCAGTGAGCCCAACAAATCTAGCTAGCAGGCACTTGGTGCAGGAGGAGATCATCGACTTAACCTCCAATCCAAACAGCTCGGGTTGGTATGAATCTAGCAGAGATCCCAAGGATGCTAGCAAACTAGTGGAGGAGAACAATGCTCTACTCCAAGCCTCACGCCAAGTCAATACCCACCTGGATAAGTAGCATCAGCAGCATTAAATGAACCAACGACCCAGACACCAAGGACTGCTGGTCTCCAGTTGAGTAAGCGAACAACTTACCAAGCAGAAAAAGGACGGGTCTATAAGGTAGAATCTTGGCAACGCTTCTGTAGCCCATGGAGCATATGGAACTCTCCTACTTAACTCAGGAAGAGTGGGATGAGATGTTTGCCTCAAACAACACAGAAGACGACAACGAAGCTACACCAGTGAAAACCTAACCCCTGGCCAAAACCCCTAAATCAGGGTAAGCTGCAGAAAGGCACAATTCCCCAGACAAAGGAGACCAGCCCTCCATGGCTTACCATTCAGCAAACAAGCATGTGGCAGGGACTGATGGCAACAACGCCGACCTAAACAGCCTCATTAAAAGGGCTCAAAAGGACTCAAGGGAGCTAACCCTCAGGTGCCCTTGCTCCTCCACTCGAGAAACTGAGCACATTACTCAGCACCTTAGATACCCTCTGTGACAACCTGAAGGATGTCCTCAAGCCTCAAACAACCAAGCAGAATCCTCTCCCACCGGGCCATCCCTTGCGAAACGGAGTCAGACAAGCACTAAAACAGCCCGAGCTAAATATCAACACCGTTCCACCCAGCTCCCCGCGAATGGCCCCACTTCACTCTGCTCGCAATCAACCCCCGGCGCTCCATAAGTGACCACAGCAATTGGGCCAGAGGCAGCCTAACAACACAGAAAAAAAAGAAAATATTGGCACTACTAACTAGGTCATGCCAACACAACTTGAATGAACCTCCCTAAAACATTCTACCAGCTGCCACAACCACAGCCGGAGTGGGAGCAAGACCAAAACGGTGCCAGAAAAGGAAATCAACAGACAAGAACTTCCCTAAAACTAACTGGCTGAGGAAACGGTCATCTTTGGAAACACAGCTTTGACACCAAAAGGGCAAAGGGAAGACACTCCCTGAGGAACAGGGCAACAACGGATTACACCATTAAGGATAAACCATCCCCTCACAAAGTGGGCCAAGAAGCCAGGCCGCCATGTGCAGATCAATTCCATACAATGCACCCTGAGACTGGTACCCCCCCCTCTGCCCCCCCACCTCGTAGGCCCATAATCTAAGGAAAGGGCCACCTAATACCCACAACCACCCATTAGTCATCATGGCTGAAAAGAGCCTGGATGGGGAGACCAGTGGCATGTTAATCCCATTACTGAAGATGTGCAGTAACCCTTCCGGGGACCAGCCCTGCAACAGGGACCTAGTGTTAAAAAGAACTATTCAAAACAGATCAGAACGGCTGACGGCACCAGACATGGGAACATCGAGCACCGGCTCCATTTGAGCGCTCCCTAAAATGAGGACAAAGTGTTACTCTGTTTCATCCGCTTTACCACTCAACAGGAGCTGACGACATCCTCAACGGAGGAAACATCATAATATTGCTGAATAAGATTCCAGCGCTTGACGGGGCAACCTCCTAGGACATCAAATTCATCCAATTTGTAAACACGGATCAAGGGTACCAGAGAGATTTAACAAAGGCCACTTGGGGCTCATTGGATATGGCCGACACGGTACAGAGCAAAAGCAAATACTTTTTGGCATGGTGCATAATTGTGGAAAAATATCAAGAACCCAGGCACCTGTATGCACTGAGGAGGGCTCCAGGCCGTCAGAAAGGGAAATTGAGGCCACCACAGCAGCCCCACTCAATCTCAAAAAATGCAAAGGGGGAAACCCCATCGAACAAGGAAAACGCAACTGAAAAAGTCCCCTTACTCCACTACATGATTCATCATAGGGAAAGGTCAATGAACATGCCTAAATCTGTAACGGTACCCAAAGCAGCACAAGCAGACACCAAAAATCCTGACCATCCACCCCCACGACTCTGCTCTTGGAACTGGGCCTAGCAAGCAAGATTGGTGACCAGGATCTTCTAAGCATTTTCGAATCCTTCGCAGTGCCTGCCTTTCAGGAGACATGGGCACAGGATCCAGTTGCAATCTTGGTCTTGTCACACAACGTAGTCCCAGCAACTAAGGAGGCAAAATGTAGTCACAGCAGGGGGCTCCTACAATCTGCGCCTTCAACTACTATCAAAGCAAGATGCAGTAAACAGACTTGGACAACCTCCAAATACTGCACTTAAGAATGGAAGTGGGGGGCAAAGCCACCACAATGACTTTAATAAACATTTATGTGCCACCCAGTCATAATCACCACTCAGAGAATCAAAAAAAGCTGTATGAAAATCTCATCAAAGTAGAGGTGTCCCACTCGAAGTTCATGACCATAATAGTAACAGGCAACTTCAACACGTACTTGCAAGGCCACTCACCAAAGAACAAAATCACTGAGGCACAGGAGCACCAGTGGGACATCCCAACACAAGCAACAATCGAGGCAGGGAGGAGTTTCTCAAATGGTCTCAATTAGCTAAGTTAAATGGAACATCTGGGCTTTAGGGCCCTCAATGGTCGCTACCAAGGCAACACTCCTCCAGCTATGATCTTTCAGTATTTCCAAAAAAACTCCTTGAAGAGTACACATTTACCTCTACTACAGCTATTCAATCCTTCAAAACAGGTGAAAGACCAGAGCGAACAGCACCCTCAGGAGCTAGAACTCGCTCGTGTTGTAACTCATAACTGTCGCACTGCATATCTGCTCAGATGGTTTAGTCAAAAAGCCAGGTTTTTAGGCCCTTCCTGAATTCCTGTAGGGTGGGGGCTGTTCACAGTTGGAGGGGGAAGTCATTCCAGGACTTGACTGCCAGGTGCAAGAAGGTGCAGCCGCTAATCCTGTAAATGCAGAGCATATGGGCCAAGCAGAGGGATGCAGAGCATAGTTTTTGGGTGGGTTGGTGGAAGTTCACCATGAGGTGGGGTATAATGTGTTTCCATCTCGGGAGGTCGAGGATGAGCCTGACTGCAGTGTTCTGGATGGTCTGAAGTCTGTTTAGTAGTTGTGAGGTGATTCTCACATAGAGGGAGTTGCCATAGTCCAAACGGCTGGTGATGAGGGCCTGGATGACAGTGCATCTGATGCTGCCGGGGAGCCACTTGAACATTTTCCTGAGCATGCGCAAGGTGAGAAAGCAGGAGGACAAACCAGCATTTATCTACTTCCTAAACGTGAACCTGCTATTGAGTATGATCTCGAGGTTTGAGTGCTCTTTGGGTGTGGGTAAGAGGCTGAGTTTCGTTGGCCACCAGGAATCATCCCATTGGGAGTTGCTGCGCCTGAAGAGGAGTACTTCAGTTTTGTCATTGTTTAGTTTGAGGACTCTGTTCTGCTTTAAGGATGCACCTGTTGATTTGATGTTAGTGGGGTCTGCGGATAGGGAGAGGATGAGCGGAGTGTCATCCATATAGGAGATGAGTTAATGCAGTAGGATCTGACCAGGGTGGACAGGTGGGCCAGGTATGTGTTGACTAGGGTTGGACTTAGTGAGGATCCTTGTGTGATGCTGCAGATGACGTTTTTGGGGGTACAAGGTGTAAGGTGGGAGGAGGGCACTTTGAGCCGGATTACGAATCTGGAACTCAGAGGACCGCCAGACTCGTGGTAGCACGGTGGTGGCAGTCCAGCCACCGAAGCACCGGCAATCCAACCGCCCCATTTGAGTTGGGTGGTCGGACCGCCCTGGGACCGCCACTGCCGTCGGGAAACCTCTGTTACCTAGAGGTGGCATGGTGGTCAGAGGCCGCAATATGCTTGGCGTTACCGCCGTGGTCCCGCCCAGCATATTACAAGTTTCCTCTCCTCCCGGGTTTACATGGCGGTTCGTCCTCCATGTCAACCTCTGAGGAGAGGAAACAATGGGGGCCTACAGGACCTCCATTGCCTCCTCCCTTTGTGGACCTTGTACCTTGCTGATGGTACTGTTCCCCAGGTTAAACATGCGGTGGGGGCACGGATCCGTTGGTGCTCCCAAGTGTATGGAGCTCTTTATTGTGACAGTTGTCTGCGCCGTGAGTGGCCTCTATGTGGTTAGTGACATTTTGTTGGAATCGGTGAGGTTGAGGAGTCTGTAGAGTTCAGTTACCAAAGAAAACCAAAATCATGAACTGCTCAAGAAAAACTCAGCTGGTTTTTAGTCTCCACCAAGGTTAACGTAGTCAGCGACTATAAGTACCTCTGGCTTACATTTGACAACAAGTGGAGCTTCAAGCCACAAAAAGAGGAGACAAAAAGGAAAGGGCTTGCACTGGCAGCAGGGTTAAGGGTTTTATTCAGAAATCTGAATGGACTTTCATACAGCCCCATCTTAGAAACAGCAAGGGCAAAGGTGAGGCCCACCCAGTCATACGGAAGGGGAGCCCTTTGGGGCAGGCACTCAAAAATCCCGGACAGTACCACTGTAAGAATCTACAGGGAAATTCTCAACTGGCCAGACACACTACACCTTCTCAAATCAGGCTGAAATTTGGACTAATTAAACTGTCTTCATCAGTATATGCTATAGGCTCAGCCCCGCCAATGAAAACACCATAAACTATCATGTCTGGCTAGAAATAACCAACAAATCTCACTCCACAGCCAGAGACTACTTCTAAAGATCAATGGACTCACTTGTACTAGCACAGCTGTGATCCTCCTTACCCAGCCTTGAAGTCTTCAAAAAAGTTGTCAACAAAGGGCATCATCCCTAGAAGACTGGGCATCACTTGAGAAGCGTGCTCATGCTTGGATGCCGCTAAACAGCTATACCTTGTTAAAGCCGCAGCAATACCTGGTCGAGGCATTCAGCTGTAGAATAAAAGGGAACTTTTTGAAACACCTCCTTCACACACAGATGTGGCCCAATGGTTAAGGACAAAAGGAGAAGCCGTCTGTAGGCTGTGCGGTCACTAAACGGAGAACACACTCCATATAATCTGCCTTCGCAGGTCCATGGTAAGCCTTCGCGGTTGTTGGCTGAAGCCTTTTTGGATTCAGACTAGGGTGTATTTCTGTAAACAAGCCATACTAGCCTGCCTAAACTACGGAGACCCACGAGCAATCTCTCAAACAGTAAAATATCTCCAGGGAGTTGACAAGGCTTTAAGGGGGTTACCTTCTCATCCAATACAAAACTGCCAGCCCCAGTTTTCTTTTGAGTTGTATGTTTTTTGTATTGTGCTAAAAACAATTAAAAAGGGCCGGCTGATGCCCCATCTAGCAACCCATTCCCACTGCCTAAACCACTGGACTTGGCACCAGGGAACCCACCAGTATAGCATTACAGCAAAGAAATCACTCTCAACTGTGTATCATTACAGTACTCAGCATAAGTCCTCCTCCTTATAAAAGCATTTCACTCTACCACTAGCCGTGCACATGCTCTCCTCTTCACACAAGCACTTTACTCCTGCACCAGCTCGCAGCCTTAAGAATTAACATGTCTACAAGTTTATTTCTCAGGCATAATTCCATCATTTCTAGCATTAATTCCAAATGCTTTAGGAATTCAATATTTCTTTGGGATAGGAAAGATCTTGTTGCTTTCAGACCCATCTCATGGCTTATACAAGTGTATAGTGAGATCACATTGATGGTCACCAACTGAAAGCCTTTTTTATTTAAGGTTTATTTAAGGTTTTTGTAGAGCGCGTAGTAACCCTTGAGCATCCCAGCGCTGGACCTAGTAAGTTGAAAGGAGGCGGAAGTCAAGAATGTTCAAAAAGATCAGGGAAAAAGAAGAGTTTTCAAAGATTTCCTGAAGTGAAGGAGGTTTGGTTCTGTTCTCAATTTCCGGGGAAGAGAATTCCAGTGCTTCGCCGTGTTCACAGAAAAGCGACGTCCACCTGCACGGGCTTTTTTCACTCTGTGTACTACGATGAGGTTCTCGTGGTCTGACCGGAGTGATCTGGTAGGTTTGTAGGGAGTGATACAGTTTTTAAGGATGGGAGGGCCTTTATTATGGAGGAGTTTAAGTGCCAGGCAGAGAGCCTTATACACCACTCTTTCTCTGACTGGCAGCCAGTGAAGTTGCTTCAAGGCCAGCTTTGCTGATGTTCTGGCCGGAGTGTCAGTGAGCAGCCGGGCAGCGGCATTCTGGATTTTCTGTAGGGTGTTGAAAGTAGCTTCGGGTGCTCCTAGGTAGATGGCATTACTGTAGTTCAGCCTGGACAGAATAAGGCCTTGGATCAACAGCTTCCGGGAGTTGGGGGGCAGCTGGGGGAGCACTTTCCTACATGACCTAAGGAGTCCAAAACAAGTACCCGCCGTTTTTTTTGCCTGGGTTCTGAAGGTCAGGTCTTTCTCCAGCCATATTCCCAGGCTCTTGACCTTTTGGGGACCGGGGGTTCACCTAGACAGGCGGGCCAGATGTTGGGAGGCAGGGAGGGCCCTTTTTGTCCAAGAAGCAGAATTTCAGTCTTAGACCCATTAAGTTTAAGTGCTGAGTTGTTCATCCAACCATGTATTTCGGAGAGACAGCTGTGGAGGTTGGAGGGTTCTTGATTGGGGTGGGAGAGGGTTACCACCAGCTGGGTATCATCAGCGTAGCTGATGATCGTCACTCCAAACGGGATGACCACCTCCTCCAGTGGGGACATGTAGACGTTAAATAACGTGGGACTTAGTGACGAGCCCTGAGTCACTCCACACCGGAGGCGAATAGCAGAGGAGCGGCTGTCATTCTCCCAGACTTGAAAGGAACGGTGGCTAAGAAATGACGAAAGCCATCTCAGAGCCCTGCCCTTCACTCCGATATTTCCCAGGCGCTGGATTAAAACCTGGTGGTTGACAGTGTCGAAGGCCGCACTTTTGACATTCAATATCAGCCATCGGAAGAAACATGAAACAATTGGTGGACTTTAGAGGAAAATCCTTTATCATCAGCCATAAAAACACATGTGAAACCAGCTATGTCATATACATGATCGAATGCGATTGTGGTCTAAGATACATAGGCAGCACCATCTGTCCCATAAAGAAGAGGATACTAAAGCATGTCTGAGTTGTACAAAATAAGGACACCAACTATGCTAAAGCTAAACACCTAGACATCCACCCTGGATATACATGTAAAACATGAGTTATTTTGGGGTTGCACATCTTCCCCCCCAAAAAAGAAGTGGAGACAGGACACAGAAACTAAGACGGCTGGAGACTCGTATGATAATATGCTTCAGAACCAAGCATCCACAAGGTCTAAGCGCCGACGAGGAGCTATTTGTTCATCTTTAAAGTCATTAGAAGGCCACAAAAATGAAAAGACAGCTCTCAAAAATCTTCCATGGACTGGCAACCACACAGACATAAGTCCATCCAGGTATCCATTGGGACTAGAACTAAAATAGTGGGTGCCTTCTGTGCCAAATGATTAGAAATGCTGGCAGGTATAATCAAATGTAGGAATTTTTCTATGCCATATCGTACCTCTAAGGAACTTTTCCATGACTCATGGCACTGAGCCAGTTTACGAAAGATATGGGTTGATAACTAGAAGTGGGTTATAGAGTAATACTTGCTGGTTGTATGGACACTGCATTCTAATATAATGAGTCATGTTTGCAGGAATGGAACTATTATAGGGTTGAAAATTATGATTTGGATGTATAAATGGACTCGCTTGATATATTTTCTATGGCACTCAGCCGGTTTGCAAGAGAATTGTATGTATATATATCAATTAAGTCAGTAGGAAATAATGACACGAAGCCATCACTGATAGAAACTGCTGGCAAACTGGAAATCGAATTATGTGTACATACGCATTCATTCTCAATGGCAGTGTATATATGCATGATCAACTACATATATAAGGCTCACATTATCATTAGTATATTGTATGCACATAATTTCAATGAAGTGACGTTCTTTAAGCAATGGTAGAGAAACTACAAACCCAGAATGCCTCATAATGGGCAAAATGGGCGGTCTGTATAAAAGTGCAACTAAAGTCACACACTCATATATAAAAAACTTGGTTCGACATAAACCATATCTTTATTTGCTGCCTGTGCATGCAGAGAAACAATCAATTAAAATCCATATCCAAAGCTGCGGCTATGATTCACATCCATACACAGTCTTTGAAGTAAGGTACCGTGGTGTACCATGATGAATGCAAAATAAATGTCTAGCCAAATTAATACTGTCTGGTAGTCTTTATCAAGGCTCATTATAATGCGGTCTTTGATACCGGTTACTTTGTTTTCTGTCAGCTTCATTAATTTGAATCGTTTTTAGTGGTCATAAAATAGATGTGATGTTCCACTAGTTTCTGCAGTTGATCTAGTTAAATCCTTTTTTGAGGTATGCAACGCTTACAACGCGCGCGTTACCACGACCTACCATTACAACGCGGTCGTAACAACGAAAGTTGTTACCACGCATTGCGCTGGGGGGCGCTCAAGGATAGGAAATGATTTAATTTACTATCCCAACACCTTCCCTCCTATCCACGGGGACTGGTGTTGGAATAGTAAATTAAATTATTTAATTTTGCGCCCCCCCAGCGCAATGCGTGGTAAAAACTTTCGTTGTTACGACCTCGTTGTAATAGTAGGTCGTGGTAACGCGCGCGTTCTAACATCATACATACCTTTTAAGAGGATTCTAGCGACGGTAGAGATTTGACATTGAGGTTTTAGTTGTGCCAGATGGTCACTTTAATGCTGAATTGCCAATCAAATTCTTTAAACCATTTTGCAGTGTCCCTCCTGTGCATGGACACATTGAAAGGTGTCAAGATATAAGGATATATGTTATGAAGAATTCACTTCCCTAGTAGTTTTGATGCTTGGATCTGTTCTTTTTTTCCTCACCTTCTTCTTCCACTGATTTGAATGTAGAAAATTAAGTAGCTAATAATGAGGGAAAGCTGGAATGGAAGGTTATGGCTTTAGAGTTGTAATTATGTTCTATGAAATTTAATTTGAAGCTTTAAAGCAAGTTTTCAAAATACTGCAGTATTGCACAAGGGGAGTTTCTCAAAGTTTCTGGGCTGATTACCTCATGAAAAGTGAATATTTACTCAATTAACAAAGAGAATTACTTGTGTATACAACTAGAGTATAATAATGTATCACACCGTTAAAGTATTTAAAATATGTAAAAATGAATTAAAACAATTGTACCTGTCAAATGCTGGTGCATTGGCTTCAAATCCCCTAGACATCCTTACTCGATGGGATCCAACCTGCCCCAAGAGAACCATACTTAAAGTTATTCCTTTAATGAGAGCATCAAACACAAAATACATACAAAATCTTGAAATGTTGGTTTAATGTTTAACAATCTGCACTCCTCCATTAGGCCATGATTTAATATGTGTGATTATATTACACTATATAAAACTCCGGCATTTACTGTGTGGAAATAAAAGGTTACCAGTGGTAAAAGATCGTCATGGTGGTTACACTGTCTACCTGCAGATTCCTCACCTGCAGGTTAATCCTGGGCACCAGACTGGATCCACCAACTTCAAAGCTGTCACGTCGCCAGTAGGGCACTCTGCCTGCAGAACGCCGCAATTGGCGTCAGGTGATGTCACCATGGCCATATAGTGCCTACCCCTGCGTAACGTTGTCAATGTCATCTATGTTTTCAAGGCCTTTGAAGTGAACATATGAACTAAAAACTATATAGAGTAGTTTAGTACTAAAAAGTTCGATCACCGGTGGCAGATTAGCCCAGCACCATGTGACTCTGGGCAAAAGCTTGCTTAATCCACCCGACAGCCCCCCAGCGCCTAGAGACCCTTACGGGTGATTGTGCGCGTTAAAAAAAAATAAAAAATTAAACCTACTTGTAATCTAATTAAACTTTTCCTATAACACACATATCAAACGGGGAGTCAACACTACTTTGTCAAATGACAAAAAGAGGTTAACAGCGGACAAGAGCTCAAGATTTGCAACTCAGTGACCGGTCTAACCAAAGTGATCGTTACTAAAAATACAGTTTTTAGAATCAACATTTATAACTGACAAGAAGGTAAGATCCCTTGGAGCACAACAAAAGGAGTTGGTGAATAGAGATTAGTCCACCCCTTCAAAAAACACATCACAATAGGAGATTTGAATAAAGAAGGCTGGTCTAGACGACAGAGGAATGCCGAAACTGGAGCCAAATACCCTTTTATAGTGCCAATCGCATACATCCTTGGTGCCAGTGAAAGTGCGAACTGCAAGACCTGGGACAACTTAGCCTACAAGGGATCTACAGTGTCAGTGCACAATGAAATGAACTTGTTCCTTTTCCTAGAACAAGCTGATTTAGTGGAGGGACAATGAGCTGACAAGAGGCTGCAGCTGGAAGGAGGTAGGATGTCCCCGGTCAATCTTCAAACATTAAGGTGGAGGCATCAGAGATTGGGATGCAGTTCCATTCCTTCAACTGGGAGAGAATGTCTGGTCTGAATGGCAGCCTGAGCGGGGGACTTTGGGAGAAACTCAAAAGGTCTGTATACCACACCCTCACTGGCTAATCTCATGCAAAGAGAAAGACTAGGCCACAGTCTTAGAAAGACTAGGGCACAGTCTTAGAAAATCTTCTTCTGAACCAGACAATCAAGGTTATTGGGGAAATGTTTAGGTCAACTGAAAGTTCCACTTCAACTGAAATACGCCCCCCCAAGGCTCCCATCAAAGTATACTGGAGGGCATAGAATTTATGGCATCGAGCATATTCTGAGAAGGCAAACAAGCCCACCTGAGCAGTGCCGGTGGAAGTTGACAATCATGATCGGCAGGACAACACCAATTCAGGTGCTCTGCTTTGACATTTAGAGACCCCACTAGGTGGTTCATGATAAACCAGATCCCTTGGAGGTGCACCCAAGACCATGGTTGCAACATTTCCAGGCTTGAGTGCCAGCCAAATCACTCACAATTTCAGAATGTTTATGCGAAGAACCTGCTCTTCTGGAGACCAGAGATCTGATCCCCAGATGAGCTGCCAACCAAAAAGTGGAGGCATCCATCATTCAAGTAGCCATGGTCAGGAGAGTGAAGGTCATCCACTTCTGCTGCAGCACTTTGAGAGATTACATTTAAGTAAGACAGATCCCCCCCATATTAGATCCACTACTTGTGGAGACACCACTGCAGAACCCCCAAGTGCCAACATGCATACATGATTATGAGAATGCAGGACGCCAGCAGACCTAGCAGTCAGAGGACTTTCAGGACTGGGACTCTCGCACTCTGTTGAAAGAAAGGGGCCATTTCCTGGATGTCTGCATTCCTCAGAGGAGGAGGAAAGGCACAGGGAAGGGTGGTGTCAAAAACTGACGACATGAACAGGAGTCATTGGGATGGCTTCAGGTGAAATTTGGGCTTGATGACTGAAAAGCCTAGGTTGAACAACAGCGAGACCATTGACTCAAGATTGTACGGTATGACCTTCGGTGAGCCAGCTTTGATCAGCCAGTTGTCCAAGTACGTGAAGACTAGTATGCCTCGATTTTCTAAGATGGGCTACGTCCACTGCAATCACCTTTGTGAAGACTCATGGTGCTGAAGTCAAGTCAAATGGGAGTACTGCAAATTGGTAGGGCGCAGAACCATCACAAAGTGCCAATACTTCAGAAGAGACTTCAGAACTGGGATGTGAAAATACGCATCCTGCAGGTCGAGTGACACCATCCAGTCTCCCACTTGCAGCACCAGTAAAACCTGAGCTAGTCAGCATCTTGAACTTCTCCTTTGAGGAAGAATTTTAATTCCTTTGAGTCCAGGATCTGACACAGACCACAGTCCTTCTTGCAAACAAGGATTATCAGGAGTGCCATCCATGTCCTATTTCCTGTTCTGTACGTAGGAGTCTTGCCACTTCTTGTTGCAGGATAGATCCGGAGGGGTAGCAGAGAAAGACTAGGGTGAGATGGGGTGGAGCCTGAAGAAAGGGAAGGGTGTACCTCTTTCCACAATTTGAAGGACTCGCTGGTCTGAAGTAATGGTCTTCCATATCAGTAGAAAGGATGACATACACCCTCCCAAAGGATCCTTGTGCGTTTAGGGGAGTGAACTAGATGTTCATTCCTTGGTGGTGTAGGTAAGGTAGGGGAGGGGGAAGAGGCTTGATACGAGGATCAGCAGCCCTGACCTCTTGCCCGTCCTCTATATTGTCTGACAAGTCGATGGACATGATATTCTGCTCTCATAGACTTGCTGGTGCGGTTACTAACGCAGAGTATCTAAGCTGCACCCTTGCGGATCATAACCCTCAGCTAAAGATACAGTTGGGCGAGCAGGTGTCCCCGATCCTCAAGTGGATACACCTAGCGCAGTTTTTGCAAGAGCCCACATTCACAGACCCACTGGGGAAAATATATGAAAATACTTTCAGGTTAATCATCACACTAAGGAATAGGTGAGCACCAAGAGCGAGACTTTCAAGGTGGTGGTAAAGGGGACAGTGTCTTGCCCAAGTTGTGTGGGATCGGTGGACTATAGTCTGAGCTCACCTCTCTGGAAAGTACTATTTGTAGGCATGAGCGCAGAATGCACACCGGCGGAGCAGATGAGGAGTCACTTCAAGAGGCCCGAGACAGACAAGCCGAGGTTGTAGCATGCTTCCGTACACTCATGCACCGTGAATAACTACAGCAGGACCACACTGAGGGGGCCAGAGCAGGCAGGCTGCTTGTCTTGTTAGTGCACTCAGAGGGTAGGGACACAACCACAACACAATTGCTTAACCAATCTGGGGCAGAATTGCACACGCAGGTAGACATTCATGCAGAATTCAAACAAAATTGCAAAACACTAAACAGGTCGCGGGATCAGGCAACAGAAGGGGAAATTGAGGCATTTTTGGCAGTGGCAACGCTCCAGGGCCTTTCCCAGGCTAAGAGAGAGGAGCTGAGTGGGGCGTTAACGAGGAGAGGGATCAAACTACGTATCAAAGACCTGGTGAGAAATAAAACACTGAATGTTACCAGAAACATGCAGAGACACTCACATTACATCTGGAATAGCAGAATAAAGAGACGTTGTACAAGGGAATTCTCCCGCCAACCACCAGGGAAGAGCTTGCTGTCTCAATTCAGAAGGAGTGGAAGGCTGCACCAGAGGTATCATCTGGCAGCCCCTCTCTATGCTTACTCTCGACTACAGGATACTTAGCAAGATTTTGGTGGACTGCTTACGTCCACATATGTTGATGTTAGTGCGTGGATGCCAAAGCAGTTTCATACCACAATGAAATGTCCCTAAACATCAGACATCTATTGCGCGTTCCCGAGGAGATACGGTCCAATGGAAAGTTTTGCAGGCGGTGATGAGGCAGGTGGCTCTGGGAGAGGGCTGGCTCAGATGGGTCACGCTCCTATGCTCAGCCGGGAGTTCAAATGAGGCCTGTATATTGGGTGCCCCCTCAATCTCCAGGGGGCTGAGGCAGGGGTGCTCACGATCTCCTATGTTGTTCATGCTAGTGTTGTACAGTTGGAGGGCCTAGGGCCCAGCATAAAACTACATGACGGACTGCATATCATCTCTCTGTATGCTGATGAAATGCTGTTGTACTTACGGGATGCTGGAATGGGCTTTGCCTTGAATATGCACCTCCTTGACAACCTAAATAGGCTATTTGCCTATGCACAAACTGGTCTCAAACATGTGTATTTCCTGCATCCCCTGTCCGGCAGCGGGCTCTTGGAGCAGTGCAGTAGCTGGGCTTTAAATGGGAACACAAAACTTTCCGATACCTTGTGGTTAAAGTACTTCATAGTGACAGAGATCTCTGAAAACATAACCTAGGGGAAATCTTCTGGGTGCCCAAAAAATATATAGACTTCTGGCGCTCTTTGAAGTTGCTCATGATAGCTCAGTAGACATTGTCTAAGATAATGATGCTACTGTGCGTTCTATACCACTTCAAGAACCTGCCAGTCTGGATCCTCTGCTCCGAGTGCATGGTTCTATACACGTTACTGAGCGAGCTGGTATTGGACAGTGGGTGCTGTAGGGTCTCAATGGAGGTAGTGAGAAGGCCTATATGGGAAAGCGCGCTCCCAACTCACAAGCGTACTTCCTGGCGGCTAACCTCCAGTGGGTGGCCAAGTGGTTGGATGGCCAGGGACTGTCAGAACTGGGAGCTGCAGAGGACAGTGACCAGAAGGGGTACTCAGACTGCGAGGGATCAAGAGTGCTGTTGCCATCAAGATAGTTCATTAATTGGGAATGAACATAACTCTCCGCCACCTTGCTCATGAGTGGAAGGAGCGAGATGGGTTGATAATTGGAGAGCACTTCGGCCGGCATCTGATCTTTCTTTTTAATAGGAAGCACTTGGGCAACCTTCCAATCCAGAGGCAAGTTCCCTTCACTTAAAGAGGTATTCAAGATCTCAGCAATAGGGGCAGCCAGAAGAGGGGCAAGGAGAGCATATTTATGAGCGGGCAGAATATCCAGAGGAGATCCGGATTTAGCAGTTTTTAGCATGGCTTCCACCTGCAAGACCGGAATAAGATTAAATTGATTCAGCCCTTCACCTAAGCTTTCAATTGGTACAGATCCAGGATGAAAAGGCAGAGCATGATCAATATTTTGGGGAAGTTGCTTGTAAATTAGATTGATTTTGTCATCGAAGTACCCAGCTATATTATAGTACAGTTCCTGCGAGGGGATGGTCTGTTTGGCGCATGCAATAGGGTTGGTGAAGGAGTACAGAACTTTATAAAGATCCTTTGATGAATTTCCTGCCATGATTAAGTTTAGTTATACAATGAACTTTGGTTGCCTTTTTTAAATTCTTCTGATAGGTGGAGAGGGCCAGTTTAAATTTAACTCTTTCTACGTAAGTCAACAGTATACCAGTCTTCACTTTTTTTCCGCAAGTTATTAAGCTGGTATGTCACAGGAGCCAACCTATCTATAACCTCACTTAAGGTATCATTAAAGGCACAAAGTTTCATAGCGACATCGATACATTCATTAAAGCATGGAGGGACGTATATTTTGCTACAAGAATCAAGCGTGCCTTTACGCCAGCGCCTTTGAAGAGTATTCAGGGGACGTCCCATCCCTAAGTGTTTGAGGCATCTGTTCATTCGAATAGGAATCATAAAGTGGTCTGACCACATCAGTGGGCAAGTGGGATCAGCAACCATAAGGGAAGAATTGGTTAATATATAATGCCATCACAACGCATTTTTAGAAACTACACTCACAACGTATTCCATTACAACGCGTACCATTTCAACGCATAATACTTTTAGAGCGACAGTAGGGTAAGTGTTGGATAGTGTAAGGATAAAAATACTAATTCCCACTCCAATGAGTGCAACAGTAGGGTAGGTGTTGGATAGTGTAGGGGAAAAAATTACAATTCCCACTCCAGTGAGTGCAATAGTAGGGTAGGTGTTGGATAAGGGAGGGGTAAAAATTACTATCCCCCCTTATATTGCGTTGTACAGACATGCGTTGTAATGAAATGCATTGTAGTGACATGCGATGTAATGGCTGCGTTGTAATGGCATGCGATGTAAAGTGTGTTGCGTTGTAATGACTGTGTTGTAAAGGTAGTGCAAAGTAATGACTGCGTTGTAAAGGTTGTTTCCCCCTTGAGACAGATAAGCTATGCAGCAGCCCGGACTACTTACTACGCGTTAGAAACAAACATTGCTGTGCACTACTAAAACATTCCTATGAATATTGTTTGTATAACTATCTTCCCCGCAAAATAATAGAAAGAAAATATATTTTTTTAAAGTCTCTTGATCAGATCCTGTGGACAGTGTCCTGTTCCAGTAGCTAGTCAGCTTAAAAAAATAAACAAAAAATAAAAAACCTGCTCCATCGCACGTATAGATAAAAGGCAAATTGAGGTCACTGGTTTTAATTGTATAAACTGGTTAATAATTTAATATAGTGTACATTCGTACAGGGTTTGATGCGTTAGCAGTTAACCCGAAAACAGTGATCTTGGAAAAGGGAGACCACTCGGTCAACCTGAACGTATGGATGGGTGCCCCGATCCCCCGGGAAACCGTTGCGGGCGGGGGGCGTGTCCCGGCCGGTATGCCCATAGCGGCGTGGTCGGAGCACGCCCCCGCCGCCTAAAAGGGTTGTCCTAAACACGCGCCCGGAAGTCCGTGTACCTATGGGCGGGATGGGGGCGCGGTCCCGCCTTCCCCGCTGCTGGATAAAAGGCGCGGGAATCCAGGGAAGCGTCCTCTTGTTCCTGCGCTCTGAAGGCTGCACCACTCGTCGCTCGTGAGCCCTCAAGGGAACAAGCTGCAGTTTTTTGAACGGTAATCTTGTTTTTTTCTGTTTCAGTCGTCAAGGCGTAGTTGGGGTTCGAGTCACGGCCGTATAACAGGCAGAGGTAAAAGCCGTACGCAGACATGCCTGGCAAGAAGAGTGGTAAGAGCTCCGAGATGGAACGAATGCTGCGCACATTGGTGAACCAAGTATCGCCAGAAACAGGACAGAAAATTCGGTAAAGTAGACCAGCTGGGCCGTGGGTTAGCGGCCCTTCGGAAACAAGTAGAGGCCCAAGCGGGCCCCTCTGGGCGACCTAAGAGGATCGTGGGGCCTGCTTTACCAAACATTACCCCAGGGGGGATAAGGGGAAAAAGAGGAAGGTGAAAACGGTTCCTAGCGAGGCCCCAGTCCCGATGGAGGTCCCACTGGTCCCAGTAGCTCCAGCGTCCAGCCCGGTACCCACACCGGATGGGGGATTGCCAATCCCTGTGGTTATCACACCGCTGGACGACAACCAAATGCCTCCCGAACTAGCGCTTCAGTTGGCGGCTGTGTTACCCTGGTTGAAGAAGGGAGCGGGGGGATCCGAGGCTGTGGAAGACCCGGCCGAAGAAGCTAGGCTGATTATAGAGCAGCTAAGGCAGACAAGGGGTACTGGGACAGCGAACGTGCCTTCTATTTCTCCACAGGTGGCGAAGGTGGTCGTTGTCGAAAACCAGAATAAGTCGACGGACACGGCTGGAGGTGCGGCGGAAGCCGATAAGATATCACTCCCAATGATGGGGGAGGGCGCGGTACCCTCAAGGCGGGAAAACTTGGCTCAACATATTCCCATGGCCACTAAGGAACTGGTGTGGGATAATAAATATATAAACATGTTTTCATTGTTGACTGATCATCGTGAGTTAGAATATGCCAAGACTCAGAAGGATTTATGGCACCCCAGTGTATGGTGGGCAAAAATGGCGGAATTCAGGGTCGAGGAGTCCATGATGAATTGGATCAGGGCATTTTCTATTTTTGTAGCGATTATCGCTGAACGAACACCGGAACTGTCGAGTGACCTGGCTTGCTACCAAAGCAGGATCACGAGCTTCCATGAGAAGTATGGGGGAGAAGAATGGAAAGGGTATGACATGGCTTTTAGAAAAGCGAAAGAGTTTAATGAATCACTGACTTGGGATTGTTTGGATACTGTATCATGGCATGCGCAGCTCCTGCCGGGATCAGCGAGTGTTTCAGGGTCGAGCACAAGCGGCTCCAGGGCCTTCACACAAAAACAACCTCAGCCCTTTCGACCAAACTAAGGGGGGACTCTCAGCCCAGGTCGGGCGGGAACAGAAATAAGCAAGGAGTGTGTTGGGGGGACGTGTAGCAGGCCGCAAGGAACGTGTAGGTTCAGGCATGCGTGCTCTAGTTGTGGTAACACCTCACACCCCGAAACTAGCTGCCGATCCAGAGCCAATGGTGCCGGAGGTAAAGGGGGTACAAAACAGGATTGATACGGCACTGCGGAAGTCAACACCATCGCCCATAGATATCCTGGCTTTGACCCCGTGGCTCAACAAATACCCTGATCATGCGTCCGCCGGGATCCTGCGAGATGGCTTCTCATATGGCTTCAGGATCCCGGCGGGTGATTTTCGGGGGGGGGCCCTCATGTAAGAACCAACTGTCAGTTCAGCGCAACCCGGCGGTTGCCGCCAAAAAGATCGCCAAGGAGGTTGGCTTGGGGCGGGTTGCAGGACCTTTCTGTGACCCACCAACGGCCGATTTTGTGTGTTCCCCTTTAGGGATAGTGCCTAAAAAGGACCCGGGGGAGTACAGGCTCATCCATAATTTGTCGGCACCAAAGGGGGCTTCCGTTAATGAGGCGATTGATCCTGAAATTTGCAGTGTAAAGTATGCATCTATCGATGACGCAGTTGTAATGTTGAATCGCTTTTGCCCTGGTGCATTGTTAGCAAAATCGGATATTGAATCTGCATTTAGGTTGCTTACGGTGCATCCCGAAGATCACCACTTGCTGGGTTTTACGTTTCAGGGGAGATACTACATGGATATGTGCATGCCAATGGGTTGTTCAATTTCGTGTGCATATTTTGAAATGTTTGGCTCGTTTCTGGAGTGGGTGTTCTCGAAGGCCACAGGGCACCAACATGTGATGCATTATCTTGACTTCTTGTTTCTCGGCCCAGCGGGCTCTCGGGACTGTGCACGGGCATTGCAGGACTTCTGCGTGCTCATGCGGGGTTTCGGGGTACCGTTGGCGCCAGGTAAGACGGTGGGGCCGACTACTTCACTGGAGTTTCTGGGTATCGAACTAGACTCAGTGGAGGGTTGCTTCCGCCTGCCAGAGGAGAAGATCGCCAAATTCAGGGCTTCCCTGTTGCAGCGTCTTCGGAACGAGAAAGTGACACTGCACCAATTACAGCAAACCGTGGGTCAGCTTAACTTTGCATTAAGGGTGATACCGATGGCCCGTCCTTTCTCACGATCCATTGCCCAGGCCATGGTGGGCCTCAAGGAAGGGCACCATCGCACGAGACTGTCGGCAGAGGTTCGCCAGGACATGCTCATTTGGCTGGCATTCCTGGCGGACTTCAACGGCCGAGTGGTCTGGAGCAAAGCCCCGGCCTCGTCAGCGAAAATAGGCTTATGGACCGACTCGGCGGGCAGCGCAGGGTTTGGCGCGATCCTCGCGGCCCAAAGATGGCCAGCATGGTGGGAAACAAGCGGTTTGACGAGTAACATTGGCTTTTAGAGCTCTTCCCCATCTGGGTGGCTCTGTCGGCATGGCAAGAGGAATTCAGAGACCGCTCGGGGGCATTTTGGTCCGATAACATGACTGTGGTTGAGTGCATTAATCAGCAGGCAGAACGCTGCAAATGGATATTGGGATTGTTGAAAGAAATTGTGTTGAAATGCTTGAGATTAAACGTACAATTCAGGGCTAAACATGTGCCGGGTGTACTGAATAATGCAGCTGATGCACTCTCTCGTTTCAAAATGCAGGCTTTCAGGGATTGTTTACCCTCAGCGGAGCTAGTGGCAGCGCCATTCCCCGAAGCACTATGGCAAATCGGCGCCCCGGACTACAAAACCTCGTGGCAGCCAGTTTAGCGCCCAGGATGAGAAAAGCTTATGAAGGGGCGTTCCACTCGTACTGCCCCCTTTTGGGCCCGGCATGGGAGCATAGATGGGGCAGGAGGGGTCCTTTACCCAATTTTTAGTGGCACTTCATGAGGAAGGCCAGTCAGCGGCAACCGCAAGTCGATATAAGGCCGCCATATCATTTATGGCTCAGCTCCATGGGATCAGGGACCCGACGGACTCCTTTCTAGTCAGGAAGGCGCTGCGCTAGCGAGGTTGTACTATTACGGGCAGCGTTCGCGTTGGCGTTCTATGGGGCCCTGCGGGTGAGCGAACTACTGCCAACAAAAGAGATACTGAAGGGGGTCTGCGCAGGGATCACATGCAAGTAAGGAGGGACTCTCTGCTGATCACGGTAGCTAGGTCAAAGACGGACCAGGAGGCCCAGGGGAATAGCATTGTGTTGCAGCGCGCTCCAGGTAGTCTCTGTTGTCCAGTGAGGCATGTTGAGGCCTACCTAAAACAAAGGTTGACAACATGGGGGGGCCTTGCTGCGACATACGGACGGCGCCCCTTTGACAAAGTTTCAGTTTCAGAGGGTGCTGGCAATCACGATTGCAGCGGCAGGCTTGAACCCGAGTGATTTTGGGACCCATTCATTCAGGATAGGGGCCGCTACAGAAGCTACGGCTCAAGGTCTGCAGGCAGACAATGTTAACCAGTTAGGCCGCTGGTCTTCAAATTGTTTCAAGAGGTACGTGCGCCTGCACATGTTGTAAGTTACTGAAGAAGTGCACTCACGCTTGTTGTCTTTTGTTTGGATTACAGTTTCACGAGCCTGTGACGCAGGGTGGAAATTGGGACCGGCCCAGTGTCAGCTAACCACCACTTCGGAACAAGGAATGGAAGACGTGTGGTCTGGGTCGTTGGCCAATCATACCTGAGGCGTGCCGGGGACATATTCAAGACAGGTGATGCGATTCACACATCTGTGGAATATGGGTTCAGGGTGTCCTTCCATGGTAAGGGCGGCCAGTGTATTGACCGACTGCAAAGTTTTGTGGAAGAATTACTAGGGCAGCACAGGTCACCGCCATCTGTAGTCATAGTGCACATTGGGGGCAATGACTTGGTAAGATTGGGCAGACGAGCTTTAGTTGAGCACATACTTTCTGCAGTTAGTTGGTTAGCAAAGACGCTCCCAGGATGTACAATAGCTTGGTCTCACATGATCCCGAGGAGGGTATGGCGGGGTGGGTTGTCCACAACAGCGTTGAACCATTCGGTAAAGAGGGTCAACAATAAGTTCTCTCTGCTCATCTTCAAAGCATATCTCATGGGTGCATCTGGGGTGATCACTGTTATTCAGATGATGGGGTACACCTGTCCAGGGTGGGGAATGACTTGTTGATAGGAGACTTGATAGCTTGGCTAGTGGGATTGAGTAGACATGACCTATAGGAGGTTTTGGGGGGGCCAGATAGTCGGTCAACTATCTGGCCTGTGGCGGTAAGGTCATGATCGGTGAGCAGTGATTTCAAGGTCCCTAGGGGGGGGCGCCACCTATTATGGATGGGAGCGCCCAGGGGGAGGCGGCCATTGGCCCCTCCCACGGGGGCGGCACCCATTACGGATGGGTCGCCCAGGGGGAGACGGCCATAGGCCCCTCCCAGGGGGAGACGGCTATATGCCCCTCCCCAGAATTTCCCGGGGGCCGGATATCCGCTACGGCGGAAGAGAGTGCGGGGAAAGGAGGGGTGGGGGGGGGGGGGGGGGGGGAGTCCACGGTGTCCTTCTTACGGATACCCCGCACGGGAACTCGGACGACCTTAAGATGGCGTCGAGTGAAAGGGGGCCCCCATGATAAGGGAAGTTACAGTTGGCTACGAGGGTAAAGTCCTCTGCGCATGCGCCACTCACACGTGAGGGCGGGAATTTGGTGATAGGGATCTGCCACAGGTTAAGACCTTGCCGTTGGCCCCCAACGTTAGGATGTACAAATTCGTATACAATGCATTTGTCATGATGTTGGACTCGGCTAGGAAATCTTTGTATTAGAGATTTGTTAAGGTTAGCCTGAATACCTGTCTTCATCAAATGTAATGGAAGTTGAATTTGTACATGATGCATGAAACGTTTTTAATTTAAAGTTTTAAATTTTGTTTAATATTTTAATAAATACAGCCAGGGGGGGTCGTGAGGCCCCCCTGCCTTCCAAAAGTTCAAACTGTGTCTGTCTCCTCCCATTGGGATTGGTGGTGGAAGGGGTGGCGGGCATCCCGGCCCATAATATCACAACTAGTATATATTAAGTGTGGATGTTACCCCAATACCATACAGAAGTACGCACCTTGTCAAAACCAATGCACATGATGCGCGGGTGCTCATTTAGTGTTGTCTCATATTTGCTTCTAAATGGTGTCATTACTATATTATAGAGCAGAGCGTTCACTGTGCAACAATTCGACACTCGGACGACCACAGATATGCATGTTGAGCAATATATTGGGGAAACATTTCAGGAATCAATGAAGGCCTTTGCAAGGAGACCGATTATCACCATCACAAGCACTGTGCTATGAGAACAGGACGCCTCAAAAATCAAAGAGTAGAGATGGAAGTCAGTTGAATATTCTGCTTTAATATGTGTGCGAAGATCTAAGGTGTCAAAGAAGACAATGGCCATTAGAGATAAGAAAACCTTCAAATGGGAAAACTGAGCTGAGTAGTGACTTAGTCAGCAATGTCTGTTACTTACATGAATGCTCCAGGCATCCTACACATCATTCAATAAAATAAATATTGATATCTGCTCTTTTTAATACATTAAGAGTGTTTTTTCTTGCACACAGTTTCTGATGCAAGAAAAAAAAATGTAGCCGTTCAAAATGATGTAACAGTTAAAGATGAAGTCAACAAGACATGTAATGTATACAACAATTATGTTCGAGTGACAGCAATTGCAATTAGACTGCACATCTTCCCAACCTCTGGTTTCCGAACACCGTGTGGGCCTCAAGAACTAGACTCTTTCAATTCCCGCTGCAGAGCGAACTTCAACAAAGAGAAAAGGAAAGGAAAGAAATGTTGAAAATTTAGCTAAACAAAGCTTGTGATTTACACCTTCAGCAGCAGAGGCAAACCTGGCCAGGATTTACCTTCAGTGAGCTTGGCACAACTTGGGATCTTTTCAAGGTTTCACTTTGCTCCCCGAACTCTTGGCACATCCACAGACCGATCTCTTACCTAGTGCACAATAGTAACGACTTGCCTTTCATTACAGAACTAATCGTGGAATTTACAATAGAAAGCGTGTCTTTGCTCCAAATATTCTTCTTTTAGGGAGCACTGTATAGATGTGGAACCACTGCTTCAGCACCCAGCACTGTTGTCCAGTTCACTTTCCCGATCCTTTACTGGTTACAAGGGTGAACACTGCTTCTCGAGCTTTCATTGCTTGCAGTGGATTCTCTGTTGACAGTCGATAACTGGTGCCTGTGCCCTTAGCTCCAACCTTTGTGTGCATTGTTTGCATGCTTGTGTTTGACAAAGTGTTCCCTTAACTTCTGCTGTGCACTATGTTCGTGTTCTTTGTGTATTGTGGCTATCGCCTTTGACTGTTATCAACTTCAGAATTGCTGGATTCAAGGGTACAAGTGTCACATCCTGTGTGAATACTGACTTTAAATTACCTTCTGTTAACATGTCCAATGTTAATAGCTTGTCCTCGCCTGAATGTCCCGTCAATGGATATTGGGCACAGATGTTACATTACGTCATGTTGTTTTAGGTTATGTTGTGCGCTATATGTGCTACATGTTGGGTTAATTTGTAAATTGCACTGTACTCCGAAGATATCCTGGAGCTGCGCAGGTCTTCCTGCCATAAACTCCTTTTACTTTTTTGTACAGGACTTCATTAGGTCCTTCTCCATCTCCGTGGTTCATCTCTTACCTTTTAGAGTGTCTCCTCTATAACAGGCCCGCAGACCATGCCACAAAAGTAGCACAATGACGATAAATAGTACCAGAAGTCAACGCTGAACTTGTCCACCTTCAATTGACTTCATAGTGTTTCAATCCAGGATTTGTGATAAGATGACACATTTTTGAAGACAAGATTAAAATTGTTGGAAGGCTTGCAACAGGGAAAGCAGATGCCTGAGCTATCCGTATATTTATCAAGGAAAGATCTCCTGAATGGCAGAAAGGCATATGAACTGCATAAGTGGAGGTATCACATGGCACCACTGGACTTCCTGGATGCTAACAAAAAATTAATTGATACAGGAGGATCATGCTTATGGATAATAACTCTTCCCCACCTTAGACAACTGAACAAAATGCTTTAAAATTACTTTGCAACTAGTGGCTCCCTGAAAAATAACAGTTTTGCAACAGATGCAGAGTTTAAACCACTTCTGGAAGAAATGATGGACTGAAAGTCATAGTCAAAGCAAAGCTGCCTAAAAAGGGCCGATTCATTTGTATAGGTAGGAAACGACGACAGCTCTAAAACAAAGATAAAATCCAATTTGCTTTTGTGGTACATGCTTAAGAAAAATTTAACCATCCAGACACTTCTGCTAGTAGAGTAGTCTAGAGGCCATGTCCAATAAAGCATACGTGCACCTGCTCAGAAGGCACACAGTATTAAAGGATCATGAGGCCAAACGGACTGAGGAGAACAATCTCTTTTAGAAGGCATCAATACGTTTCGACGCTCAATCCGGAGGAATGGTAGGAAAGACATTAGGAGTGACTTTACTCAAACGCTTGTACCATCAGGCTTTTCAGGCATAGGCTGCCTTGTCAGACAGTCAGGGTCAGCGGGGGCAGACCTATGTTGCCTGGCAACAGGCCAACTGACCAGAGTACTTGAGCACAACTTGAATGAAGTAGCCATGAGTTTGCCATTAAGAGCTTTGTCGAAAGGCATTTGAGGCTCAGAAGTTGGGCCTGGTGGAAGGGTCAGTTTACAAGTTTGCCTTAGTTTTCACAGTTGCAACTATAAAACAAGCACTTCAGCTGCCCTTTGAACAAATACTACAAAAGAGGTCCTTTCTTCCGTTTGTTGTTCACATGGACTGTCTAGCCTAGTATCTGGGGATATATCTAGCCACTGACATTTTGTTCATCAAGGTAGTGTCCATCATCGGTACAGTGAGGAGTGAGTAGATTGCCGACCTCTACGTCATTACAAATGTCATAGGAAACATTTTGCATAACTCATACTATTTCAGTCAGATCCAAATAAGGCCTACAGCCTCAGATAGTACTGTCGCTAAGGCAGAAGTTGAGGATTAGAGTATGGTAGCAAGTTAAGTCTTTGTGATCTCATAGCGTGACCTAGGCCTGAAGTGAGCCGATGATGGCACAGGGGCAGATATCAATAGCACAATCAGGTACTGGGCCACTGGCAGCATTCCAGGATAGAAGGGTCTAGTGTGGACCTTAAAGCCAAAATAAAAGCATGAACTGGCATTGGAATGCAAGTGTCCCATGGTGTCAGTTGGCACGGAGAGGGCCTGAAAATCCAACAGGAGTACCTCAGAGCTCTGTGGAGATTAAAGACACTAAAAAAGGGAGCTGAAAGGGAATGACAAATCTGCAGCATGGTCTCCTTGAAGGCTGCAGGTTGCTGTGGAGTCAACAACGGCCCAAGGAATTAAGAGTGCACCAGGATCAACTGCAGTACTGGAGTCAGAAGACTGTTGTGGAGTATGATGCTTTGATTGACACCCACACTCCTTTTCACCTAACTTTGAGTGGCAGGATGGGAGTGCAGTCATGCTTGGCCTTCTTGCACTTATGGTACATATTCGACTCCAACTTATAGGAAGACTTTGAGAGGGAACAGGACTTCACACAAGGTCAGGACTCCTTAAAAATGATTAAAAACGTCCTAGAGATTTGGAGAAGGAGATGAATCTATTTACGACCGTGATCTCTTCTTACATTTTATGACATAGGTTTGCTTCTAGATCGGGAGCTTGAGGGTGATTTATCAAAAGACTTCAAGTTGTGACAGAAGCCTGAGTACCAAAGGTACATATTGTGTTGATCCGTAACAGGCACCTGCTATCTGCAGTCTCGAAGCAGCTTGAATCTGGTCATTTTACGGTGAGACATCATCCCTGGCACACCATCTGAGCATTACATTTTAGAAAACTGACAATTTTGGGAGCAGAACTCTGGATCCGCTTCGGAGGGCCTAGGAAAAAAGAAACTGACGTCAGTGCATAGGGGCGGGGCTTACATGTGGCCCTGCTCTACATTTCCTGGGTGTTATGGAGTCACTGGAAGCCACATGGCCCCAAATGCCGCCGCAGAGGAGCATTCCTGAGAAAATTCTCTCAATCCTTTCTGGTACCTTGGGATGTTCATGAGATGAGGAATCAGCAGTTAGAAGTATCCGTCAGAAAGATTAAATAAAGACAGACAATTGGACTGATTACCTTTTACCAGTTCTAGCAGGAAGTGCGCAATATAGATTTTACCCTTGATAAAGAAATCTTCTCTGGTTTCTAATGAGGATTCAAATTGTGACTACGACAGGTATAATAATGAAATGTATTTATCATTTGAAGGAGAGTTAGAGGTTAGTGAAAAGGCCGAACAGTCATTCAAAAGATGTGGGCTTTGTACAGCACGTTTTAGGTAGCCTAGGCTACCCAGACAGCAACCATACAGAATATGAATAAGAAAATGGATGAACTGGATGTCACATTTATATGATACAATGTGTGGATGATGATAAAGAAAGAGCATTGAGTTTGTTACACTGGCACAGACGCCCATAGAGGCAAACAATTTTTGCCAATTGACCAATCTTTTTTGGTACAGATAATCCCCCTCGGGGTTATGTTAATTACATTTAAAAAGCATAGCTTCTACTCATCAGCTATTCATCGGGTCCCATAGCACTAGAAGGTGGTTATCTTACTTTACATGCTGTGGACAGTATAGGAATGTTGGAGATAGGAAATACTTAGGTTCCCTTTTGAATGGGAGATTATCCTCCATAAGCCTCAATATGAGGAATAGTGCTCCATGACTTTATATCGAGAAAACAGAAAAAAGATCAGCTTCCAGCACATATTTTAAAATCTTCGAACAGTCAATAGGGATGTTCTAGGAGAATGTACCAACATATGGATAGTAAAGAATCAGCATATTTCAAAGTCAAATGTACAATGATCCTAAAAAGCCCTACACATGATGCAGTTGAGCAACACCATCTTGTAAATTTAGAAAATTGCTGACAGGAAGTTGCTGAAAGCCTAGATGGAGCGCTCTGGCACAATACAATAGGAAAAGCATCAAAGAAACCACAGCTCCCACTCACAGTGAACACATCAAATATGGAGATGTTCCACTGACCACAGATAAAGCCAGTCTTTAGCATTGCTGGAATAGTGGTTCCTCTGACAGTCCCTCATTAAATAGGACATCTAAATGATGGCAAGTGAGCTTGTGACCAAGAACCAATACCAAATTATTTGCTGAATTTAATTCCAACTTGTTCTACTTTCTACAGTTGTGGCTGACCTTGAGCCATTTTCCAAGTCTATCAGAGGCAGTAACTATAACTGGATATGTTCTTGAATGAAGTAACTTACACAACCTTATTCAATTCAATTAATCTTTATTTCGGCTCAATCGAGCCATAAAAGATACATAAAACATGCATACAATCCATAGACAAGGAAAATATATAGAACACACTTAGAATAGCACAGTTGAGGTTTGGCATCCTATATAAAAACAAAAAAAACGTACATAAATAGTCTAAAAAGGCATATGGTTATAAAATACATAAAATCCTGTGAATAAGACACAATCTTATTAAAGAAGATTAACTACTCTTGCCTAATCTTGCTGCAACCCATTCCAGAAACCACATGCTGGTGTCTCCCCGTCATCCTATTTTGTCCTTCTTTTAGGACTTCAGAATACAAGAGCATGCAATGAGAAAATCAGTTATACTACACCACCAGTCATTCTGTAACTAGGATTTTTCAGCATTTATGGTTTAAGTCTCCTCGGCAACTGAGGAATATGTGGAAGCTCATTCTGGAGCTAAAATTATCTGGGACCGAGGTATAAATATTGCAATTTGCAAGATAAGAGTACCATGGAAAGAAAATGTCCTAATTATTGAGGCGATGCAGCAGCTCCAAGAGTTGTTGTCCAACTTCTAGCCGATCAGTTAATATGGGCTGCAGCAATCTTGAGCAATGCAATAAAGGGTAGGAGAAAATGAGTGATTCATAAATAAGCTAGGCATCATTTAGTCATAAATTAACCTTCAGTAGATAACTCTAGTCCACTATGCGTAACTCTAGTCTACCATGAGGTGTTTAGTCTTCTAATCAAATATGAAGCACTGTATTCAACAAATGCTGGCTGCAGAGTGGGCATTACTTACACCCGTTGGTAAATTATTACTATCCACAAGATGAGAATAAAAGGGACATACAGTGTGGGCAGCAGGGATGCATGGGGAGTAAATTGAAAAAGTGAAGTCTGGTGCCAGAAGAACATCTTGTTCTGAATGAAAACTGTTATCACCTCTTAATGGGCTGGAAAATCACTGTAACAAGGGGATAATGTTGGATTATAAATAATATTACTAGGCTAAGTGCCTACAATATGTTGAACAATGGGGCCCATCTCAGGGTACTTTTAGAAGGTCTTAGCAGCTGACAGAATGGCACCTATCTCTATTAATCATTGGATGGGTAAGGGGCCACAAAGAGACCCAAAATTGGCCAAGGAAATAACCGTCATCACCCATGCCTGGAAAAGTGCACAATAGATGTTGGAAGATGGCTGCACATACATAGATAACGCATCACCGTAGGTGCATTGCCACTTCCTTACGGCCTTGAAGGAAACGGGCACCTCACAATAGAAAAGAGAAGAGTTCATTAGAGTGGGAAACTTGTTTAGAGACCGGCCTACCACTGGGACTCAGTTCCTGCAATATAGAAGACTTATACAGACTGTGAAAGAATGTTGTAGCCCACCATCAGCGAAAGCTCAAGTATCAGCCATTCAGAAGAGTGAATATCTCATGTAGTGGAGAAAGTATGTATATCCTAGAGAGGGCCTTACGGCTTACCAGAACGCGGAAACGTCATAGGTTCAGGGATAATGGCTCCAGGTACTGTGTACGGAGGGGATCTATAATATTTGGGAATGGATATGTGCTTCAATGAAGAAAATAAACTAAGGCCAACGTTTTTGTTGTAGGAGCTTCTACCTTTATATTGCTCAGCTGCTGATTGCACATTTAAAACACGTGAGAAATCAATTCCCGAGAATAGTCAGGACACAAGTTTATTTTTGTTAATAATCTTTCAATGAAAACTCAAAAAATAAGCTTACTTAATCACGTTTCATTTTTCTGTAAGCATGCAAGAAAATACAACTTTTTTCATTGCAAGACTGTCATAAAATCATAGTCTAGGCTGCAATTACTTCCCGCCTGTAATCTGGAAATTCACACCATTGGTTTTCCTCACTATTTTTTCAGTAGGCCGCAAAGCAGACAGAATGCAGCTGCACGACTAATTTTAGATCTAAAACGCCACAATTTGGTATTGCATATTCAAGTCAAGCTACATTAGCTCCTGGTTCCTAAATGAAAACAGTTTAAGAGCCTATGCATTTTTCCATAATCTTGCAACAAGAGGCAGCATTCTTTCAGCATTTTTTCCACAGTTTAATCAGCATGTTCTATTTCTGCACCAGCACTCTAAATCTGCTAATTTTTGGAAGGTTCGTCGTTTTTAGTGTGCAAATTCATGAGATCATATGTTGCTCTACTGTACCTCTCATACTTTGAATAATAATGGTCATGAATATTAGAAGTAAATACTACAAATGGTGCAAGAGTCTAACATTCTATTTTTTTACTGGGCAAGGAGTACAGGACTGGTTATTTTTCCTCCTCAGCTACAATGCCCCTAGTGGACACTGAAGAAAATTAAATCATCATTTAAATGTCTAGGAACATCAGATTTAAATTATTAAAATGTAATTATCTCCAATGAATGTACAAGGTCACATTTAAGTAAGGGAGAGTACTTTCAAAGTTGTTGGACTGTTTGACAAATCCGACCATGACAGGTAAGAGTGATGGGTACGAGGGACTTGGCAGCAAATTAAAGGCTTCGTGGACTCTGCACATCTGCTGAAAAGCAGCTGATGTCCTTCCTGTCCCCAATATTTAGAGTGCTTGGATATCTATTTGCTCCAAAAAGGATGGAACACAAATCAGCTCACTTTTGGCTGATGTCCACATAAGCCAAACTCTAAATCAGGTTTGAAGTGTCCATTGGATGATTTCCACGGGAAGAAGAAGAATCAGTAGGGAAAGATTAGTGTGCGTCATTGGTTCTCACTAATAGACTGTTCAAAATGACCCATATTTACTCATATCAACGTTTGCTTTATGCTTTCTGATCTAGGTAAGTGTGTAGAGGCAGAGCTTGTGACATTAATATGTTTGGTATCTTGAGAAATTGCTCTACTGTGTGCAGCTTATAAAGCACAACACGATTCACACATGCGTTAATATAGACCAAGCTTCCAACCAAGGAAAGAGATTGAGAAAAATGGGATTTGGGCCACGTGCAGTGAGGGTGACCGTCTTTCACATTATTGATCAAATAAACAAACACCAATTTCACTTCTAACAAAAGGCAAAGTAATCGTTTACTTACTTGCAAGCCTGGCTGCTCCCAAAACAAAGGGATAGAGCCACGAATTTGTATGAATGAAGACACAGCATCTTCCAAATAAATCACCTAGAAAGAAAAAGAAACAGTTACTTATAAAGCAGAAATACTGAAACATAGGGTGTTTGTTAGATGCACATTTTGCTTGGCATGATGCGCATGTGCTGTTACATGAAAAGATGCACTAGTAAGGAAAACCTAAAGAGATTAATCTAAAATACTTTTATTACCACTACATTGGTTCTCATCACTGTTCTTACACAATCAGGTCCATCTCACCCAAGACCGGAAACACCTATCAAAATAAATTATTCGCTCATCTACCAAGCACATACTATTTCTTTTTCTTTAAAAAAAAATTAGTCCAACCCTCTTGACTGTGAATCACCTAGACTTCTATATGATGCCTGGCCTCAAATCAAATGGAACGATGGATGTCCCCATGGGTGCTGAGGGGAGTGACGATGGGAAATTACAAAAGGAGAATGGTGAAGAGGAAGGCTCAGTCTTGGAGAAATGAAAATTCCAGCGAGTAAGAGGTCAAGATATCACCTTAATTTCCCTTTTAAACGGAAATCAACATAGTGGACCTAGATGATCATTACAGTAGGTCAGATCTTCTTGTGGTATTGGCTACAATATTTTACATCAATATGTATCTAACAAGCTTGCCCTGAAACCATGCATTTTATAGGTCTATAAACATATTGTATACACAAATATGAAAATTAGTGAATGACATCCTATTTTGTAATCACAGGCACCACAATAATGTAGAAATCTTTAAAAAAAATGCATAAAGTTAGTCAAATCAGAAACAAGAAAATGGATTCTAAGATGTAGGGCCTAATCCACAAAGGGTAAACGTAGACCTCTGTGTAACTTGTTGTGGTAACTTTACTATTTGTTTTTAATTCTATGTCAGGACCAGAGGCGAGGATTATGCTTTTCTTTCTTGGCTTTATTTTAACAGCAGCTATGTGAAACATTCTCAAGGTACAAATCCCATGAACACTTTGGGAGAAAAGTTTATCACAGTTCATTCAATCAGTGTGCATTCATCCCTTTTATAGTCCTCTGTACATGATGCCTCCTCCTCTTTCTTCGCTGCTCCTCGCAGTTGTCAATGAAGTGAAGGGCCAGTGTACCGTACTTTACTGTTATTTAGTGTTGTTTATTGTATTTATGTTTTTTGTTATGCATCTTTACTGCTAAGGTTGCCTTAAGGTAATCTCCAGGTCACCCTCGTTTCTACGCGGTGTGAGGCCCCGCAGGGGCACTCTCCTGTCAAAGGTATGTCGGGCTGAGTGCCGCAGTCTTACGACCGCTAGAGGCACTCACATGCCTCTTCTGAGGCTTCTCTCTTGGCGCGCACGAGCTAATCAAGCTGCTCTGATCGCGTTCAAAAGGCAGCGATTGGCTCAGCAAGGCTGGCCGACCGCCTCTTCACAAAGCCCCGTGTGTTCTTGGAGTGAGGCGCCCCTAAGACTGATCAGTATTTCACCTTCGAGCTGATTTTCTCTACCCCGCAACAGTGTGCCTGTTCACGCCCCTAACTGGGGTCTGTAGTCCAGGTCAGCGAGCCTTGCTAATTACATTGCGCATTGAGCGCTCCACGCGTGGATACACACCAGCTCCCACAGAGGGAGCTAGGACTATTCGTCCAGGCAACTATATACCGAATCTACAGTTTTTAAAGTTTACCAACTGTTACTGTATGTGGAGTTGCGCGCCAGTCTTTGCACGTTGCGTGATGACGCAACGCGCAAAGACACCCTGTCCCGAGCGAGCGCGCATGAGCAGAATGACCGCGAGCGCCGAGAAAAGAAGACGCTCGGCGCTCTCCCGCGATTCATGATAATTAATAAAAGAAACCCTTTCCTCTACCTCCCGAGTCTGCCTCCTCATTCCGTGAAGGTTATAACTAACATCACAGTGGCGACGAGGAGTGGGATTACCCACAGTGCACTACATCAACAAAAAAAAAACCGGAAGAAACCGTGGAGCAGCACAAGCCAAGGGGAACAACTCCACATAGGCCCTATTGGAAGGGGGAAAGCTCTGGAAAAAAAGTCCAGGAAGGCTGGAAAGTCGCAGGGAGAGCGCGGCAGAAGCGCGAAGAAGCAAGGGCACCCACCACGTGCACCGGGGCTGGAAGCTGCGGCGACCAGGCGGAGAAGCACAGAAGGGGGTTGATATTGCCCGGCAGAGGCCCTGGCGGAACTAGATGACCACAGGGAAGGGGGAGCAGGAGAACCCTGACCGAATCCGGCAGCAAACAGAAGCGCTAGTGCGCCAGGAAGCCCAAGAGGCCAGGGAGCAGAACCGGAAGAGCAGGCCAGAATGAGCACACAGGCGTCATCACTCTCAGTGCCGATCCCGTTCTTGCCCAAACCAGGTGAACCTCAGATGAAATGGGAAGACTGGAGGGAATATTTCAAAAACTACCTTGAGGCCCTGGAAGATGAAAATGGGGAGCCCTTCCCCACTGCGAGGAGGAAGAGGTTACTCTTGCACAAACTAGGCCCAGAAGGGATAGGAGTATTCACCAACTTAGTGCCCACGGCCAGACTACAAGCCTACGTGGACGTCTTTAAGCATGCCATAGAAGACCTGGACAATCACTACCGTTCAGCTGTGTGTGTCTCCATTGATCGATACAACTTGCAGCAAAGGAAGCATGAAGCATAGTCCATAGACGACTACGTCGCAGCTTTGAGAAGGTTGGCGATCATGTGCAAGTACGGGGCCCTCCAGGACGACTTCATAAAAGATCAAATTGTTATGCACACGACCAATAAGACGGTACAAGATAAATTGTGGGCACACGGGGAAGCGACGCTGGAGGAGGTCATAGCGATGGTAAAGAAAGCAGAGTTGTCGAAACGATGTACCGAAGCAGGAAAAAGAGAGACCGCCCAGAGGACCATGGTGAACAGAGTAGAAGACTCGGAACCCTCAGGAAGAAACAGAACGGCGCCTGGAGAAAGCAAAGGAGCGAACAGATGGGCTGGAAAACCTGGACAGACAGGAAAAAAGGCAACAGAAAGCAAGATCGCGTGCTACAGGTGCGGAAGCCCGATGCACTCAGCTCAAGATAAACGCTGCCCTGCGTTCAGGGCGAAATGCATGTTCTGTGGCCTAATAGGTCACTATGAAAAGGTGTGTCGCAGGAAGGTAAAGAGACCTGTGGTGAGGTATGTAGCACAAGACCAACCAGAAGGAGAAGAGGATGAACTGGAGGAAGATGACCTAGTGTTGTGCATAGAAGAGCAAGTGTTGGGAATAGACAGCAAGCGTTCCCGTAAACCACAATGCGACATGCTAATAGGAGGAGTGAAGATCAAGATTGTAATTGACTCAGGATTCCCGTACACTATAGTCCAAAGATCTGTGTGGGAGGAAGAGTTCGAGCCCAGCCTAGGACCCAGACTAAAACCTCCGGACATAAGGCCAGTGTCGTACACAAGCACGCCCATCCCCATGGTGTGGTATAGGACTCTAACGTTCGAATTCAGAGGAAGAACAGCGGAGTGCAAGCTGTACGTAGCGGAGAAGGGTCAGTCAGTGTTAGGATGGGTGGATCAATGTGACCTGGGAATAAAACTGGACCCGGGAGGAGACATACAAGTGTTGATGGCAGACCAGGAGTGCTGGCCGGACCTGGAGAAGAGGAAAAAGGACTTCCCGAAGGTGTTCAGATGGAAGGTCGGCAAACTGGAGAAGTTCACACACAAAATCCTGCTCAAGGAAAACTCCAATCCAGTGTCTCACAAGGTGAGGAATGTTCCCCTAGCAGCAAAGGAAGCGGTGCAACAGGAACTGCGCAGGCTGGAAGATCAAGGAATAATCGAACCCATAGACAGTTCGGAGTGCCTAGCGCCAATAGTCGTGGCAAGAAAACCCAATGGCAGGGTGCGTCTGTGTGTGGACCTTCGAGAACTGAATAAGTGCCTGATTGTGGAGAAATTCCCACTACCTCGCATTGAGGAAATGCTGGCAAAAACAAGAGGAGTGAAGTGGTTCTCCACCATTGACCTCACATCCGCCTATCACCAAATAGACCTGCACCCAACGAGCCGGAAGCTAACATCCTTCATAACGCCGTTTGGATGCTATCAATTTCGCAGGATGCCCTTTGGTCTCGCCTCGGCCGCAGCGGTGTTCCAAAAGCTAATGCACCGCCTGTTCAAGGACATTGAGGGCATCCAGTACTTTCAGGATGACATTTTGGTGATGGGGATGGACCAGGAAGACCATGACAAGAAATTAAATAAGGTGCTGAGAGTACTACAAAAGAATGGCTTGACAGCAGAATGGGAGAAATGTCAGCTGGGAATGACATCAGCCACATACCTTGGGCACGAGATAGGAGGATGCGGAATCACGCCGAAAAGAGAGAACGTGAAGGCGATCTGCGATGCCAGGGCTCCCAATAGCAAAGAAGAAGTGAGATCCTTCCTGGGGATGGCAGAGTATTACAGTAAGTTCGTCCAGCACTTTTTAAAATTTATTTATTTATTTATATTTAATTTTATAGAGCGCGCAGCTACCCTGAGGTTTCCCGGCGCTAAACCAACAAGGGAGGTGTGCCTGCCGCAAAGATTATTGATTGAATAGCCAAGTCTTTACATCTCTGCGGAACTTTAGATAATTGGGTTCAATCCGAATAGATAGAGGGAGAGAGTTCCACAGGGATGGTGCCAGAAAAGCAAAAGATCGACCACCCTTTCTGGCTCTCCTCGTCCTAGGAATCTGGAGTTTGTGTTGATTGGATGAACGAAGAGTGCGGGAGGGAAGGTATGGTAGAATTAAAGATCTCAGATATTGAGGGGCCTTGCCAGTATTAATTTTATGTACAAGAAAGAGAGCCTTAAATTTACAGCGACTGTCAATGCATAGCCAGTGGAGGCTACGGCGGTACAGGGACGTGGAGGACTTGTAGGGTAGTTTACACTGCAGACGGACTGCCATGTTCTGGACTGTTTGTAATTTACGGATTACCTCTTTGCCCGCTCCCAGAAAAAGAACATTACCATAGTCCAGGCGAGATGTTATTAGCGCCTGAAGTACGGTTTTCTGGGTGTCCAAAGGAAGCATCCATGTAATTTTTTTCAACCATTTGAGAATGGTTATACAAATGCAAGAGACTCTAACGGCATGTTGCCTCATGGACAACTGGTCATCAAAAATTATCCCCAAGTTGCGAGCTGTTTTCGAAGGGTTAGGAGGGGTGCCCATTTGAGCAGGCCAATGAGAGGGTCCCCATAAGGCGGGATTATTGCCAAATAGGAGAAGTTCAGTTTTCCCTCCGTTCAATTTTAACTTGTTGTCATGCATCCAGGAGGCAATGTTGTTGAGACCATAGCAGAGGGAGGATGTAGTGGAGTGATGGCTGGTGGAGAGTGAGAAAATGATCTGTGTATCATCTGCATATGAATATATGGAGAGCCCCGCTTGCTCCGCAATAGCAGCCAAGGGTCTGACGTACAAATTAAAGAGAAGGGGACTCAAGATGGAACCTTGAGGAACACCATATGCAGATTTGTGGTAGCCGAGAAGACTTGAACCGTCCGGTCGGACAAGAAACTGGTAAGCCATCCAAGGGCAGAATGAGTGATGCCAGACGTCTTTAGAATGTTAACCAGAATGGGGTGGGAGACCGTATCAAATGCGGCACTTAAATCTAATAGAATAAGTGCCACGGTCTGCCCTCTGTCCAACAGATGGCGAATGGTTTCAGAGACTCCCAGAAGTGTGGATTCCGTAGAAAAGCCTGAGCGAAAACCAGATTCTGAATAATGTAGAATATTATGAGATTCAATATAGCTGGTGAGTTGTTTATTTACATGCTTTTCCAGAATCTTAGAATAAACTGGAAGAAGCGAAATTGGACGGAAGTTGGCGGGGTTATTTGGATCTGCATTGGCCTTTTTCAGCAATGGTATGACCATTGCGTGTTTCCACGAATTGGGGACCTTGGCCTCCCTGAGTGACGTATTCAGTAACTCCATGATGAGCTTTAGAGAAGACGAGTCTAGGGTTAGCAGAATTTGGGGAGGGAAGGGATCCAAAGGGGAACCGGATTTGATACTTTTAACTATGTCATGTAATGTAGAAGGGGTCAAAGGGTCCCAGGCTGTAATCTCCGATTCTGCCGACTGAAGGACGCATGGAGTAGTAGATGTGATAGGTTCAGGGGGGACTGAGGGGGCGTTAGGGGGGCTAAGTCAGCATATATATTCTCGATTTTAGAAGTAAAAAAGTCTACTAAGGAGTCACATTGTGCTTTATCCAAGCACGGAGCCTTGGGTTGACTAGTGGCACCAGAGATTTCCTGCACCACCTTAAACAAGGCTTTAGGACGATTTTGAGCATTTAAAATAGATGAGTTAACATATTCAGTTCTGGCTATCTTACAGAGGATATGATATTTTGTTAAAGCAGCTTTATATTGTAATTTAACGTGAGGATAGTACTCAGAGCGCCACTTCCGCTCGAGATGTTTACAGCTGTTTTTTTCTTTTTTTAGATGGTCATTGAACCATGGCGCAGGGGGATGATTTATATTAAATGTCTGCTTTCGAAGTGGAAGACAAATATTAGCAGCAGACGTAAGCCAGTGGTGAATAACGTCCACTTGATCAGTGCTACTGACCTCGGTAAGGGGCAAAGAGTCGAACAAAACAGAATTAAATTTGTTGGAATCCAGATTATTCCAATTGCGGGTCATTCTAGGTTTAGGAGCTGTTGCGGTGTGGTTAAGAGATTGGTCAATCGCAATGGAGAATTCTATAACAAAGTGGTCAGACCACGGGACAGGTAAGGGGGGGCTTACATAATACTGCATCCAGATTGGATAAAATTGGGTCGAGCAAATTACCCGCCTTATGAGTGGGGCCCGAGTTGTGCAGGGTAATATTCATGGCTGCTAGATCAGACAGTAAATTAGTGCTGATAAGGCAGGTTATATCATTAAAATGAACATTGAGATCACCGACAATTAAAAAGTTAGTCGCCGTCAGTAGTAGAGGAGCTAAATGCTCTGGAAGAGATGAAGCCCAAGAACTGGCGGGGCCAGGGGGGCGGTAAATCAAGGCGCCTGTAAGGGTGAAATTGGGGGATAAAAGTATCTTAAACAGCCCAGCCTCACAGTTAGGAATAACAATATCCTCCCATTTACAAGAGAATGCTCTTTTAAAAATAATAGCTATTCCTCCCCCTCCTTACCCCTTCTGTTTCTACCCGTGTAGGTGTAATTATCAGGAAGAGCGGCTGCGATATCAGGACCCGAATGGTCCGTCAGCCAAGTCTCCATGAGGAATAAGGCGTCAGGTTGGGAGGAGCTCAAAAGATCAAAAACGTCTCTGCTGTGTTTTGGGAGGGACCTGCAGTTTAAACTGATAAAGTTAAATGTGTGGGAGGGGGGTTCCTGAATAGGTTTGCATAAAAAATTAGATGCCGAGATGTCTAGTGTTGAGGGAAGCGAAGAGAGGGACAGCGAACAATCAGGGCAGGTCAGAGGGGTATGCTGTGGGCACAGAGGAGTATCATACGAGCATTGGGGTGGCCTGAGGGTCAAGAGCGTATTTTTAGAGTAGGTTACCCTTGATATTGGACACGTCGAGGCATAAGGGCTGGCCCTGGGCCGCGTGCAGTCGCGGACGGGCGCAGACGGGCAGAACTCTGGCACGACTCCGGCGCGCCACCGTCGCGCCCGCTGCCTGCGTCTGCTGCAGGTCAGCCAGCACATCGGTTAAGTAGGGAGACGGCGGTAGGAGGACTAGACCGCACACCCCCGCTTCCGACGGAAGTGAGTAGGGATAGTAAGACCTCCCTCCACAACACGAGCTCGGCTCGGGGAGGAACGGGGAGTGGTAAATGCAGATAATCAGGTGACTGTTAGCAATCGATTTTTAAAAGCATGCAGAATATATAAAACACACACAGTGCAGGCGACCTGTTGATGTGCCCCCCTGCTCTCTCACAGCAGCGTCGCACACCCCGGAGCCAAAATGCACAGATAAGCAGTCCGAAATAAAAGATCGCAGTCTGAGCACCTAAATCGTGCCCCCGCAAGGAATTTACACAGTGCGGTGCGAGCACATAGCTCGTGCCCCCTGCAGTCAAATCATCAGGTGTTGCGAAATACAGCAATGCACATACTCTCGCTACTTTGCCACCAAAACACATCAACTGAGGCAGCTAATAAGAGACAAGACAGCGTTCAAGTGGAATGAAGTAGCACAGAAGGAATTTGAAGAGTTAAAAAGGGGCATAAGTTAGACGGTACCACTACAAGGGTATGATCCCCTGGGACAGACCATACTGACGACGGACGCTAGTGAGAAGGGACTGGGAGCAGACCTAGCGCAGGAGAGAGCAGACGGAACAGTAGAAACCCTCAGTTTTGCATCCAGAGCTTTATCTCCTACAGAACAGAAATTTAGCGTTATTGAGAAGGAAATGCTGGCGGCGGTATGGGCCATGGGGAAATTCAGGCAATTCCTGTGGGGCAAGAGATTTCGACTGCAGACAGACCACAAGCCCCTTGTCAAAGTTCTTACCTCAAGTGGACATGCGACCACGCATAGCCAAAATGACACCAATATGATGTGGAATATATTCCGGGAACACGCAACAAAGTAGCCGATTACCTAAGCAGGGCCTCAGCCATGGAAGAAGCTCCTAGCCCTGCAGCAGAGAATGAAGAAATGATAGCGGTTATGGAAGACTCAGAAAGGGCGATTAGCAAGCAAGAATGGGCCCAAGCGTATGACGGAGACGCTGAAATCTGTGCAGTCAAGGAGTACGTAATCAGAGGTTGGCCCGAAAAGAAAAGGTTACAGGAGGTACTACGGAAGTTTTATGAAGTCCGCGAGGAGCTGTCAGTGAGTGACTCGGGAATCTTCCTGTACCGAGGAGACAAAGTGGTGCCTCCTACAAGATTGATCCAACACCTGTTGGCCCAGCTACACGAGGGACACCTCGGCATAGTGAAAACCAAAATGAGAGTGAAGCAAATGTACTGGTGGCCACGGCTGAACATACAAGTGGAGAGGCACGTGAGAGACTGCGATCAGTTCCAAGGAGCTGACAAAATTCTGAAACCCCCAAGGCCAGCTTAGGGCAAATTCGACCAACCTCGCAATCCTTTGGAGGATGTCTCGGTCGACATTTTGGGACCTGTTTTGGACAACCAAGGAATGCCGAAATATGTATGTGTCTTGGTGGACAAATATTCCAAGTGGCCTGAGGTTCACATCCAAGAAGAAATGGACTCTGAAACGGTGAAAGTTTCTCACCTCGGTTTTTCTGAGAGAAGGGGTCCCGAGAACAATCCTGAGTGACAACGGCCCGCAATTCACCTCTGAGAAGTGGTACAAGTATACGGAAAGGAACAGAATCAAAACCAAGCACACTTCCATATACAACCCTTCGAGCAACGGACAGGTAGAAAGATTCAACAGGGTCATCATGGGGTCCATCCAAGCGGCCATGATGAAGGGCAAGGACTGGGAAAAGGAGATCACGAGTATGATCTGGGCATACCGGATTACCCCCACATCAACAGGGTACAGCCCATTCCAGATCCTGAGAGGCAGCCATCCCTTCACCAAAGACAATGTGGTTTGGAGGGAAAAGACCATCACCAGCAAATGGTCTCCGGCAGTGGTTCAACACAACCTGGAGAAGGCTCAGAAAGTATATACTGAACATTACAATCGGAGAAGAAATGTGAAAGAGGCAGCCCTTGAAAGAGGGGAGTGGGTGAGAGTCAAACTGTAGGAGCTAAAAAAACAGAAAGGAGAGAGCAAGTATAGCCCGCCTCTGCAAGTGGAAGAAGTATACTACAGAGCGGTGTTACTCAGCGACGGGAATGTGTGGTCCCAAATCAACAAGATCCTACAGTGGCCTATGGAGGAAGGGAGAGCCCTACAAGATCAAGGAGCTGAATGAAGTGAATGAGTCACTGCAGCAGGTGAAGAAAGCAGAGGAAAAGAGGGATCTTGTGAGGATGGGAGAGATCTAGAGAGGCCTGCGGTAGAGGAAACGCTGAGAGAGAAGATGGCGACTCCGAAAAAAGCAGAGCAGAGTCCTCAAAGAGAAAGTAGGGTGAGCCATGCTGAGAACTGCACTCGAGAAGTCTCCACACCGGTAAGACGCACACACGCAGGTAGAGTGGTGGTCAGATCTAATCACTTCAGAGACTTTGAACTGAGGGGATGTTAAACCCCTGTGGACTCAGAGGACTCTTTTGTGTATGTATAAAAAGGGGAGATATGTAGAGTTGCGCTCCAGTCTTTGCACGTTGTGTGATGACGCAACGCGCAAAGATGCCTTGTCCCGAGCAAGCGCAGAATGACCGCGAGCGCCAAGAAAAGAAGACGCTCAGCACTCTCCCGCGATTCATGATAATTAATAAAAGAAACCCTTTCCTATACCTCCCGAGTCTGCCTCCTCATTCCGTGAAGGTTATAACTAACATCACACTGTACAATAATGGTTTAATCTTTAGCCCGGGCTTTAAGGGGGCTGGGTCTCACTGGGTCTGAGCACCAGCAGTTTTTAAAGGGGGCCTCGAAACGGGTCTCTATCGGGCTCGGTTTTGTGCCCTGGCACAGGCGGTCCGTTTATTCTCGGTCTGCAGCAACAGCAGGCACACCGATGTGCGCGTGCTCACACTGCTCACTTCTCACTAGTTGAGAAGGTACAGCATGACGTCATGCCAGGGGAGCGTTGTAGGAGAAGGGAGACCCTTTAAAGAGAGTCATTTTCTCTCTGGATTTCCCTTCTCTTTTTGAAAACTCAGGAAAAGCAACATTGTAGTGGTGTCACCAGGGCTTTAAGTGGAAGAGTTTTCAAGATTATATACAACCATCCGTAGTTGTTGCTTATTTATCTTAAGCAACTAACAACCATTGACAAAGGCAATAGTCCTGACTTCTTGTAGGTATGATGTTACTTATTGTGTCATATCTGAATGCAATGACAGGAACAGCAAAATAAAAGTCGGGCGGCACACTATTCGAAGAACAGATTTTAAACGTAGGTGTTTTTAAGCCAAGCCCTTAAGTACATTGGCCACACCCCTTTGAGAGACCCCACCAGTTTTTTCATCCCAATCAATCAATCAATCAGAGTACTTGTACAGCACGGTACTTACCCGTGAGGGTCCCAAGTCACTGAGGGGAGGGGGGGTGCTGCTACTGCTCGAAGAGCCAGGTCTTGAGGAGTCTTCTAAAGTCGAGTAGGTCTTGGGTCTGCCGTATGTGGTGCGGGAGGGTGTTCCAGGTCTTGGCGGCGAGGTAGGAGAAGGATCTGCCGCCGGAGGTCGTTCGTTGGATGCGGGGAACAGCGTAGAGGGCGATACTGACGGGGCGGAGCTGGCGAGTGGGGGTGTGGGGGTGTGGAAGCTGAGTCTGCTGTTCAGGTAGGCTGGTCCAGCGTTGTGGAGTGCTTTGTGTGCGTGGGTGAGGAGCTTGAAGGTGACCCTTTTGTCAACGGGGAGTCAGTGTAGGTCTCTCAGGTGAGGGGTGATGTGGCTGCGGCGGGGGATGTTGATGATCCGTCGGGTGGAGGCGTTTTGGATGAGTTGTAGTCGTCGTAGGTGTTTGGCTGGGATTCCTGCGTAGAGTGCGTTGCAGTATTCCAGTCTGCTGCTGACGAGGGCCTGTGTCACCGTTCTTGTTTCGGCCGGGATCCACTTGTAGATCATGCGGAGCATGCCGAGGGTGTTGTAGCAGGAGGAGGAGACGGCATTGACCTGCTTAGACATGGCGAGGGAGGAGTCTAGGATGAATCCTATATTGTGTGCATGGTCGTAGGTGTTGGTGCTGTTCCCAGTGTGGTGGGCCACCAGGATTCGTCCCAGGCTGAGGGGGTGGGTCCGAGGATGAGGACCTCCGTCTTGTCCTAGTTCAGCTTCAGACGGCTGCTCCTCATCCAATCGGCGACGGCCTTCATTCCCTTGTGGAGGTTGGTTTTGGCGGTGTGTGGGTCCTTGGTGAGGGAGAGGATGAGCTGGGTGTCATCAGCGTGGGAGATGATGTTGAGGTCGTGATGGCAGGCCACTTGTGCGAGGGGGGCCATGTAGACGTTGAACAGCATTGGGCTGAGGGATGAGCCCTGGGGGACGCCGCAGATGATGACGGTGGCTTCGTACGGAAGGGTGGGAGGCGGAGGCTCTGGGTTCTGCCGGAGAGGAAGGAGGTGGTCCAGTCAAGAGCTTTCTCTTGGATTCCGGCTTCTAGGAGGCGTGTCTTTAGAGTGCGGTGGCAGACGGCGTCGAAGGCGGCTGCTAAGTCCAGGAGGATGAGGGCTGATGTTTCGCCATTGTCTAGTTGGCGCCTGATGTCATCTGTGGCGGCGATGAGGGCTGTCTCGGTGCTGTGGTTTCGTCTGAATCCGGACTGGGACGGGTCCAAGATGTTGTCTTCGAGGTGGCGGGCCAGTTGCATGTTTACAATTTTCTCAATGACCTTTGCCAGGAACGGGAGCAGGGAGATGGGCCGGAAGTTCTTGAGGTCCTTGGGGTCCGCTTTGGGCTTCTTGAGGAGGGTGTTGATTTCGGCATGCTTCCAGCTTCCTGGGAATGTTGCTGTTTCGAAGGAGATGTTGATAACCTTCCATAGTAGGGGTGCGATGGCTGCGTCTGCTCTGTTGAATACGTGGTGTGGGCACGAGTCAGACGGAGATCCTGAGTGAATGGAGTTCATGACCTTGCGTGTCTCATCGTCGTTGATGTTGGACCAGGAGGTCAGGCGGTTGGCGCTGGTGGTGTTCACAGGGGAGGTGGAGTCTGGCGTAGTCGGGGCGGTCGTGGTGTTGAAGCCATCGTAGATGTCAGCGATCTTGCGGTGGAAGAAGATGGCTAGTGAGTCACACAGTTCTTGTGAGGGCGGGATGTCAATGGTGTTGGTGCTGGGATTGGAGAGTTCCTTTACGATGCTGAAGAGCTCTTTGCTGTAGTGTGCGTTGTTATCCAAGCGATCTTTGAAGGAGGATCTCTTGGCTAATCTGATGAGGTGGTGGTGTCTGCGGGTGCGTCCTTGTGGACTGCATGGTTATCCGGTGTGCGTTCGTGGAGCCATGTCTTCTCTAGTTTCCGGCATACGCGTTTAGAGGTCTGGAGCTAGTCGGTGAACCAGGTGGCTCTCTTGTTGGCGTGGCTGTTGGAGGGTTTCTTGAGCAGGGCGAGGGTGTTGGCACAGTCGTCGATTCACTCTCTGAGGTTTCGGGCTGCAGCATCTGGGTTGGTGGGGTCGGTGGGTGGGTTCTTGGCGAGGGAGGTGATCAGCTGGTCTTTGGTGACTTTGCTCCAGCAGCGGCGCGGCAGCTGTTGGGTGCGGTGGTGCGTGGTTGGTTTCTTGAAGGTGAAATGGATGCAGCAGTGGTCGGTCCAGTGGATTTCGGTGGTGTGGTCGAAGGCGACGTGGGAGACTGTGGAGAAGACGGGATCCAGCGTGTGGCCGGCGGCATGGGTGGGTGCGGTGAGTAGTTGTCTGAGGCCCAGGTTGGCGAAGTTGTCAATCAGGGTGGCAGAGTTGGCGTTGTCGTTGTTCTCGAGGTGGAAGTTCATGTCCCCGAGGAGGATGTAGTCCGTGGAGGCAAGTGCGTGGGTGCTGCCGAGGTCGGCGATGGAGTCGCTGAACTGAGCCCGGGGTCCGGGGGTGTCTGTAGATGAGTGTTCCTCTGGGGGTGGTGTTGGGGTCGGTGTGGATCCGGAAGTGCAGGTGTTCGGTGGTGTTGAGGGTGTTGTCTGCCTGGGTGGCGACCTTGAGGGTGGACTTGTGGACGATGGCTATTCCTCCTCCGTTTCCGTTGGCGCAATCCCTGCGGGTGATCTTGTAGCCATCCTGGTTGGCTATGGCGATGTCGGGCGCTGAGGAGTCGTTCCACCAGGTCTCGGTCAGGAAGGCCACGTCTGGGGCGGAGGTGTTGAGCAGATCCCAGAGCTCGACGGCGTGTTGGCGTGTGGAGCGGGTGTTGAGGAGTATGCAGCGGAGGTGGTTGGGTCCAGTCCTTGGAGGTTTGGTGGTTCTGTCGCAGGTGAAGCTGCGGGTGTGGCAGGAGAAGGGTCCGTGGGTCCATTTCGGGGCGGCCTGGAAGCAGGTGTTTCGGCCGGCGTTGAGTGTGTGGAAGGTGCTGGCGTCGTAGTGGATTCTGGTGTCGTGGCGTTCGCGGGGTCTAGGGGTTCTGGCCCGGAGCGTGGTCCAGGCGCGGATGGGCGTGGCGGGCTGCGGCAGCTGCGCGGCTGCTTCTCGGCATGCATATGAGGTGGCTTGGGAGGGAGAAGCAGCTGCGAGGCGGGAGCAGGGAGGCGAATGGGTGTGCAGGGGGGGGTGGGCCGCAGGGATGCAGCGGCGGGAAAGGGTCGCATCGGGAGCGGCGGGGGGGGGGGGCGGGGGGAACTGATGCACAGGGCAGAGGGGAGGGAAAAACCCAGGAAACAAGGAGGCAGCAAGGAGGCAGGATCCAGGCAGTCAGGAGACTAGCAGCGGCGTGGGGGCGACCTGCCTGCAAGCAGAGTCAAAGGTCACAAAAAACTGCAGAAAGGTCACGAAAAACGGGGGGAAACGACTGGCACAAAGGTCACAAGAAAGGGCAGAAAAGGTCACAAAAAACGGGGGGAAAAGAGTAGCACAGAGGCAGAAAGGTCACAAGAAAGGGCAGAAAGGTCACAAAAAAACGGGGAAAAACCAGTGGCACAGAGGCAGAAAGGTCCCAAGAAAGGGCAGAAAAGGTCACAGAAAACGGGGGGAAACGGGTGGCACAGAGGCAGAAAGGCCACAAGAAGGGGCAGAAAAAGTCACAAAAAACGGGGGGAAACGAGTGGCACAGAGGCACAAAGGTCCCAAGAAAGGGCAGAAAGGTCACACAAAACAGGGAGAAACGAGTGGCGTAGAGGCAAGAAAAACGAGTACAATCAAGGGAGCAGAACGCAAGAAAAACGAGTGCAATCCCACTTAAATTCCTGTCTTTAGCCCAGTAAATATAAGGGCGTTGATGTCCATTATTACCTGATTGTGCCTTAAAGGGCTCCTTTGATTACTTGGTTCACCCAGCTTACAAGTGGCCTTAACAAATAGAACATGCATGATTCCTACATGAAGGAAGAATCGATTACTTACCTCCCAAATGAAGATTTTTGTGAGGTCCTGGATGCCTGCACGCAGAGGGCGGTTTCGGAAGCTATGGCACCCCTGGAGCAAAAACTCCTCACCTTAGCAGTGCAGTGCCTACCACCCCTCGATCCAAGGGAAGAACTCAGAGGGTCATCCACCCTTGCGCCAACGGGCCAGCCTGAGACCCCCCAACCCCTAGACCCAAAAAAAGAAACACACCCATGACACAGGGTTTGACTTGCATGCCTTCGACAAGCTGAAGCAAGTCTTTTGGGGTCTCAGTACCCTCCCCAAACCAGTGGTCATTCCCTCCCTAACTGTTCCTCAAAAACCCACCTTAAGCCCGGCAAAATCACCTGCCTCCCACACTCCAGATGGCGATGACTTCCCTGCCTCGGATGGGGACATAGAGACAGACATGCCTTGGCATTCCTCTTCTGAACCAAAGCTGTCCGATGGGACAAGATCTTGCCATGGTTAGACTCGGGCATGCTTGACCAGGAGGATCTCTTGCACCCCCTGCAGACAAGGTTGCCACGTATGTGGCAGAAAGATTGAGACAATCTCTTGATATGAAGGGCATTTGTGAAGGGCATTTGCCCATCCCTGGCAGGATGTGAATTTACTAGTAAAATTACACTCATAATTTGTGAATAACTAAACAGTTGTGCTCTGAGAAGAGACTGTAGCATGCTACTAACAGTTCTCCATAAGCACTCGTCAGTGCAAACTGAAGCTGCAGCCCTGGGCTGAAAGGGTGATGGTGGTTTGCAGTGCCACATGCCTTCTCTGACTATCCCCAGGTGTGCAAAGTTGCTGGAGAGAAGGAAGAGTGTCAATGAAATGGTGGACTGTAATCCACTCTTCCCCTCCGTGGCGCTAGTAACTGAAAAAACAAGACCAAGATTGGGGGCGGGGGGGGGGGCTAAGGGGGAGAATGCTTTTTTGTGATGTTACAATAGTCCAAATGAAGTTTTGTTCTCCACTATTGTGGTGCAAGATCAGAGACTAACTGGACTGCGAATCTACTGCTCGAACTACTGGTGTTTTATAGGAGCAAGCTATTACTATTCTTCAACTCTTTTTCTGATCATATCTTAATGGTATATTGAGTTTTCATCCACTTTAAAATGGAGATAAAAGAACTGTATTGTGAACTGCACATTTGCACTGTACACCGCAATAGCACCTGTTGGGAAATCCACCTTTTTTTGCATGATCACGTTGGATTTTTCATCTATGGCTGGACCTCAAAATGTTTGCAGGTTTTAGAACCCTGTGAACTTAACCCCTTTTAAGCAGTAGTGAGTGTTTGTGCTCACTCACTCTTTAAACAGAACTATTCTTAATTGGTATATTTGCTTGGCCTTTAAACCCTACTATACGGAACAAAATGCACCCAGGGCCAGGAAGTTAAATGCCCCTACTGGATGGGGCGGCACTAGAGTGCTGAATATGTGTATGCAATCCTGCTGCCTTATGGGAGCTGCTTTTTGAATGAGCAGGCAGAGAGAATTGATGGTGAAAGCCATGTTGTTCTGTGCGACCTAATGAGGAACTGGCGGTGTGGGGCCTGGACGCTTGGTGAGATTTGAGGAGAAGACCCTCTACACCGCTGACTGCGCCTGGCTATGTGTAAAGCCCTGTGAACAGTGGTAAGGAGACGAGGAACGCAAGAGACCCCGCAAATATTTTCCACCGGCATGCTGACCAGCCATATGTAGCACCCGGCTTGCGAGATAATCGTTGAGACTGAGCGGGATACGTGCGTGCCTCCTGAGAAGAGCGCTGGAGCGCTGAGGGCTTTTGTTGCTAGGAAGCTGCCTAACCCACAGTGTGGGTGTCTAAGGCAGAGTCTGTTTAAGACAGCCACTGCACCCACATATGCTGATGGCCGCGGCGTGGCAAACCCACCCCAACCAGCAGGTAGGACGAGGGCTTATTGGGAACCGGGAGCTGGAGTTTAAGCCTGAATCTTGTGTGCGTCGTGGAGACCCGCACGAACCCGGGCATAATGGGAGCGCCCATCCTCACATCTTCCATGTTCTTAAACACTTTGTTGGTGGCAGGGATTGCATCCTGATGACATGCAGTGAAGCAGAGGAGCTGCACTGCACATGCATTGGGGCCAAAATTGAAGCCTAAATTGAGACTATATGTATGCAACGCTTGCCCCAATTGTTGCTCTCATCTAATGCCAAACCCAATAGCTGAGGCAATACTTGATCTTGTTCCTTGATGAGATAGTGTCATGCACCAAGAAGTAGGTGCACTAACTTGCTCCCCCACGCACTTACAGCGCCTACAAAACTGAATGCTATCACCCTCTGAATGTCTGACTGCTGGCCTGCTTGTGTCCCACTAACAGGGATAACGGGGAGTAGTGGGCCTGCTTCATGTTGCTCTGAGGGATCGACCCCTGCAAAGTGAATAACAAAGTGCCATCTCCTGGCAGACTGGGTGCACATTTGTAGCGTGGATCATTTCAGAGCTGTGTGGTCTGCTCATGCCCCCGTGGATCGGCCTCTTAGGGGTGTGGCGGCACCTGCCCGTGCTACAGAATACAGAGCGCCCCTCAGCTCATAATCAACATTCCTGTAGCCATAACTCCTCGGCAGACCCTCACTGTCTAGATGATAGGGAAAACAAATGAAAAGCAGTCAAAGCTCACCTTTGACCAGAGCTGGCTGATGACCATGACGGAATAGTCAATGGAGGATTGTCAATCATGCCTGTGAAGCAGAGATGGCACCAATCAGGAGTCAGACATTCAGGCAATGTTCTTAGACCTCCAACATAACCGATCTACTGACTGACAGGTTTGACCGGCTTAAGGTAGTGAGTCGATGGCCACGGAGAGCGCAATACTCCACTTGAAAGACACACATCAACAACAACAGACGATGGAGCAACTGTGAGCGAGAAAATACTGCAGATTGAAAATGACTTAAGAGGTCATCCATAGTAAAAGTGAAGATTTCGAAGCGTGCTCACAGCAGAATAATCTGAGGATCATTGGAGTACCTGAATCCCTTGTGATGGGAAGCATGTAAGATAACATCTAATCGATGCAGCACACACTCTTTTGGGATTTATTCTCTGCCAAGTTGACAGTAGAAAGGGCACACAGATCGCTAGGCCCGCGCCCCTCACCACAGTACTGAGACTTCGGAGAGATCAACAAACTCTCACTAATCAAGGTTCAACTCTCTCCTTCTACCTGGCTGTGCCGTGTGCCAGGAGAGACTTCATGCCCATTAAGCGCTCCCTTCCAAAGACAGACACCAAATACTCCCTGCTGTACCCAGCCAAACAATGCATCTTTCACGCAGGAAAGACCACATACTTCACTGACCCTAAGGCGGCTGCTAAGTTTGTTAAAGGTATCCCACTGATGGCGACCAGGACACAGGCAGAATCTAATAATGCTGAGATAGGACATGAATTACGTGACATGAATTATAGAATGATTACTTTCACCACAATCGATGCACGCTGTTCATTGCCTGATCATATGCTACTGATGCACTGGCCTGGCCCGCTGATAATACCTTGAAATATCTCATACAGTTAGCAGCTCCGGGGCTGTTGGGGGTGTGGTTTGATCATTTACAGTTAGCCTGAGGGCTCGCGAGCATAGATTGTCACTCTAATTACCCTCCGGACACCAAGCTTCTTCGAAGTTGGGAGTGTGCCGGGACTCTGGCCTGCCTGTCTGTGATGACTACCTGGTTGTTTGCTCCTTCTTGCACTAGTGGCTTTGGTTGGGTAGGGTGCATTGGTACCAGTTAGGGGGAGGAAATGGGAGGTGGGTGGGACAAATTTTGGGTTATTGTTTCTGACTGCTTTGCACTCTTCTTTTAACTCCTTTTTCCCTCCCTACTCCCTTCCCCCCCACTCAGTGAACAACTACTACTACTCCAGTGGCACAGTATTCCCCCTCCCTCCTACCCCCCTAGTATTGGCACATTGATCCTGCTAGCAATGAGCAAAAAAAATCTGCTAAGGCACCACTGACATGGAATGTCTGTAGATTGAATGATAGGCACAAGGCTCGCATTGTGCTGGCGTATCTGGAGCAGCATGGCACAGATATCTGCTTCTTACAAGAACTCCTAACAGAAAACACACGGGGGCACCTGCGAGTGGGATAGATTAGGGAGCAATACATTATAAACTACTCCAACTATGCGGGAGGGGTTGCCCTGCTTATCCGAATGGATTCGCTTGGCACACACGTCACACCCTTTTTGATGAGCACGGTTGACACGTGATAACTTTAGGAATGATGCAGGGTCACCCGCTTAAACTTATCTCTATATACAGCCCCAATGTGAACAACCTTGGCTTTTTTGCCAAAGTCTGGCAGCTGGTGAGCACTGTTGGACCCTGGGCAACACTGTTGGGAGGGGATTTTAATGTAGTTCATGACCTTTTGGCAGATATATTTAGTGGTTCTAGATAGCCCTATCCGAATGCGGCCGCCCTGCTGCAATCCCTTATGGCAGATCATGACCTCACTGACCTGTGGAGGGTCCGTCATTAAGACAGTAAAGAGGGTACGTGTAGAACGGCGGCTCAGCTCGCTTGCTCGCGTATTGATTTCTGGCTGGCTTCGCCAGATATTGCTGCGTGGACCAACGAGGTCCTCCACATGCCGAACACTTTGTAAAACCATGCCCCAGTGTTGCTTGGGTTCTCCCCTCAAGACTTAAAGTCTTACACCTTTACATGGCACGTTCCATCTAGGGCACTGCAGGATCAGGCATTCCGGGAAGAGGTCCGGGCAGCGATCTTGGAAAATTTCACACACTACATGGGCATAGCTGACTTTAGCTCCATTCTATTGGAGGCGTTCAAGGCTGTAATTTGTGGGGTGTGCATGGCTAAGCAGGCTAGGGTGCTGCGTGCACTGCGGGGAGACCTATCATGCCATGAGACAGAGCTCGGCGCTGTAGAGCTCCAGTTCTTTCCAGAAATAAGTGATTCCATGCTCGCTGCTATCCAAAGCAAAGGTAACGACTTTGAGGAAGCTGCGCAGAGGGTAACGCATTACTTAGCAGGGAGGTCCATGCCTAGCTCTACAGTGAAGGCGACCAGGCAGGCAAGACTATTGAGAACATGCCATGTAGGCTAATGATTATACTGTGGAGCTGAGACCACAAGGAAATTAAATGATTGCAGGGATGGAAGAAGTGCAGAAAAAAAATTACCAATTTTTACTGCTCTCTGTATCAGACCACTCAGGAGGCTGCTCCCCCAGATCAAGCCTCCATTTTTGATTCGCTACAACTGCTATGACTGGATGATGGACACCGCAGGTTCCTGGATGAGCCATTTACGGTAGAGGAAGTTGTGCAGGTTATAAGTGACCTGCCAGACGACAGAGCCCTGGGCCTGGACGGACTTACTGCCAAGTTTTATAGGGTTTGCCCCACTTCTGGCTCTGCACCTTCTCACCATGTACAAGGAGTCCTTGACAAGGGGTGTACAGCCACCCTCCCTACGTGAGGCGCTCATTGTTACCATTTTAAAAACTGAAAAGGAGCCACAGTAATCTGAGTCCTACAGACCGTTGGTCATGATTAACATGGATAATAAGATCCTCGCCAAGCTGATCCCCCTGCTGGTTACTCCCACTGCTACCGCTTCTGGCCAGCAGACCTGATCAGTTCGGATTCGTCCCTGGGCAATCCACGCCACATAATCTTTGGAACTTTTTAGCACTACTCCACACTATTTAGCCCAGCCTTGGTGCCGCTGCGATTTTCTTCGAGGCCTAAGGCCTTCAATTCACTTCGCTTTACTGTCTCAACTCTGGGTCAGTCCTTTTTTATTAAACGTATTTGTCTCCTCTACGCACAACCTATGGCCCACATTCAAATTAATGGCCTAATTACCCCTGATTATCCAGTCTCCCACGGCAGGCAGTAGGAATGTCCCTTGTCACCATCTTTTTTGCCATTGTGATGAAACCACTTGCGGCTCGACTTCGACAGCACCACTCCCCCATGACCTAGCATTTAAGCCCAGAGTCATACTGGTCTCCATGTACGCAGATGATATCACCCAGTACGTCAAACACCCCCATGATAACTTGGACACCCTGATTAGGGAATTTACCTGATTTGGTGGGCTATCCGGAATTTCCATAAGTTGGGCACAGCCAGTGATTTCCCCTTCATAACGGCAACCCAGGAGGGGACCTCTGAGTTTCAGCTACGGTGGGTGACTGAGCCGGTTAAGTATCTGTGTTTGTCGGAGTCAAGATTTGGACACTCTATGGTGCTCTAAGTATGGCCACGTGATTGACTGGCTGGAGGAGCATTAAGATGTCTGAAGGAAACTTCCATTCTCTATGGCCAGCAGACTGTCACTGACAAAGATAGTGGTATTACTTAAATTCCTCTGCATGTTCATTAATCTTACGCTCCCACTGCCACTATGCTTTAGGCCCCATCTCCGCTCACTCCTGGTAGCGCTTGCGTGGGCCAGGAAGCAATTCAGAGTTGCTGGAGAGGTTGTTGCACTTCCTTTTGAGGGTGGGCTGGCAGAGCTAGAACCTGTGCTACTACAGTGCGCAAGCACAATTTGTGCACTACTGGCTGTACCCTATCTAATTCAATGCTCATACAGTGCCCGAACAGGACCATGCAACTCCATGTCCCTTTTACATTGGCATTGTACTAGACCCCAAGACGCCCCAAGGTCAAGCTTGACACTGAGATGCACGGTATGGGCGTGGGAAGAGTTGAGGAAGAGAGCCCGAATGGATGTCCTTTTTTACCCTTCCATTCCGCTGATAGCTCACCCCGCATTACTCATCACACATGGTGCTGGCACAGACAATAGACTGCGCAAGCTGAACCTCACAACCATGGGCGACATTTAAACAGAGGGCTCTTATAATACACCACAGCAGGTTCTACAGGGTAAAGCCACCTCTATGTTAGACTCGTTCAAATACTTCCAGTTGAGAGCTGCGTTTCGTGGGCTTCATAGCTCATTCCTTGCGGTACCCCCCACTTTCTGAGCCCTTGAGGCCTTCCTGGGTGAATCCATCCCTGTGCAGGCTTATCACTAGAATATAAGCGGATATGCAATTAACATCACCGGTGCGTACACCTGGAGCTCAACAGGCATGGTCTGATGCCATTGCCACCCCCAACTCAGATGAGCAGTGGTGCTTCTGTTGAGCTCAAGCTAAAGTACTTTCACCCAACTACCGATAGCGCCTAGTCCACTTTTAATATTTACATATGCTGTATTGCACCCCAGAAAGACTACACAAGATGGGCCTACTGGATGACGTAAACTGCAGTCGATGCTCAGCACCATGTGCTGATTTTCTACATTCAGCCTTGGACTGTCTTGGTGTGGGGAGGTTCTGGCACATTTTTTTCGATACTATGAACGAGATTACAGACCTGCAGCTAAAGCAGACACCAGAGTTGCGCTGCAGGGCTATGTACAGGAGATACACTTAAACTGGTGAAAACTGACTGCGTTCCTGCTATTGCTAACCAAGAGGCGATGAATTTGGGGATGCTGTCTTTTTCAGCAAAAAGATACCTTGTCAATGATGCAGCGCACTGTCAAGACAATCTAACTGCATTCTGGGAGATTATGCCAGTGAGATTCCACCACCCAGGGACATTTGGTATCCCCTGGAGTCATACCTGGGTGCATGGACTGGAAGGGACAGATACGACGTTGCTTCTGCTGCACAGGCAACTGATAAAGAGAGTTGGGTTGGAGGTCTGCGCTCCCTTGATTGGTTGTCGCTCAGGGCTACTACGTGTTGCGCATTGCTAGGACACTTCTGGGGTCACTGCTGGAATCACACTTGTGGGATCCAGGTCGGCCTCGCTGGAGGAGTGGCCTTGTTCCCCCGCCCCTTACCTCCTCCCTTCTCTTGTTGTGAATCCCCTGTTCTTGTTGGGAGTGAACTTTGGCATGGTGCTGCAATTGGCTTCAGAATATCTCGTCATATATCAACTCTACTGAACAATTTATTTACAATGTAATGCAATGCCTTTCCTGCTCTCTTTCTGTATTTGTATCTAAAAAGTCAATAAAAAGAAATTTAAAAAAATGTCCCTTCTGGACTGCATTACATATTGTGCTATCCACTACAGTGTCCGTGCATACGTAGCTGTTGTAAACTTATTGCATCGTTGTTATCTGTTTGCATCTGCTTTCTGTCTTCTCTATGATATCTGTTCTCTCTCTATGGTCTGCTTTCATTCTAGAACTGTTATGCCTGTTTGCTGATCCAGAGGTTCTCTTGTGTCAGTTGGAGAACTGGTCAGCAGGCGTGGAGTCTGTATTTTGCTGTACTCTGCATTAAAGATGTTAATGCTTAACCCCATGATCTGAAGACTCTACTTACCACAGTAGCTTCAGGCCCACCAGTGAAGCCGGACTGTAGCAGTGTAAAAACTGCAATTACAATTTGTCAAAATAAACCCTTTTGAAAGCTCCGAACCTCCTTTTTAAAATATTAATAAGTCACCCATATGCAGGCCTTGTAGTCCACAAGGCAGGGTGCATGATAATTAAAACTAAGAATGTTAACATTACATTTCTTCACATCCTTATAGAGAATAGCACCCAATAGCTGCTTTTCACTATGGCAGGCCTAGCTGTCCTATGAAGAAAACCAGAGAACAGATGAAAAGCCTAATACTTTATCTGGGGAATGCGTCTAAATAGATTTTTAAAAATCATTATTAAGGAAACTTAACTTTTTGAAAGTTACCTTCTCCCTGCCTGAAATTCCTGGATTCTAATTTACATTTACTCTCAAACTTCCAGGGACTGCCATTTGGCTATGCATGAAAAGGGTGTGAAAAGCCTCTCAATAGCCAACAGTAGGTGACTCCTCTTAACCTCACAGAACATGAAGGGTGGGGGCTGTGAGCATCCTTTTTCACATTACAGTGTCAATTCCTGCTTGACAAGTCAGATGGAAACATACAGACCCCTCCTCAAGAAAGCCTCTGCCGCCTCCAGCGATTAAAAAAATAATAGTCAGATCTCCCTGCTCCCTTAACCGGCCAAAGTACTTGAGAAAGCCATCAACCAGCAGCTCACCGAATTCTTGGATTAAAACCCCCTATTAGACGCCTTACACTCATGATTCCATGGCAACCACAGCACTAAAACGGCGCTGATCGCAACCACAGACCACATCAGAACACTCCTCGACCATGGAGAAACTGAGGCCCTGATCCTCCTCGACCTCTCGGAGGAGTTCAACACTGTCTCCCACAAAACCCTCCTCAACAGACTCGACAACACAGGCATACAGCAAGACGCCCTCAAGTGGATTGCCTACTTCCTTACAGGATGCACCCAGAGCATCAGACTGCCTCCCTTCATCTTGACACCCAAAGACATCATGTGCGGTGTACCACAAGGACCATTCCTCAGCCCCACCGTGTTCAACATCTACATGACACCCCCTCGCAGATGTCGTCAGATCCCGCAGACTTAACATAATCTCCTATGCAGACGATACTCAACTCGCTCACAGAGGACCCCTCCAGTGCCAATTCCAATTTCTGCGACACTATGCCCAACGCAGCCAAGTGGATGAGAGATTATTACCTTCAACTCTATTCCAACAAAACCGAAGTACTTATCTTCAGGAAGAACACCTCCACATTGAACCAAAGCTGGTGGCCTGCAGAACTCGGACCTACACCCACACCAACAAACCATGCATGGAACCTCTGCTTCATCCTCGACAACCAACTGATCAAGTCAATGCAGTTGCCTCCTCCTGCTTCCAAACACTTTGCATGCTTCAAAGAATCTTCAGATGGATCCCAACCAACACCAGGAAAGACCATCACTTAGGCCCTTGTCACCATCTGCCTCGACTATGGCAACGCCCCCTAAGCCGGCATCTCCACCCAGCTCCACAGAAGACTCCAAACCATAAGAATGCTGCAGCCAGACTCATCCTGGACCTCCCAAAACAAACACACATTACCCCCCACCTGAGGGACCTCAACTGGCTCCCCATCAAGATCCTCACGTACACATACAAAGCCCTCCACAACCTAGGACCTGCTTAAATCAGTCCTTGACTGAACCTCCACCAACCCTCCAGACACCTGCGTTCCTCTTCACACACCCTGCACCAATTGCAGCCGGTCCTTCTCTCACATTGTTGACACGACGTGGAACGACCTTCCCCTTCATCTCTGTACAGCCCTCTCGCTGGCAAACTTCAGAAAGAGACTTAAAACCTGGCTCTTCAACGGACATAGCACCCAGATACCTGTAGGGATGACAGTGCTGCGCTTTACACATGGGGTTTGATTGACAAGTCTACTGGGTTTATATGTAAAAAGGACAGAACAGGATTGCCAGACAATTCTTGAGATATATAGATCGATAGAGCAATAGATCAATAGATCGATAGAAATAGGACTTTATTTGATCATTAAAAATAATCATAAAAGTATATATGCTTAAAAACCCAATTACAAAAAACATATACCAATTATTCACATACCAGGTCATCATGTGCTGCAACAAACCGCTAAAATCAAATAGCAATAAATAAATTCCAGTTCAATATTTAAAAGTCACAAAACACATTAAAATACACATACGATTAAATGACCTGGCTAACCCTAAAAAAAAAACGGACATTTTCTATCTATCAAGAATATAAGCCTTAATGACAAACGGGTGCGGTTTTATTTTGTAGTCGACCGTGCTGAATACCCTTCGCCTGCAAGCTCATGGGGCATTGAACACTCATGAAAAGAGTACGTATAATGCCATTACGAAGGTCATAGTCGATATAACCGTTGTTTTTAAACGCGAATAAGGGTCTCCTAAATTTCTCCCATTGAGGTTGTTTGTTTGATTGTATTGAGTCGCAATTGTATGTGTGATGAGACAAACGTGAACCCCAATATAACGAGGGTTCCACAGAATATGTCTGGTGGAATTAACCAGATATGAGAGGTGTACAAAATCTGCCTATTTTATCACAAAAGGCACAACAATCGCTTTTACAGCACAAGGCGATTTGCTACCATTGTGTCTCATGACCACAAAAATATTTTGTGCCATTACTCAATTTGATGTGAAACACACACATTTATGTTGTTTACTCCCTCTCTCTTTTTCTCCTTTTCCTTTACAGAGAGCGCAATAGGTCAATATTTTTGGTATTCATTGCAAATTACCATGCTTCACTGGGGCCAGCTCATGCCCTGAAGCCCAAACATTCAGCCTATTTTTGCTGCATTGTTTGTAGGACAGTAGGCATACCACTGTAGAACTGAGCTATCAGTAGTAGGGAGCACTATATGGTCCTGATGAGTAGGCAGTAGGGGACGGCTTACGAAACATGTCGACTAGGTAGCAAGCTATTGCTCTACCTCACAATCACCTTCTTAATGTTCCCAGCTAGAGAAGCGAATAATATATATTTTTTTACTAAGCCAGGGAATTTTTAACTTTTTGTATTTTCGATCTCACTTGTTAGGTCCCTACACTTCACTGACACCTCTACACCTACACATAGCCTCTGTCACAACTTAAGTGCTCCCGCGTAGTCCGTTTGGTCGTAGCACGCCCCGCCCCGTTATAGGGACGGGAAGACCCCTATGATGAAGCATGACACTAAAGGACTTTTTAGTGTGTGAGGGGTATTTTAAAAAGCACATAGTGCTCTTGTCTTTCTAGACCTAAGAGAGAGCCTAGTATCTCACTAGACCCATAAAGAATAAAAACATCAAAAATTATCACCACTTCACATTGATAGAATCTCATTGTTTATATGATTGTTCAATCGTCCCCAGCATGACCCTGAATCCATACAGTAAGCCTGAAAGAATTCCAGTATCCAGAACCCAAAGTCAGAATGATCTAAGATGACCCTGCATAGAATCTTCACTGTATTATCTAGAAGGGAGATTGGGTGATAACACCCAGGGTCATGGCGACTTCCCTCCTGAAACACAGGGACAATGACTGCGGTCCTCCAAGACGAAGAAAAAGCAGGTCTAGAAGTGTGATTGATACAATGTGTCAATAGTGGGATCCACAGTTCCCGATTAGGTTTATGTAGATCTATCGGTACCCCACGAGGCCCAGGCGCCTTACCCGACAGGCTATCTTGAATGGCCCCAATCACTTCTTCCAGAGAAAACACAATGTCAAGGGGAAACTTGGCAAGACCTGCTCATAGGTTACCTGTGCAGTGTCCGCTATTTGCAGAAAGTGAGCCACCCAGTGTTAAGGCGCTATATTCGTGGCCTTCCTATTGGTAGGGCAGTGGGGGGCTTGTTGTTATTAACTATGTCCCAGAACAACCTGCTATTTTTGGCATTACAGGAGCTAACCAACTTATCCCAGATAACTTTCTGCAAGTCCAATATCTTCTTCCTCAAGCCAAGTCTAAGCTCTCTTATGCAATTGACGGTGAAGGATCTATTTGTGAAGTTCTCTTGCAAAGCAGTATGTAATCAAGTATTCTTTAGTCTTTGAAAGGTGGGTCCTAATAAAATTATTATACTTCACAAAACTCCTGATCATAGACTTGGAGGTTGCATCAATGGATAAACAGTCAATAAACAAAGACGGATAGTGTAAGGATAAAATATGCTGAGTGTGTTTCCATTTTTCCATATAAGCCTAGGACCGTTGCCTCTGATTTCAAACACTATGTTATCAGCCACCACCCGCTGTGAACTCCCTTTCGGGAGTTCAACTGCAATTCTTGTGCATCACTATATGGTTGCTGATGAACCCGGTTTTGTTCTACCAGACATCTCTGGGTTTATTGGGGGTACAGTGATTGCCCCAAACTGGAGTTTACTGTTAGATGTAGGAGGGCACTAGGATTACCATATTATACTCCTCACACACATCCCAGGCCCTCAAAGTCCAGGTTTAGTATGGCCATTAGCAGAAGATATCCTGCATTTAGAGACTATCTTGTCCGTTTTGTGGAATCCATTTTGTATTTCTGTCAGCCATTTTGTTTGCCATGTGCTCGCTATGTGCTCTGTCCTACCTTTCTGTTAACTGCTCTTGAAATCTGCCTAGAGACGAACTATATTTTGCATCTTCCACCTTCGCACATGCTCAGTTGAGCTGACAGCTGTCCATGAAGCTGCTGTTAGTCTGTAACTGTCAGATGTTTTCACCAGAATTAGCAACTGTTTGCTCCTCCCACTTGTTGACTGTGCATTTTCTGTATGACCTTTTATGTACCTAAAACCAGCATTTTGTACTTGTACCGCCTTCATGTGAGCCCCTGTGTGGGTATAAAACGACCAAGCTCCTTCCATTCAGTGTGCTACTTCATACATTACCGAAGGGTGCTGTGTGAATGTAGTTCCACCTCATGAGGTTTAATAAACTCTGTATTTTCTATTGCAGTTTCTGTGCCAACTTCTATCCTATTGGTCTGAGGACTCTGTGCAGAGAAGGGCGAACCCCTAGCACTGGTAGGCCTTGCTGAGGCTCACCCCAACACAAGGACTTTGAACATCTTGAAAATGCCCAAACTGAGTAGGGTTGACCCTGGGAACTTTTACCCTGTTGGTTAGGGAGAGCCCAGGAGTAATTTCCCACCGACTAGCACATGCCAGCCATAAATGTGGTACCCACTTCAGATCACTCCTGGACCTGAGGAAGATCAGAAGAGGCCTGAACCTGTGGTCTGTGACACGAAAGGAGCCCTAACGGGCCGGACCTGCGCCCCTTTGTACCAGGGCAAAGAAGTAGGGGGCCATAAGGCTGACATCCTGTTCATGGTACAGGAATACTACAAGCTGCAAGAGGCCTTTCCTGCAACTTCCCAGCTGATCTGGGGTAACTGGACCCTACCTGACACCCTGTGAGTTTTAAGTGCCCCCCTGATGTCCTAGGGTGCTTTAGATATTAACTCCTGTGTTGGATTGGGCTTTAAAGGACTAACGTCAGAAGATAAAATGTTTGAACAGGATGACCCTGGATGTTGTATCCGACTCGCGCTCCTTTGCGGTCAGTGTCAACCTAGGTATTCCCATGACCACTGACTATCATTGACACTTTATGCTTCTTGGCCCTATTCCTATGTAAAAATTAATATCTCTGATTCCCCTTATTGGACATTTGTCATTTTTATATAATGTTTTCTCATTTATTAGTTTACTCTATTTTTCTCATAGGAGAAGGGTTTTTTATTGTTTTGCATTTCGATTTTATTACGGTTTTGGTAACTGTTGGACAGGCCTCGTGAAGGGGCCGCTCTCTCCCCGCATAATAAGGCCCGAACGCCGGCTCTCCCGGTGTCCCCAGAAGAACCACCCCGGCAACCCACCGAAGCAACCCGCAACCCGTCCCCAACAGGACGCCTGCTCCCGAACATCCCAGCATCGGCTGTCCCGGGCCCCCGTCAGCACCATTGCCCCGGCCCAGCCGCCATCTTGGACATTACACCACGAGGTAGCGTGGCCTCAGCTCGACCCCAACCCTGGGCCTGGCCAGGCCCCGACATCGAGGCACCACCATCCACCCAGGAGGTGAAGAGACCACTTGGCAGGTCAATGGGAGAGAGGAGTGTCGATGGCTCTCCCCCGCCAGGTGCCGATCGCCCCCGGTCTCCCCGGGCGCTGGCTCCACCCCCCTGCTGGGTGTCTGGACTCCCTCATCCCGGACCTCCCGACCTCCAAGCGAGAGGGTCCGGACATCAAAGGAGACCAGACCTATAAATAGGGCAGCTCCAGAGCAGGAAGGCAGTTGTATCCTGGAGTCGAGAGACACCTTGAAGAACTCATCCCTGATGGACTGCTGGCGCTGCCACAGCCCTGCCTTGTGAACTACCTCCGAAGCCTGCTGGTGCTGCCGCGGCCCTCTGCAACCTCCACCTTCGTCGGGACCTGCTGGAGCTGCCGCGGCCCATCCTTGTGAACCATCGCTCTTGCCTGCTGGCGCTGCCGCGGCCCTCCTTACCGAGACTCATCATCCTAGCCTGCTGGCGCTGCCGCGGCCCGACCTTCCAGACCTCCGAGCTCGAGGATTGTGAGCTTCCCTCCTGCCACACCTGTACCGGACCGGTACCAAGACTGTCCCGCTACCCTTTCTCCTACAGAGACTAGAATTGAGAGGACCCTCGTGTCCCGACCTCACTGTATCGCTGATAACCTTGCTTCAAGAATCGTATATAAAGAGTGTTGATCTCAGCCTTGTGTGGTGTCCATCTGTGGGGGGGAAGTTACTCGTCTGTACGATCGCTGGAGACGGCCCTCACTGGAGGCCTCTCCCCCTGTCCTCGGCCGACCCCCCGGGTCCCCGTCTAACATTGGTGGCCAGCGGCGCGATCCGAACCAACGCGTAATCGTACAGAGAGTAACTCACCCCACGACTCAACCACAATGTCAACAAAAGAGAGCGGAACCACAGAAAACTTCCAAATGGAGAAACTAGAAGAGTACAACCACAGAGAACTAAAACAATTTTGCATAGAACTAGGCATTGCTACCACAGGACTGAGCACGAAAGAAGACTTCAAAAAGGCCCTGGAATCTTGGGCAGAGACGGGTACGGCCGTACCCCAAAACCAAAGCCTTGAGACCCCGGAAACGAACACCACTCCGACAGAAGAAAGAAGATCGGGTCTCTCCCCGGAAGAGATCCGAGAACGTGAAAAAAGCAGGCTTCATGAACTGGAGCTGGCTCGACTTCGGTTGGACGGAGAACTGAAATTGGCGGAACAAAAAATAACATTGGAACACTTGCGGCTCCGAGAGGAGCGGGAAGAGAAACAAAGACAGAGAGAGTTAGAAGAGAAAAAGCTAGCCTACGAACATGAGCGCAACCTAAAAGAAATAGAGCTTCAGAAACAGAATAAAGATCTCGGGGTGCCCGAGCGCCCGAACACTCCTGCCACTACAGACCCTAAAGTCCACATCCCCAAGGATGTCGTCAGAGAATATTACCGGAACGACGATATCCAGCAATGGTTCAAAGCCTATGAGGTAGCCATGACCTCCCACCGGATTCCCCGAAGCGACTGGGGAGCCGGGTTATGGGGGAGGTTAGTCAACGAAGGGCGAGACGCCCTGCTGCAACTCCCGGACCATCAGATGACATCCTACGACCACATGAAAGCCGCACTCCTCACTCGATACGGACTCACGCCCGAGATGTACCGCCAGCGGTTCCGCGACTGCAAACGGATCCCGGGTACAACTTGGGTGGAGTACGTGAACTTTTTCAGCAGAGCTTTCGAGGGGTGGATCAAGGGCAGCAAGGTGACCACTTACGAGCAACTCTTTGACCTTATTGTGTGGGAGCACCTCTCCAACAATTGCTTCGTCGAGCTCAGGCAACACCTCCTCGACAGTAAACTAACTGAACCTCGGCAACTCGCCGCCGAGGCTGACCGATGGGAAAGCACCCGAGTTGCCCGAAACGGGCCCAGTGAACCAAACCGAACCAACCAAGGACCCCATCGTCCCCGAGGGGGAGGAGGAGGCCAGGGTCGGGGCAGAGACGCCGTCCAGGTGGCTCCCGCCAGCAACGCCCCACCCCCGGCCGGCAGGGGAAACCCCCCGATGCGTCCAGGATTCCGAGCCAACGTTACTTGCCACCGATGCCAGCGACCCGGCCACTACGCCAACTACCCTAATTGCCCGAAGAACCAGAACCCTATGCCCCGCCAGGTCGCTGCCGCCGCCCTGGGAGAAGAGCAAACCCCAGAAGATTCTGAAGAGTACGAGGCCGACCAGCCCGAGTGGGAACCGGCCGCCATGTCCCTGGTGTGCCTAGGGGAAAGAGACATGATTCCGCGGGCCCCCCTACCCGCCAATACGCGGAAATACAGCCAGTGGGTCAACATTAATGGGCGCCAGGCTGAAGCCCTACGCGACACCGGGGCCAGTGTGACGGCAGTCCGCTGTCATCTGGTAACCCCGGAGCAGATCTTGCCGAACGTCCTTTGCCCCGTCCGGTCAGCCGACAACTCAGAAAGCCTGTGTCGGATGGCCTGCGTCCCCTTCGAGTGGGGGGGGGGAGTGTCCGGAATGCTGAAGGTGACTGTCCGCGATGATGCCCCAGTGGACTGCCTCCTGGGGAACGACCTCGAAAGTTCCCCCTGGGCAGCCGTCGAAAGAAGAGAGCACCTGGGGATGTTGGGCCTCCCTGAATGGGCCTGCATAACGACCCGGTCCATGGCCGCCCGCGCCATCTCCAGTCCCGAAGAACCCGAATGGCCAGAACCTCCTCCCCCGATCATCCCGGAGGGAGACGCCCCAAGCGCCAATCCCCCAGAGCAAAACGAAGAAGGGCCCGTTCAACTCCAGGACCTTCCCGAACTGGCCCAGTGGCGTCAAGAGGGTGGTCCCACCCAGGAACAATTCCGGCAAGAGCAGAAGACCTGTCCCTCCCTCGAGGGACTCCGGCAGCAAGCCCTCGCCCAGAGCGCAGGAGACACCGCAGGGGCCCACTGGATTTATTGGGACAATGACCTGCTCTACAGCGAGCAAAGAATTGCTGAGCTGGGGGCCAGTCGGGTGCTGGTGGTGCCCCTCCACTTCCTTTTGAACTTGGCACACGATGTCCTCCTTGCTGGGCACTTGAGGCAAGACAAAACATACAACCGCCTGGTAACCCACTTCTACTGGCCCAAGATGCGAAATGATGTCTCCAACCACTGCCGGGCCTGCCCCACCTGCCAGGCCAGCGGGAAGAGCGGCCGAAAGATCAAAGCACCCGTGCAACCCTTTCCCGTCGTCACCACCCCGTTCGAACGGGTAGGAATAGACATTGTGGGACCCCTAGACCCCCGAACGGCCCAGGGGCACCGGTTCATTCTAGTCCTGGTGGACCACGCCACCCGCTGTCCCGAGGCCATTCCTCTTCGGACCGTGACAGCACCCGTGGTAGGCCGAGCCCTAATGGGGATCTTCTCTCGAGTGGGCTTCCCCCGGGAAGTCGTCAGCGACAGGGGCACGAACTTTATCTCAAAGTACGTGAGGTCTCTCTGGCAACAGTGCGGGGTCACCTACCGGTTCACAACCCCTTATCACCCACAAGGAAACGGACTGGTCGAGCGGTTTAACTGCACTCTCAAAGGAATGATCATGGGCCTGGAAGAACCCCTACGTCCCCAATGGGACGTGCTGCTCCCGTGCCTCCTCTTCACCTATCGAGAAGTTCCCCAGAAATCCCTCGGCTTCAGCCCCTTTGAGCTCCTGTACGGACACCCAGTCCGGAGTCCCCTCAGCCTGGTCAAGGAAGGATGGGAGATGACCCCCCAAAAGACTCCTCCAGATGTGTATAAGTATCTCCTGACCCTCCGCAACCAGACCCGGCGATTCAGGGAACTCGCCAAAGCCAACCTTGAGGCCAGTCAGGAGGACATGAAGAAATGGTACGATCAGCATGCCTCCTCCATCGAGTTCGAACCAGGCCAGCAAGTCTGGGTGATGTCTCCAGTCGAACCCTGTGCCCTGCAGGACAAATGGACAGGGCCCTTCAAGGTAATAGAGCGCAAGGGCCCTGTCACCTACCTAATAGACATGGAGTCCTCCCGGAATCCCCTGCGAGTCCTCCACGCCAACAGACTCAAACCCCACTTCGTACGCTCGGAACTCAGCCTACTGATGGCAACAGATAGTGGGACGGAAGAAGACTCCGAGCCCCTCCCTGACCTGCTGAGGACCCGTGAAAAAGACGGCTCAGTGGAAGGGGTCAGACTCTCCGATGCCTTGTCCCCGGAACAACGCCAAGACTGTCGGGCTCTCCTACTACAATTTGCGAACCTGTTCTCCCTCACCCCAGGGGTCACCCCCCTGGTGCCTTCACGACGTGGACACTGGGGATAGTCCACCTATTCGACACAGGGCGTACCGAGTGCCAGATCGGGTGCGCACCTGCATCCAGGACGAAGTCTCCAAAATGCTGGCCCTAGGAGTGATCGAGCCATCCGACAGCCCCTGGGCCAGCCCAGTCGTACTGGTCCCCAAGGCTACCGCCCCGGGCGTTGCCCCCGAGCTCCGGTTCTGTGTAGACTATCGGGCCTGAATGCTGTTACCAGAACCGACGCTCACCCCATTCCCCGGGCGGATGAACTGGTTGACCGCATGGGGGCTGCCCGCTACCTGAGCATCTTCGATCTAACAGTGGGCTACTGGCAAATCGGCCTCACCCCCAGGGCCCAAGAACGATCCGCCTTCTCTACCCCGGATGGCCACTACCACTTCAAAGTGATGCCATTCGGCATGAAAAACGCTCCAGCTACTTTCCAACGACTCGTGAACCAGGTACTGGCGGGCCTCGAAGAATTCAGCGCCGCCTACCTGGACGATATCGCTGTGTACAGTCGTCACTGGGCAGACCACCTTCACCACCTCCGAGAAGTCCTGCACGCCCTCCAACAGGCCGGCCTCACCATCAAGGCCAGCAAATGTCAGATTGGCCAGGGGTCCGTGACCTACCTCGGACACCAAGTGGGGAGCGGTCTGGTGGCCCCCCTTCAGCTCAAGATCGCTGCCATCCAGTCCTGGCAACCTCCTGTCACCCAAACCGAGGTCCGGGCCTTCCTAGGGCTCACCGGATACCACCGGCGGTTTGTAAAGGACTATGGCAGCATTGTGGGGCCCCTCACAGAACTCACATCCAAGAAAAACCCCAAAACCGTCAACTGGACTCCGGACTGTCAAGCGGCCTTCGAGAGGTTGAAGGCCGCCATGTGCACTGCCCCCGTGCTCCGGGACCCCGACTACAGCCGGGAATTCATCGTCCAGACGGACGCCTCAGATCATGGCGTTGGGGCAGTCCTCTCTCAACTCAACGACGAGGGAGTCGATCAACCAGTGGCCTTCATCAGCCGACGCCTGCTGGCCCGAGAACAGGGCTGGAGCACCATCGAGCGGGAGGCCTTCGCAGTGGTATGGGCCCTCAAGAAACTCCGGCCCTACCTCTTCGGTACCCATTTCAGGGTACAGACAGACCACAGACCCCTGCAATGGCTGATGCAGATGCGGGGGGAGAACCCAAAACTGTTGCGATGGTCCATCTCCTTGCAAGGGATGGACTTCACTGTGGAGCATCGCCCTGGCCAGGACCACGCCAACGCGGACGGCCTGTCACGCTTTTTCCGCCTCGGCGAGGAGAGTACCCAAGAGGATGGGTGACTCTCCCTGCCTTCAGCTGGGGGGGGACGCATGTTGGACAGGCCTCGTGAAGGGGCCGCTCCCTCCCCGCATAATAAGGCCCGAACGCCGGCTCTCCCGGTGTCCCCAGAAGAACCACCCCGGCAACCCACCGAAGCAACCCGCAACCCGTCCCCAACGGGAAGCCTACTCCCGAACATCCCAGCATCGGCTGTCCCGGGCCCCCGTCAGCACCATTGCCCCGGCCCAGCCGCCATCTTGGACATTACACCATGAGGTAGCGTGGCCTCAGCTCGACCCCAACCCTGGGCCTGGCCAGGCCCTGACATCGAGGCACCACCATCCACCCAGGAGGTGAAGAGACCACTTGGCAGGTCAATGGGAGAGAGGAGTGTCGATGGCTCTCCCCAGCCAGGTGCCGATCGCCCCCGGTCTCCCCGGGCGCTGGCTCCACCCCCCCTGCTGGGTGTCTGGACTCCCTCATCCCGGACCTCCCGACCTCCAAGCGAGAGGGTCCGGACATCAAAGGAGACCAGACCTATAACTGGGGCAGCTCTAGAGCAGGAAGGCAGTTGTATCCTGGAGTCGAGAGACACCTTGAAGAACTCATCCCTGACGGACTGCTGGCGCTGCCGCAGCCCTGCCTTGTGAACTACCTCCAAAGCCTGCTGGCGCTGCCGCGGCCCTCTGCAACCTACACCTTCGTCGGGACCTGCTGGCGCTGCCGCGGCCCATCCTTGTGAACCATCGCTCTTGCCTGCTGGCGCTGCCGCGGCCCTCTGCAACCTCCACCTTCGTCGGGACCTGCTGGCGCTGCCGCGGCCCATCCTTGTGAACCATCGCTCTTGCCTGCTGGCGCTGCCGCGGCCCTCCTTACCGAGACTCATCATCCTAGCCTGCTGGCGCTGCCGCGGCCCGACCTTCCAGACCTCCGAGCTCGAGGATTGTGAGCTTCCCTCCTGCCACACCTGTACCGGACCGGTACCAAGACTGTCCCGCTACCCTTTCTCCTACAGAGACTAGAATTGAGAGGACCCTCGTGTCCCGACCTCACTGTATCGCTGATAACCTTGCTTCAAGAATCGTATATAAAGAGTGTTGATCTCAGCCTTGTGTGGTGTCCATCTGTGGGGGGGAAGTTACTCGTCTGTACGATCACTGGAGACGGCCCTCACTGGAGGCCTCTCCCCCTGTCCTCGGCCGACCCCCCGGGTCCCCGTCTAACAGTAACCAATAATTAATTATCACATTGCCCTAAGTTAAGCCAGTCTGCTCTTTGCCATGGCTACCATGGGGTGAGCTTAGGTTAATTTAGTGACTTTGAGGGTTCACCCTGATAAGGGTTGGGACTGTACTTTGAGGAGGGAAGCCACCCACCCAAAATAGTAACCCAATTTCTTACAATAGCTAACTAAATGTTGGTCATAAACTAAACGTTGAAAATAGTGATACTTCGTTTTAAAATATTTCCGTTTATATTTGTTTGCTTAATGTGTTCCAGTTTAATAAAGTTCCAGTTAATGCAGAGTTGCTTTTCCGATGCATCTCAAAATTAAACTTGCTTTTTCTTTACTTTTTAGGAGACTGTCACAGTGGCAAAATGTTAAAAGTTGCGTTTCTCTTCACACATGTACCGAACAAAAAAAACTTTGTATTTCTGGTGCAGTGGTATTCAATGCATACAGAAACTTACTAGGACAGAAAATAGGTCATACACCAAAATGAAAGTAGCACTTGGTGAATTAGATGGCTTAAAAACGTGGACCATGTTTGCAAATTGAGGCAGTTTTGAACTGGTAAAAAGACACGTTTAAGTTTTTTGCAAGGTATGTGACACTGCATGCGTTTGAGCTTCCTCCAAGCAATGTTTGTATTGATATCAGGGAAATCAGCTGTAAAAACAAGGCCTACCTGACAATAACAGTCCACAAATAGGCAAAAACAGCGCACACGCTGTAGGCCAGTGCATTGGAATCCCTGTTGCTCTGGGGGAGGCGGGGGGACGGGGGGGGGGGGGGAGAGATGAATTCTATGCTGGGGACCTTGAGTTTAGTCATGTGTGCTCGGTCATGTCTTGAGGCTGCCGTTGGCTCTTCCCGCCTAATCTCTCCTGCTCATCTGTCCTTCTATAGCCGCCTTTCTCACTGCGACACTTCGCTGCGCCTACGCCCTACAGCTCAGAGCTTTGGGACCACCCATTACACTCATACGGCACATCACTTTGGCGTAGTGATAAATTCAAATTCAAATTGAATTTAGTGATAACTAAAATTAAAAAATAAAAGGCACACTGTGCATCAAACTTGCCTTAACACACTGGTAACAAGATGCAAAATAGACAATGCCTAAACATCTCCTCAGAATAATTCAACTTTCCAAATAAATATGAGACTATGCTCCAGTCTGACCTCAGGAGAATTATTCCAAAACCAACTCCCTTTTAGTTATTACTAATTCTTTTTAAATGCCATTGCACTGTTTCTAAGCTCTTTATAAAACAGGTGATTCTACAACCCAATCTAATGAAATGTATTCATTTACTTGGCCAACGTCAGAAGGAAAGGAGGATGTGTTTGCCTTGCCACGATCCAAACTCCACCAAAATGTTAAGAGTAACGTTTTAGCACGTCGAACTGCCCGCAGGCCTGTAAATCAAGCGCTCTTGCTTCAAGTTTCAGAACTTGAAAGGTCTGCCTGACCCGCCCATGTCTTACCAAGGCAGGCTGGGTAGCCAGGCCCGTACTTCCTTATCATCTGCTGCCAGATGAGACACGCAGCACTTGCTATTATTTCTAAACTTCGCCAACAACCAAGGTAAACCCTTTAGTATTTAAATAAAAATACTGTATTACTGTCTATTAGAAAAAAAACACCGAAAGAAGTTGGCTTACAAGTTTTAGGCGGCCTTTACTCCCGACAAATGTTTGACTGTACTTGCATTCATAGCAGATTATCTGCTGTCGTGACCTAGAAAGGGGGACTGGCCTCTTCTTTCTTCATGAGACCTCCCTTGATGTGCTGCTAGCAAGGTGTGCCCTGCGGGAATACAGACTTTAAACCATGCTCCAGGTTGTCTGAATGAGTTCACAAGTCAGAAACGGATATATTTGAATTAGCCTATCTATAATTGGATACAATTCAAGTGTTACAGCAAACAAATGATGGACGGAATGCTGACAATGGAAACATTCTCCCCCAGTCAAAAGATCTGGGTTAAATCCATCGTTCTTTTGCCCACTACGCCACCACAGTTTGGGCCCAGCCATATGCAAATCAGTCTTGACCATGTGCCCCATGGCAATAGTCCAGACCGAACTGCCAGGCCAGGTCCTCACTGGACCCGAAACAAACATCCTGTGACCGGTTTCAGGACATCATCCTTCATCAGCCAAGCTAGTTTGAATCCAGTGGTGTAGTGAGCACAGGCCCCACGTCTGGGCATACCCTTACCACTTAGGGCAACATATGCAAAAGAAACAATTGATGGACGGAATGCTGGACAAGGCAAACCTTCACCCCCAGTCACCTCCAGTCACAAATATCTGGGTTTAATCCATCATTCTTTTGCTCACTACACCACCCCAGTTTGGACCTAGCCATATTGAAATCAGTCTTGGCCCAGTTCCTTGTGGGAATAGTCCAGCCCAACCTGCCAAGCCATTTCCCCCCTGGGCCGGAAACAAGCATTCTGGGACCAGTTTCAGGGTATCACCCTTCATCAGCCAGGCTAGCTTGAATCCAGTGGTGTGGTGAGCACTGGAGTCAAGCTATCCTGGCTGATGAGGGCTGAAAGCCCAAAACCGGTGCTAGGATGCTGGTTTCCAGTCCAGGGAGGACCTGGTCTGGGAGTTCGGACTGGAATGTATGATTCATTCAGCATTCCGTCCATCATTTGGTTGCATAGCACTTTTTGCCCTATGTGGGATGGGTATGCCCAGACGTCGGTCCCTTGCTCACTGTGCCACTGGATTCAAGCTAGCCTGGCTGAAGGACATACCCTGAAACCGGTCCCAGGATGTTTGTTTCCGGTCCAGGAAGGACCTGCTTGGCAGTCCGGTCTGGACTGTTCTCATGAAGCACAGGGTCAAGACTGATTTGCATATGGCTGAGTCTAAACTGGGGTGTCTTGGTGAGCAAAAGAACGTTGGATTTAATCCAATTCTCTTGACTGGGGATGAATGTATAATTAATTCAGCATTTGGTACATCATTGTTTTTGCGTAGCACTGGATACAATTCAAGGCACGGTGTTCCTTTTTAGGTCTCGTAGCGATACAGCGCGTCAGCGCTGTACTCGCCGAGATCTTATGTCAGGGACCATGCTTCCCAGGAGACAGCCTGGGCCACGCGCATTGCCTCTTCAAGGAGGCGATTTCCGCTGGCCACGCGTGCGCGAACGCGCTCGCCGTGTCTGTCTCCTGGGAAGCGCAGCATACATACACAGGCACACTTCCCCCTGCACGCATGCGCACACACAGGAGCGCACATGCACGCACACACACATACAGAGACCCCCGTTGCGCCCGCACACACACACACGCTCCCCGTCACACACACACACACACACGCGCTCGCGCACACAAGCGCACCGGCCCCCCGTCCCACTTACCGCCAGTCCGGTGTTCTCCGCGGGGCTCCGCCCGAGGGAGAGCCCCGCGTCACTGTGAATTATGTCCGCCTTCCAGCGCGTGGAAGATCAGAGGCCGGGGCCAATGGATTCCGAGAACGAGGCTGACGTCACAGCACCCCTCCCCGCCCCCTCCTCCGACGCCGCCGTCCTGGAATTAAGGTTTGAGGGCAAATGAACCACTGTATTCCATTGTGTTTTCCCTTCAGAAATGAGCACAGAAAGACATTGTTTAGGTCGTTTCATGTGGTTTCATAATTACTGTTTAGAGTATTACGTATTCCCTTGAAAAGATGCGTGCAGTACTGTGCTTTTGCATATGAATATTTGGCGCCTCTTCAAAATGCACGGAACCTTTACATTTCAGGTTCAGTCCCGTGGCTCTCAGATTACATGGAGGAATAGCTCATCAAGTCCAGGTATTTTCCGTTGCATGCTGGGAGGAATTGTAGTCCCTCCTGACGGACCCATAATACCAGAACTCCAGATCCCAGAATACGAAGGAAATGTCTGCATTGGATGAACTACACACTCATGGAAGGGAGAAAGGCAGAGCTCTGGTGTCGCTCTGCGCCCCAAACCCTTCCCAGCCGGGGACCTGGCAAAGCCACCCCCTTGTCTGCTTTTCACCTATCGATCCTGTCTGTGTGTTCAGAGTCCTCGTAATTAAATCGCTTTTCAAAATTAGGGTTATAACCTGGGGGAGGCGGCGGGACAGGACATAGGTTAATAAAATGACGCACAATATAAAATTAAATATGCCACTAGCCGTAAAAAGTGTAAAAAATAATAATTAAAAAACGCATCTTGCGACGTGCCGCTTTTTAATGATGGTTTTAGGCCCCAAGACATCATAACGGGGCGAGTGGCGCAGCTCCTGCATAATGAGGCGCGCTAAACTCAAAGGGCGTGGGGGAGGGGCGGGAATCTGACAGGCCGGGACCTGCCAATGGAAGGTAGAAGAAGGAGGGGGGCGGAGGGGAGTCAGATCTGTCCAATTCATTGAGGTTAGCCCCACAGGGCCCGTTAAAGGCAGTATCTGCGCACGTGACAACCCCTGGAAAACACATTTCGACCTATTGTTCTAACCACATTCACAGCTGTTTGGGGTAAATCAAATGTGCAGCTTTCGTGGGGATTCTGTTCACCTCGCCACAGAGGGAATCAGATACCTCCCAGGGAGACTGCATCATGTCGGTTTCTAAATTATCAAGCCAGAGTCGAGATGTCATTATCCTGTCAGTGTCATCAGCCCTGTGCTGCCGACACGCCACCCAAAGCAAGGTTTGTATTTAGTGCGATTTATTCATCACACGCTACAGTGATTGACCTGCATAGGATGTTGCACGCAGAAAACCGGAAGCACCGTATTTATTCTAGGTAGAGATACAGATAACTCGATACTGTTGTGTAGCAGATGTGGACACTGTAATGGACTGCACTGATCGGGTGGAGACTGACCTTGCGAGACTGTTATCGTCCTAAAAAAAACATAACAGTGGTTTCTAAAGTTCAGTGCATGGTGAACGTTAGCACCGCACCACTGAAAAATATCTGATCTTAATAAGAAACGGGCATATAAATACCTTTTAAAATGAACCTACAGAAAAGAAACACTTCCTGTTTGTCTCCTTTACTATGTTTCACTGTTTATTGTAATTATACTTCCATTTATATAGCGCTTACTACCCATGAGCAGGCGTCGAAACGCATTTCGGCGAGTAGCACGCTACTCCAGAGCCCAAAAAGGATTAGTGGTGAATTAGTATCGGGAAATATGAAATCCATTTGAGTGATGGGCCTGTGAGTCTGGTTTTTGGATTGAAAAGGGATAGCGAAGTGATGGCTTTGCATACACCGCCACTGCCATACACACACGGACACCATCACTGCCATGCACACACGGACACCATCACTGCCATGCACACACGGACACCACCACTGCCATGCACACACGGACACCACCACTGCCATGCACACACGGACACCGCCACTGCCATGCACACAGGGACACCATCACTGCCATACACACACGGACACCATCACTGCCATGCACACAGGGACACCGCCACTGCCATGCACACACGGACACCACCACTGCCATGCACACACGGACACCACCACTGCCATGCACACACGGACACCGCCACTGCCATGCACACACGGACACCGCCACTGCCATGCACACAGGGACACCGCCACTGCCATGCACACAGGGACACCGCCACTGCCATACACACACGGACACCATCACTGCCATGCACACAGGGACACCGCCACTGCCATGCACACACGGACACCACCACTGCCATGCACACACGCACACCACAACTGCCATGCACAAACGGACACCACCACTGCCATGCACACACGGACACCACCACTGCCATGCACACACGGACACCACCACTGCCATGCACACACGGACACCACCACTGCCATGCACACACGCACACCACAACTGCCATGCACACACGTACACCACCACTGCCATGCACACACGGACACCACCACTGCCATGCACACACAGACACCACCACTGGCATACACACAGGGAAACCACCACTGTCATACACACACGGACACCATCACTGCCATGCACACACGGACACCACCACTGCCATGCACACACGGACACCACCACTGCCATGCACACACGCACACCACAACTGCCATGCACACACGGACACCACCACTGCCATGCACACACGGACACCACCACTGCCATGCACACACAGACACCACCACTGGCATACACACAGGGAAACCACCACTGCCATGCACACACGGACACCATCACTGCCATGCACACACGCACACCACCACTGGCATGCACACACAGACACCACCACTGGCATGCACACACAGACACCACCACTGCCATGCACACACAGACACCACCACTGCCATGCACACACAGACACCACCACTGGCATGCACACACAGACACCACCACTGCCATGCACACACAGACACCACCACTGCCATGCACACACGGACACCAAAAAACAAAAATTATGCAAAGCATTGTCATTTACAATGCCAGTAACTCAAACTTAAATGCTGCGAGACCTATTGCATTGCAAATGCTTGTTTAACTCCTGTACCAAATATCAGTGTCATTCACTCCTCAACCCATCTTGGCTGTTCTCAGCAGCTTCATCATTCATTGTACTGTTCTACCGAAGTGTTGAAAGTGGGGTACTGAGCGGGACAGGGCTTATGTGTTGATTACTATGAAGGAACCATTTATACAAAGTAGTTGAGATAGCTAACAGATCGTGATGTGGGAATGGCCAATGTGGGGGGTTGATCGAGGGTCTGCTCCGCCGGCACAATGTACTGAACTCTAGCACACTGACACAGCTGAATGTCATTTGGTAGAACCTGCAGGTAGTGCATCCATGCGGTCGCTTGCGACAATCTATTGTCCTTTAAAAAGAATCTAAAAAGGGGATTTTAGCCCACCCACTACTTACCATTCATTGGCATTAACATCGCTCTAATTTCCTTGCTTCCAATTGGCCATCATGTATTGACTTCCTGTGCTTTCATCTGTCTTCGCTTTTCGGTCCATGCCTTGGAGCAGGGCCAAAGTATAGATTCCATTCAATGGCCAGTATCCTTCCACTGGCCACGCAGTTCTGAAGGTACTTCTTTTTTCATGTAGGTTCTAGCACCACATAATAGAGCATCTGCAGGCTTTCTCCTCTCTGACACTTTTTTATTTTTTATTAAACACTATTGGCATTTTCAGACAAACATACAATGGCAGAAAGTACGGCCCCATATCGTAAAGTAACACTGGTACAACTTTTCGGTCATATACAGTTCGCAGTATTGCGTAACAGTGTTCAAAAGGCGTAAATCATAAGCACCCATAGGCACAAATCACACAAGAAAGTTATCTCGTACATAGTGTGTCTCCCTCCTCCGCCCTCTTCCCCCTCTCAAACCAGCACTCTTTGACTCCACAACTATGTTCTATCATCAGCAATGATCCACTATTCGTGTTTGTCGCCCACTTTCGGTCATGGCATCTTAACATTCCATTTCACGTTCAACCTGCCTGTCCAGTTGTTCTTGTCTATCATCCCGCCCCTGATCAGAGCACCTGTCCCCGATGTCACCATAGCGGGTCATAGATAACTTTTCTATGCACAATGCCCAGTAGTTTTTAGGGTGGTTGCGAGGGGGTAGTAATTCACTATAGAGTCCCGTCTGGGTGCAGCAATATAGCATATCCCTGGTCCATCTGAGCAGTGTTGGCGTAGGTCCTCGCAGCCAATTGATCGCCACACAACGTCTAGCTACCAGAAAAGCCATGTCCACCAGCCTACGAAACTCTGGGACAACATCTTTGGAGTAACCTAGTAAAGCAAGCATCGGGGAGGCATTGAGGGACAATTCCGTGACCCGATTCACCTCCGCATATACTGCGTGCCAGAAGTCTGCGATCTTCGGGCACAGCCAAGCCAGATGCAAAAAAAATGCAGTTTGTTCCGGGCACCTCTCGCAGTTTGGGGCGTCATGCAGCCCATATCGGAAAAATCGCTCAGGTGTATAATCTCTCTGGCACTTTTCTCATGGCGTCCCGACGACCCGCTCCCACTCACTATCACATCAAGCTGGCACATTATAATTTTGTTTGTGTTTGCAGCATTTATTAACAGTGTGTGTAGTTAGGTCAGATATATTTTCTTGTAGGCAAAGGAAGATTAATTGATTTGCCCAGAATCCCAGGATGTTGAGCTGATGCTGGTATTCGATCCTGGTGCTTGCAGTTCAAAAGTCGTACAAAAGGGAGTGGTGATGGACGGAGCATCTGAATGGATTCAAGATAGCTTGGCTGATGAGGATTATGAATCCGAAACCGGTCCCAGGATGCTTGTTTCCGGTCCAGGGAAGACATGGCTTGGCAGTTCAGGCTGGACTGTTCCCATGAGGCACAGGGTCAGACTGATTTGCATATGGCCATGTCTGAACTGGGGTGGCTGAATGAGCTAAAGAATGGTGATGGATTAAACCCAGATCAATTGACTGGGGGTGAGTGTTTGATTTGCTCAAATGCTCCGTCCATCATCCCCTTTTGTATCGTGCAGTTCAAAAGTCAGCATCCCAGGCTGTAAATCCACATGCTCAAAATGAACGTATTTGTGGTTAACATGACAAAGGTAACTCCAATCAATCATAAGGTCTTATATAGCTCAACGTGTCATCCCAGGGGGTCTCAAGGTGCTGGGGTTCCACCACAGCCACCCTCGGTCGGGTGGCTGTGGTAGTCAAACAGCCAGGTAGTGTGCTTCTTCCTGAAGGCCTCCAGTGTAGGGGAGGTGTGTAGGTGGAGATCATTCCAAGACTCGGCGGCGACATAGGAGAAGGAACGACCTCCGCAGCAGCTTTGATGGATGCAGTGCAATAGTGGAGGAGTGGAGCTCCCTGGACGGTAGGTGGAACGTCAGGCGGTTGTTGATGCAGACAGGCCTGGAATTGTGAAGGGCTTTGTAGGTGTAATCGAGGAGTTTGAAGAGGCTTCTTTTCCTGACATTCAGCCAGTGGAGGGCGCTCTGAGGTGAGGGGAGGTGCTTGTTCTCCTGGGGAGGTCGAGGATGAGTCTAGGTACTGAGGTCTGAATGGTCTAAAGGCTCAGGAGCGGTTTGGTGGTTCCGACATAGAGTGTTTTGCCGCAGTCGAGTCAGATGGAGATGAGGACCTGGGTGACTGTCTTCTTGATTGAGACAGGGATCCATCTGAAGATCGTGCAGAGCATGCAAAGGGCGTAGAAGCAGGCAGAGGAGACGACATTGATCTGCTGCTTCATGGTCAATTGGCTGTCCGGGACAATTTCGAGGTTGCGTGCGTGGCCAGTGGGGGTGGGAGAGGGGCAGAGTGCTGTGGGCCACAAAGTGTCACCCCAAGGGAAGAGCTAGTTTCTGAAGATGAGGATCTCTGTTTCGTCAGAGTTGAGCTTTAGGCAGTTGGCCTTCATCCAGGTGGTGATGTCGGTCATGGTGTTACGGAAGTTGGTCTTGGTGGTCTCAGCTTCTTCTGTGAGGGAGAGGACGAGCTGAGTTTTGTCAGCGTACGAGATTATGTTGAGACCGTGGGTGCAGGTGCTATCAGCAAGAGGTGTCATGTAGGCGTTGAAGAGGGTGGGGCTGAGGGAGGAGCCCTGGGGTGCGCGCACATGTCATCTTTGCGTGTGGACCAGAAGAAAGGTAGATGGATCCTTTGTCTAAGGCCAAAAAAGGAGGAGATCGATCCAGTTGAGTGCATTACCTTGGATGCCAATGTGGTGGAGTCCCGAGAAGAGGATGTGATGGAGACTGTGAGGAAGGCTACCAAGAGGTCGAGGAGGATAAGGGCTGCTGGTTCACCTATGTCAAGGAGGTGTCTGACGTTGTCCATTGCTTCGATCAGGGAAGTCTCAGTGGTGTCGTTGGGCCGGAAGCCAAATTAAGAAGGGTCCAGCAGGTGTTTTTCTTCGAGGTAGTCCGGGTTCTTCCAGGTGACCTGTCTCAGGACACCCTCCACGCCGCACGGCTCGTCTGCTCGTCAGCTGTAGCGGGTCTTGCCCTGCCTGACGCACCCCGCTGCTGCTCGTGCGCTCCCCGCTGTTGCCCTGTGTGATTCTCTTGTTTTTATGCCCTTCTAACTCTTGTTCTGTTTTGTTGCCCTTCTGTAACTATCACTCTTGTTTCTCCCCTCTGGTAACTAGTTTACTGGACTGTGCCTGCTAGCTTGGAGCCCTGGTGTGCCCCCACCCGCTCCCCGCTTCCCACCACCGAACCCTCGCAGCCCCGCCCCTTTTCTCCTCCGCCACCCCATTGGCCGGCCCGCTCCCGCCTCCCAGCTGCTCCTCCCTCCCACTTCGCCTCATATGGAGCTCACGCGTACGCGCAGCGGGCGCGCTGAAGGTGCGCCAAAGGCAAGCCCGTCTACGCCAGACCGCGCCCAGCGCCAGGAACCCTGGATCTCGACATTGCCAACGTACCCGACGAACCTACAACGCCGCCACCCTCCGCGCACTCAACACTGGCTGGACCCCCGTCTGCTACCTGGCCACCCCGAAATGCACCCACGGTCCCTTCACCTGCCAGGAGTGCAAATTCACCTGCATCCGCCCAGGACCAGCATCCGCCAAGCCTACCACCAGCAAAAATCGCCTCAAGTGCATCCTGCTAGACACTCGCTCCGTCCACAGGCACGCAGTCGAACTATGGAACCTCCTAGACACAACAGCACCGGACGTCGCCTTCCTCACGGAAACCTGGATGAACGCCTCCTCAGCCCCGGACATCGCCATAGCCATTCCGGACGGCTACAAGATCACCCAGAGGGACCGCACCAACCAAACCGGAGGAGGCATCGCCATTGTCCACAGAAACACCATCCGCATCACGACCAACTCGGAAGACACCCTCACCACCGCCGAACACCTGCACTTCCAGATTCACACCGACCCCAGGACTACCCTCAGAGGCACCCTTATCTACAGACCCCCGGGACCAGGCACTCAATTCAGTGAAGCCATCGCAGACTTCGTAAGCCCGCACGCCCTCGCCTCCCCAGACTACATCCTCCTAGGAGACCTCAACTTCCACCTGGAGAACAACAATGACAGCAACACCACCACCCTGATGGACAACCTCGCCAACCTCGGACTCAAGCAACTAGTGAACACCCCCCCCACTACGCCGGCCACACGCTTGACCCCGTCTTCTCCTCCAGCAAGCACATCTCCTTCAGCCACTCCACCGGACTCCACTGGACAGACCACAGCTGCGTACACTTCTTCAAGAAAACCACAACCCACCACCACCCTCTACAGGCCCCCCGCAGAAGCTGGCGCAAGATCACCGCCAACCAGCTCACCACCTCCCTCAGCCAGAACCCTCCCACCATCACGACAGACCCCAATCTGCCCGCAACCTCGCACAATGGATCACCGACTGCGCCGATGAACTCGCACCACTGAAGAAGCCACCCAGCAGGCCCCAAAGCACGAAAGCCTCGTGGTTCACGGACGACCTCATAAACTCGAAGAAAACCTGCCGCTCCCTGGAGAAAACCTGGCGCCAGAACCAAACAACAGAGAACATGACAGCCCTCAAGAACGCCACCCGCAAGCACCACCAACTGATCCGTACCACCAAGAGAACCACTTACAAACAGCGCCTGGACAACAACACCCACAACAGCAAGAAACTCTTTAGCATCGTTAGAGAGCTCTCCAACCACAGCGCCTGCAACAACGACATCACACCCTCGCAAGACCTCTGTGACTCCCTCACCTAGTTCTTTCACCGCAAGATCGCCGACATACACGACAGCTGCGGCGCACAGACCAACCACCCAACCACCTACCCAGCGCACCCAACCGCCACCCTCTGCACCTGGAACGCGGTCAGCACCGAAGACACCGCCTGCACCATGAGCACCATCCACTCCGGCTCCCCCACCGACCCATGCCCACCCCACATCTTCAACAAAGCCAACTCCATCATCGCACTCCAACTCCGCGACGTCATCAACAGCTCCTTCGTATCAGCCACCTTCCCAGAGAGCTGGAAGCATGCCGAACTCAGCGCCCTCCTGAAAAAACTCACCGCGGACCCGACTGACCTCAAGAACTTCCGACCCATCTCGCTCCTCCTGTTTCCCGCCAAAGTCATCGAGAAGACGGTCAACAAACAACTCTCCGCCTTCCTTGAGACAAACGGTTCCCTCGACCAGTCACAGTCCGGCTTCTGAGCCAACCACAGCACTGAGACCGCCCTCATCGCAGCTACCGACGACATCAGGTCCATGCTCGACAACGGGGAAACCACCGCACTCATCCTCCTGGATTTCTCAGCCGCCTTCGACACGGTATGCCACCGCACCCTGATACATCGCTTCAGCGACACCGGAATCCAAGGCGTGGCCTTAGAATGGATCATCTCGTTCCTCGCCGGCAGAACCCAGAGAGTCCGCCTCCCACCGTTCTGCTTCACGGCTACCAAAGTCATCTGCGGCGTCCCACAGGGATCCTTGCTCAGCCCCACCCTCTTCAACGTCTACATGAGCCCCCTCGCGGGTATTGCACGCAAACACAACCTCAACATCATCTCCTACGCCGACGACACACAGTTGATCCTCTCCCTCACCAATGACCCGGCCACCACCAGAGCCAGCCTCCAGGAAGGAATGAAGGACGTCGCGGAATGGATGAAGCTTAGCCGTCTGAAGCTGAACTCAGACAAGACGGAAGTGCTCATCCTCGGACCATCGCCCTCCGCCTGGGACGACTCCTGGTGGCCACCTGCCCTGGGCACCGCCCCCAAACCCACAGACCACGCACGCAACCTGGGCTTCATCCTGGACTCCTCCCTCACGATGACTAAGCAAGTCAACAACGTCTCATCGTCCTGTTTCAACACACTGCGCATGCTCCGAAAAATCTTCCGATGGATCCCCACCGCAACCAGGAAAACGGTCACCCAAGCCCTCGTCACCAACCGCCTGGGCTACGGAAACACCCTCTACGCCGGAACCACAGCCAAGCTCCAGAAAAGATTACAGCGCATACAGAACGCCTCAGCAAGACTCATCCTGGACATCCCCCGCCACAGCCACATCTGAGAAATCTGCACTGGCTCCCCATCAGCAAGAGAGTCACATTCAGACTCCTCACCCACGCACACAAGGCTCTCCACAACGCAGGCCCGACGTACCTCAACAACCGCCTCGTATTCTACACGCCAACCCGCCAGCTCCACTCCGCCAGCCTCGCCCTGGCCACCATCCCACGCATTCGCAAAGCCACCGCCGGAAGATCCTTCTCCTACCTGGCAGCCAAGACATGAAACTCCCTCCCCACCCACCTCCGGCTGACACAGGACCATCTCGCCTTCAGGAAGCAGCTCAAGACCTGGCTGTTCGAGCAGTAGCGACCCCCCCCCCAGCGCCTTGAGACCCTAACGGGTGAGTATCGCGCTTTACAAATTCCTTGATTGATTGATTGATTGTAAGCTGGAGGTTGATGGGTTTTTTCAAGACCTTGGCAGAGTAGGGGAGAAGCGAGATGAGGCTGTAATTTTTTAGTATGTGGCTGTTGGGGGAGGGTTTCTTCAAGAGGGGCTTGACTTCCACTTGCTTCCAGGCAACGGAAACAGTGGCTGTGGTGATGGATGGGTTGAGGATTTCAGTGAGGACGTTGGCCGATTACTTCCTTTCCTAGGTTGTAGATGTGGTGCAGGCAGGGGCCCTTGTTGGGAGGGTGAGGGGGGTTTGAGGGGGATCTGGAGTGGATGGAGTTTATGATGGAAATTGTGCCTTCAGTAATGAGTTGCTTCCAGTCATAGGTTAACTGTGAAATCCACTTTAGGCAAATCAGTGCTGCTTCCGAACTGATAAGAAAGCCTGTGCTGGTCCATTGAGTCGTATTGCGCACTGAGCTCGCAACAGACGCTCAACCCACCAACTCACTGTAGCAGACACACTTTTCGTAAAGCGCCTTGTATTTGTTTCCACTTTGGTTCACACTGCAAACAGAGCTGCCAAGCAGGCGCTCAACCCACCAACCGGAAGTAGCAGACTCAATCATCTTATAGCACCTTGCTTTACTTCCAATTTTGTTCACATTGCACACAGAGCTGCGAGCTGCGCAGCAGACGCTCAACTCATCAACCTATTGTATGTAGCAGACACTCTCTTAGTGAAGCACCTTGTATTTACTTTTAGTTTGGTTGACATTGCACAGAGAGCTGCGTAGCAGACAGTCAGCTCACCAATCTGTTGTAGCAGACTCTCGTGCAAATTATTTTAAAAATGTACCGAGTCATGCGTGCGTTTGTCTAAATTTTGTGGTATGCGTGTTTCTTTGTTTATTCGTTTTTGCAGAAATATTTGGCTATGTTATTTCTTTTTTAATTTTAACTATTGTAACGAAGGAGGTAGCCCTACTGGATCCTCGTTCTGTATTTTAACGTTTGCTCACTTTCTTGTGCATCAGTCGATCCACCCACTGAGCCACAATAGTGAACATACTTTTCGTAGAACATCTGTTCCTTGCTTCCAGTTTAGTTCATGTTGCATACTGAGTTGTGCACCAGGCGCTTAATTCACCGAGTCACCATAGCAGACACTTTGCAAAGCAGCTCATGGATGGTAGGTTAAAAGGCATTGTGGGAGGGGGGTGGTGGGGCTCTATATAATGTTTGATTTATCCGACGCTGCTATTGTAGGATTGATGTGTGGACACAATTGAATGGACGTTGAGCCACCTAGTGATTTCAAATATGGTTGGAGATATATACCTAATATAAGTATCCCCCCTTTTTCATTTACAGTGTGTGGTTCTGATGAGAACTCGACATTAAGAAGAGTTCGAAACGCGTAGGGTGTGGCAGTGCACGGGAGTTACCAGCTGAGCTGTGAAGTGTGTGCTTTCAATGGACAGTTAAATAAAAAAATGCACGATGTACAGTTACAAAAATCTATATTTAGGAAGCACTTTATCATCTTTTTGTGCAGTTTGAAGCAGCTTATCTAATACATCTAAAAACGTATCTTTTCACTATCTAATCACTGTCTGATGCCCTTCCACCCAAGCAATACTCTCTCCTAAGCGCGGGGACACGCCGGGAGGCGTCACCAGGCGCTTTATAAACTCCTATAATAATAATAATAATAACTGTGTGTAAAGCAAGTTTAAAATAATGTCATATGTGCTTTCAGTCACAGACTGGGACTTCGTAGCACTAAATATACACAAGTCACTAGAAACAGAATAAACTTTACTAGATCTCAATAAATAAATCATAAAAGTACAATAAAAGAAAATATGTAACAAATACAATGAATATTAAATATGTCCTAGCGATACATGATAAAAACAAGTCCCTATTCTTCCCTGCCTCAACCAGGATTCAATTCTGGGACTCTCTGGTTACAGACACACACCTATGCAGCTTTTGTTTCATAATGCACAATGGTGCATTTCCCACGGATTAACTTAACTTGCTTTTTCTTGTGATTTAAACTATGCTTTATTTTTACATGCAAGGTGAAAGACCAAAAACAGTTACGAAATATATATATATTTTTTTTGAGTCACACCTTTAACCCCGTGCCCATGCTCACTCGCCTGATCCCATTGCGCACAGCATCACAGTTGCCATACTTTTTATTAATGCTGGGCTGGGGCTGGTGACTTGGTGATAAAGCAGTAATAGAAGCCCCCTCTCTTAGGGTTATTACACCACGCATAGCTGGGCGGGCACCCCTGTCTAATACTGTGCTCCAACCCACGCTCAACCCAATTACTCCCCCTTTCTCAGGCGATCGGTCTGAGACTATTGAGTTGGTGGATGGAGCACAATCCTCGGGTACACAGGGTGGGGAAGCAGGACGCGTTGAGCCTTTGTATTGTCCTACCCTGAAAGCCATTAGCTGGAATGTGGCAGGCTTAGATAACAAGCTGGACGTCCCGGACTGGGTGGCGCTCATTGAGCCCCACTCAGTTTGTGCATTTCAAGAAACGTGGTGTGTGGAACCAAGGCACAGAGTGGGTCATGCCACCTTCTTTGTCCCGGCAGGTATCCCAGCATCAGGAAGAGGTCGCCCTTTTGGAGGCCTCTTAGTCTGGGTAGATATTTCGTTAGGTTGGAGAGTACACCATCATCCCCAAAAATCTCCAGATTTGATGCGCCTTACTGTAACTTGTCCAAGGAAAGCTGAAAAGCTGGAGATTATTAATATTTACACACGGGGGGGTTCAGGGAGAGCTTTGTCACCAACTCTTTTGGCTCTGGAGGCAGCCTTGGGGGAGTGCCGTGGAGACTCCTTAATTATGGTCATGGGGGACTTTAATTGTACATTCGAGCCCCTGTTGTCCGATGAATCTTTGGACTTATATGACGAAGATTCAAGGAGAGGTGTCCCGTCTCTTGATCTTCCAATTGTAAACAGATGGACCCCTAGAATTATTCAATTAAACTCCCTTACACTTGAGCACGGCTTGAGAGCAGCTAACGGGAGAACACGCTCAGACCTAGCGGGGGCACATACATACAATAGGGTGGGTCACTCATCCAGGATAGATTATATCCTTTTAAACTTTTCCTTGTGGGCTCACATGAAGGATATGATAGTTCTACCTTCCCTGGATAGCGACCACAACGCACTTTCATTATCCCTAACATGCTGGTGGAGGGAGAGTTGCTCATCTTGTGGAGGTCATGACATACCTGAGCTAAGGTCATCGGGAGGGGTGGTTCCCTCAAACTGCCTAAGACGCTTAAAATGGGACAAAGTGGTAATCGATGAAGATAAACTATCATGCATTAGAGCTGTTACCACTGCAGCCTGTGAACTTTTGGATAATGAGCTTGTCAGCCCAAACCAGATTTCATTAATGTTTAGCGAGGTCTCGACGTCGATTGGGGACCTATTCAAGGTCAAATAAAAAAGGGAAACAACAACCCTGACAAGCGCCAGGGCAAATTTGGCTGGTACTCGACGGAGTGTCGTGCTGGTAAGAGAGCACTAATATTGGCAGTAAAAAGTGGAGACGCAACACTAATAGCCACTAAACGCAAGAGCTACAAATCCGAGTTAAAGGCAGCAAGGAGAGACTGGGAAGATGCATTTTGGCAGGAACTCCGTGTCGCCAGTGCAGAAAAAAATGCAAAAGGCTTTTGGGACTTATTGCGAAAGAAAAACAGACCCCTAGATACTGTCATCACATGCAATATAACGGAGGATCTATGGTATTCACATTTTCAAAATTGTATACAGCATCTGTAGCAGAAGCGACGGATTTTCCATTACCACAGATCTCTCGAGGTGATGGGAGTTATGAGGAAAGTCTGTTTACCCGGAAAGAAGCGGAAGGTGCCATAAAATCTCTTGTCCCGCGTAAAGCGGCTGGTCCCGATGGCCTTCCTGGCGACCTGCTTCGTGCAGACTTAGGTGATTGGAGTACGCTAATTGCATCAGTATTAAATGCGGCTATGGCGGGTGCTCCTCTGCCCGCTTCATGGATGGCCGCCGAGGTGGTCCCCCTGCACAAGAAAGGCTCAAGAGACGACCCAGCAAATTACAGGCCGATCAGCCTGATAGATTGTTCGCAAAAAGTAGCGGGCAAGGTCCTTTTAGCCAGAGTTCAACAGTGGGCAGACGAAAATAAGATACTTTCGGATTTCCAGGCTGGGTTCCGAGCTGGCACAGGAACAATAGAACAATCGTTAAGGCTGCTCATGATCCACTGGAAGGTCGTCACGATTGGGAAGGGTACCTTATATCTGGCCTTCATCGACCTCCGGACGGCCTTTGATTTGGTTCCAAGAAACAACTTATGGAAGGTTTTGTGTGACCTTGGCATGCCACCCTATTTGCTTCACCTGATCATGAGGTTCCATGAAAAGAACTATGCCCAAATACGCTGGGGGCCAAATGGTCAAAAGACCTCAAGAATAGACGTCAATAGAGGTGTACGGCAAGGTTGCGTACTTGCCCCAACCCTCTTTTCGCTCTACGTAAATGGGGTGGTGGATTACTTGACCAGGATACCAGCAGATGCACCCCGTTTGGCAGGCCGTTTAATCCCCACTCTGCTTTTTGCGGATGATACTTTACTTCTGTCAAAATCCCCAATGGGTCTTCAGCAGCTTCTCTCTGGTTTTGACGATTTTTGCAAGCAGAGAGGACTCTGCATTAACACAGATAAAACAAAGTATCTCATCCTGAACCCCCCGCAAAAACCTGGCCCTCCTCCAACACTGGGGTCTGTTGCACTGGAAAGGACCAAGACATTTGATTATCTGGGTATTCGGCTGGTGGACTCAATGAAATGGGACTATCACTTGACTAAAATGTTGTTGAGTTTAAAAAGAGTAACTGGGGCCCTGCTGAAAGAGCAGAGAGCAGCTTCCACAAAACCAATAGCAGCAGTCATGGACATTTACTCGGCCAGAGGAGTAAGTGCCGCTCTTTATGGGGCGGAACTCTGGGGAATGTCTAACATGAAAGAGCTTACCCGAGCAGAGAACACCTTCTTGAGAAGTTTGATGTCCCTTGGTCCATCTGTCCCCATCTTACCATTGCAATTGGACATGGGCTGTCGGGCGATTGAAGACCAAGCAAAGTTACGCCCCTTGCTTCTGTGGGCCCGCATCTGGAGAGTGCCAGAGCTCTCAAGTTATGCAGATGGCCTGCGTTAGATAATCAAATCTACAGGTTGGGCAAAAATAAAATGGTTAAGGGACATTAAAGCACTACTTGCCAATCTGGGGCTGGAAGAAGCATGGCATCAACAGACAGCCCCGCCCAAATCAATGTTAAAACAACTTTACTGGAGATGGGTGGCAAACAAAAGAAACTCTTCTGCTACGATTTGCAAAACGACTAGGAACTTTATGGAGTCTAAAGATGTTCCCATCAGAGAGTTGTATTTGGATATTATCTCAGCCCCATGGGAAAGATCCCTGTATTTTAAATTTAGAATAGGTCTTCTCCCTGTAATGGAACTCACATGTCACTGGAAGATTCCTTACCAGACTGCTCCGTGGTGCCCCTTCTGCCCACAGCGCCGTGAATCTGTCCCTCATTTGTTATTTGAGTGCCCTGCCTATAAGGTTCCACGGATGAAATGGCTAAAACCCATGGGTCTCACCTTGGGCACACGACATTGTAATGTGGCACTAAGGATATTAATTTCAGACACTCGCACATTTTATGCATGCGCCACCTCGAAGTATCTTGGGTGGGCATGGCGGATTCGGTCAAAGAGACTTAGGCAAATTGTTTAATCATGTTTTTACTTCTGTGGTCTGTTTTTTTAAACATACCTCTTTTAGGTAATTTATATAATTTTCCCCCTAAAAATTATAGTAAAAATTGCTGATTTATTTCATGCAAGGGGTTTTTACACTTTTTACATTCAATGTTCCAAAATGAATTTTATATGTATGTATGCTTTTTAAGATATTTTTAATGTCGAAATAAAGCCTATTTGACTTGACTTGACTTGATTTTATTAATGCACTTTGACTACTGCATAAAATGCAGCGCTTCCTGCAATAGATTTTTCTTTGTTTGGATGGTGCTAAAAACGCCTTCCCCTTTACGTATGTACCAGATATGCAGACACTGTTAATATGCACACTATCTTAACGTTTCATTTTCAACACAACCGGCAAGAATACGATTGTGCATTGGCAGGAAGGAGTGTTTTTTGCTTTAAAGGGATCTTCTTTAATAACATTCGACAGTGAAACCAAGGTTCCCTTAATTTGAAGATTTTCATTTTCGAAGCAATGTTTACATTCCTGGCATGCTATACTCCACTACGCCCACATAAGGCTCTTGATAAACGTCATTTTTTTTGTTTGTTTGTTATATATAGATTGAACTCGGCCCAAAGGCATAGAAGCGCTTTACATGAACACCAGTTATAGTACACAAGTCAGGTTTATTTCCTTTCAGGCAGATTAACTGATTTGCCAAGAATCACAGGATGTTGAGCTGACACCAGGATTCAACCATGGTTCTTTACAGTCTCAAACTCAGCAGCTCAGAGGTAAAACAACGTCCTAAAAACTAACATACTGGTGACTAAGATGGCAGAGAAAGGTTATCTGTGAAATCTGCTTTAGGAAAACAGATGCTGCCTGAGAACTGACAAGTGTTTTTGCAATGGTGATTTTCAGATCCCGTAGGAGATACCTAGCCTCAGACCTAGGGCGGCTGCTGCACTGGGACACTGCGCTCATTCACTGCACCCTGGAACAATACTGGGGGAGTGAAAGGAAGCGACTAAGAGGCATTTGTGAGGTATTTTCCCAAAAGCATGTTGGCTCTCTAGATGTTTGAATTGGTTGGCTCTCTAGATGTTTCAATTGCAACATTTTCGCAGCATGGTGCTTCTGTTAACGCAATTTATCCCAACAACTTCTCATTTTTTCCTTCTCATGCCTATTCTATTGCTTTGCGAACTGTAGATGCATATCGGACTGTCTATAATTCCCGTTACAGTAAAAGACCACACTAAAGAGAACTCCTGCCTGCTTTTCCCACACACATTACACTCTCTTACGATAATACCTACACCAATGCATTTAATAAAGAAGATACCTATTGGCTTTACCAATGCTTGCTAATATGATCAAATATGTGCCGACATTTTTTCTATTATGTTATGTGTATCACAGGATTTATTTTGTTTACTTTCAGGATGCTATACAATTTCCAGTATACACTTTGTACCAGATTAAAGATTCTATAAAATGGTGTCCAAAATACACAGTAAATAATACAATATTTCAGAGTAGTAAAACAGGACACAGGCCATACGATTCTCACTAAAGCAACCAACCATTTAACATTTAAAATGAGTGAACATTTTCTATGAACATACGAGCCCTTAAAACAATGATTTTTACACTTCTCAAAACAACATGCCAACCTACTGGCAACCTTCATCCCCAGCACTGTGAAAACCAAAGCCCTATACTGAATGTCCATGATTGCCTCCAAACACCTCCCGGCCTACACCCAGAAGCTCTACTTTCAGTCAACATCAGCTTCTGCCAAACCCATCTGGGTGGATTAAGGGGTAAATCCAGCAAAAGATCAAAGCCACCCACATGCTGGCAAATCTGGGCTGAGAATCATGCATGTGGGGTTACTTCTAATGTTTGGCGAGACACCAAAGAGTTTGTCAACAATTCCTTTCTCACCAACACACCTTCTTGTTTGCTACAAAAGGAACGATCATTCCCGCCTCTCGCAGAATTCCAGTACCAATCCTAATGCTGAGGAGCTAATCGCCTGTCTCTCGGGTCAAAGGCGTTGGGAGGCTAAAGTGGGTAGATCTTCTTGGACAAGGAATGGGAGGATATTTTCTATAGTGTTCACCCCACAGCACACACAATGATAAACATAGAAACTGCATATAAGATAGTCTTCTATTGGTACTACACGCCGAGCCGCGTCCGGAGGTGGAATGTGGACCAATTAGGAGACTGCTGGATGGGCTGTGGAACCCCCGGGTCCCTGCTTCATCTCCTATAGTATTGTCCCAAATTAACTAGATATTGGGAATGAGTCCTGAACGATATCGACATTGCTTTCAACACTGCCATCCCACGATTCCCAGCTTACACTATCTTGGGTCTCCTGAACGAGTTGACGTTTCACCTGCGTTCCCTTCAAGGGAGGCAGGTGGACCTCGCACTGAATGCAGCTCATCGGTTAATACTATCATCCTCGGGTACTGACAAAACACCAGATCTTGCAGCGTGGTTGCACCAACTGTGGCTCCTCTTGAAGAGGGAAAAGATGTCCATGGTGGTCGCTCCCAAAAGTTCCTCCTACTCAGAACTGTGGCCCCCTTTATTTCAATTCTTTCTAAAGAATTTAGAGAGTGGTCCTGCCCATCCTATTTTCATAATCTGCGCCTGATTCCAGAGACTTCTCCCTCTGAGCGCTGATTAGTACTGGTTGAGGTGGTCTTGGTGGGGTCCTAGATTGGGGACTCTTAGACCCTCCCCTAATCTCCCCTCTAGGAGCAGCTTGAAAGGAAAGTGGGTGGGATGTTACTCATTTTCATTTCATCACAATATAGGAAGTTGTTTCTTTCCTAGGTATGGTAGAATACTATGGGAAGTTTATAACAAACTTGGCAAGTAAATCTATCAATTTAAGATTTCTACTAGGCATAAACAGAGTACAAATGGACTCAGGAATGTCAGCAAGAATTTGATGGTTTAAAATTCAATGCCCATTAGATTCCCCATGTTAGACTAATGTTCTGATTTGTTACCTTTGCCTCAAATTGTAAAGCGCTCGGATATCCTTTGGGATCAAGTTTGCGCTATATAAAACTTTATAAATAAAATAAATAAATAAATAATCTGTGGTATCTCAAATTCACAGAAAGTAAGTAATAACCCAACTTCAAGGGCGGCTGGTCGCCACAACATCCTTTCATAAAGACTTTGCAGCTGCAGAAACACCACCCTTGATGATGTTTCCAGTTTACCACAAAACTCTGACACTTTCTGCGACATTCTCTAACCAAAGAAGGTAACTACGCATTCTGCCGATCTTGATGAACTTGGAGTGCTGTCTACAATTTCAGCATCATCAACTTCTTTCTTGAAGAGCTTGTTGAATCATTTCCAGTCTAAAATTGGTCTCAAGCTCCCTCCTTTTTGGGGTTAGGAAAGTATCTCAAATAGAGTCTTTTGTCTGTTTCTTTCAATGACACTTTTACTAACACCTTTTAATGTAAAAGAAGCACTACCTCCCTCTTCAATGTGTTTGTAATGGGAGAGAAAGGAATAACAGGTTAAGTTTTCATTAGGAAAGGGAGAATAAAACTATTCTCTCTAATAATTTAATTGTAGGTAAAACAGTCTAGTCAACACCAACTGAAGAGGTGTGTGAGTTCTGGTTCAACAACCTAAAGAGTTTATGGGACTCAAGGAGAAAGATGGAGGAGTTCCTGGTCTACGTCATTAAGAGCCTATACCTTTGAAAAGCCAAAGAATTGCAGAGATGGCATCTATTTCTAGTACTGCTGATGAGACTTAACTGCCAGCGAGACCAGACCAAAAGCATGAGCACTGACCTTCATTTGATTACATTTTTCTATGGAATAGTTCACCTTACGTAACCTCTGTCCAGTAAAGGGAAAATCTAACAGCTGTGCTTGAACCTCTCTAGAAAAGCATTTGGGCCCCATCCTTGAATTTTTGTGCAAAACCACTCCAGATCAGATTCTAACCTTACCTTTCTGACTATAATATGTAGTCCTTTCAGCATGCCGCATTGCTGCATCCAGGCAGCCCTTCAATGGATTTGAGAATGGGGGATTTCAGTTCTGTCAGTAGAACTCATGGTGCTGAAGAAGCGATCACCCACAATGCATACCAATACCAGGCGATGACAATTAGAATTACATGCCCTAAAAGGCAGTGTGGAAAATAAATACAAACTTGGTGAACATTATCGGCGCCATCTTGCCCCTTTTCCAAGCCCATTCGTGCGCGTAAGCGGCAGCCATTTTGAGCACCATGGCCTCCCTGCCCCTCGCTGATAGCCAGCGCGTCTCTCTCTCTCTTAACCTCGCAAGCATTCCCCCGCACGCTGACAACCCCCGCTCTCTCATGCCTTGGGTCATAAACCCCTCTTCAGCGCAGCTTCACCACGGAATCCCATCCTGTTCCCAGCGCGACACCTCCCCTCATTCCTTTCATGGCCTCAAACCCTTTTGATGCAAACCCCCTTTTCCTGTGTCCCCGTTTGTCTTCCCTGTTCCCAGGCCGCCACCTGGCTCTGCGGATACTGTTTATTACCCCGTACAGTAGGAAGCTTCCCCTCCCCATCAAAAGACCCCCGAACCGATCAAAGCCCCCACCCCATGAGATCCGATCAACCCCATGCATTCCGTGAATCGGCGGAATGCCCTGCTGTGCGACAACCATCACCTGTTGTGACCGGGGTGGGGAATCCAACTGTAAATGTATGTGGGAAAGGGTCTGAAGGGGAGATTCCGAGGATGTTCTTTCAAGTACTAAAGTATTGCGAGAATGTGTTATGTGCAATAAAGGTCATAAACCCTAGTATAAGAGGCCAGGCCTCAGAGATGTGGTTAGAGCACCTCGTGACGATACTTGCTGTCTGAATTGATGTGTTCTCCTCCGGAGAGAATAAAATCCTCGTTTCCTGCCTTCCAGTCTCCAGCGCCTGCTTCTTCATTGATTAATATTGGTGGGTCATAGAGGCGATACCGCCGGGCAACATAAAAGGGTCTTTGGTTACCGGTTGTCTTTGGAACCCTTTTTAACAATTGGCGTCCCAAACGTGGGGCCCATCAGCGACTCGTGGATCCAGTGGGAGAGGTCCCGACGACAGAGTGAACGACTGCAACGATCGGAAGGTACCCTGTCCGATAGACCCTCGTCTGACAGCCGATCATCCGAACTTCACTGGTTCCGAACAGACCTCTCTCGAGTGATCTGCGGTCCTGACTGGGAACCATCAGGAGTGCCACGAGAAGTACGAAGAGAAGAGGACGATCGGGCGCTGGATTCGGAAGACGAGAAACTGTCCATGCGGTCCGGGTAAGGTCGTGTAAACACGACGAATTGCGAAAGTGATAGATAATTGAAAGTGATTGATAATTGTTGAGAAAATACTAGTATTACTTTTTGTTAATTTATTGGAGATTCACTGTCTACAAACGGAGAAACAACAGGCTCTCCCTTTATAAACAGCGAAGGATAGGTACGCACCCGTCGGACCTATCTTTCTCCCCCACTGAACAATTGCCCCTTCCCCCCATTGATTAACTGTTATAGATTGTTTTCTGGAGATTCTCTGTCTGCAAACAGGGAAAAATAGGTCCCCTCTTTACAGATAGTGAAAGGGTAGGTGACGCGAACCTTTGCGAGCCTACTTATTCTCCCCATTGACCATATTGATTTTTTATTTTTTGACCTAACATTGATTGCTCAGAATTGGTTCATGAGGTATTCACTACGTGCAAACAACGTAGAATAGAAATATTCTATCTAGTCTTTGCGCGCAGTGATAAGATAGGTAGTGCTGACTATTATCCCATTGTGATCCGTCATGCCTGTCTTCTCCCCACTGGTTAGTAGCCTGTTTTGCCCGGACCGCTTATTAGAGATGAACCATCCGGCTCCGCTGGAAGGCACCCCTAATAAGGACATGTTCATGAAGCATGGATTAATCGCTATAGCCTACAGTGAGCTGTGGCATAAATATACGAAAAAGGATCGAGAAAGACAGTGGCCACTGAGAGGATCCTTTGATCTTGACAAAATAGAAACGGTAGAAATAGCCCTTCGTAGGAATGAAACAACACCTATTATGCTCGATAGTCTCGGTATGTGGCGCAAAGAAGCCGCACGACGAAGGGAAGGCGACGAATTCGGAGAAGGTGAAGGGACACGACGGACAACCCTCCAAACGTCTAGTAGGCAAAGGGAAGGGCCAGCGATGGCACAGTCTCGAGAAGTAGACATGAAAAGCGAACGGTGTAAAGGGATGTGCCGACAAGCCAACCCCGGAACACAACGACCCGAAGGTAATCCCCCGACATTACGCACAGGACGGACAGATTTAAAACAAAACCAATGTGCTTTCTGTAAATGTCTCGGGCACTGGAAAGCCCAATGTCCGACTTTGCAGAGCATAGGTAGGAATGGAGGGTCGACAGAAAGGACAGGCCGACAGAAAGGGAAAAGGCACGAAATAAAAACCAATCAGACTAGTACGGACAGGACAGATAGAACCACCCCGTTCGATTATGCTCGGTGGCACAGATTTCGTCAGACCAATTTTAACGACATGTTAGAGTTCTGGGACTGATTGCTCTCTGTTGCTCCCCCACTCTGAAAAACAAACACAACTGCAGGTCAGTGTAAACAACCCCCCGTTAGAGAAAAGACTCAAGAAAGCCAAGCGTCTATTATATAACTTAGGATTTAATTACGGTAAAACACACAACCAACAGTAAATAGAATAACTAGTAGAACTCTCTAAAAAGCAAACTTGACTAATAGGAAAAATACAAAACATGTTATGCTCACTCCGGGAGTCCTCGAAATGTAACAGTTCGATGGTCCCGCCCATCCGAAACACATAGCACGTGTGGGGCGGGGCCTGCCAGCAACCATGGGCCAAAAAGAGATCGCTGGCGAGAAGGTACTGGAGACTCCACACGGCAGGCAATGAAATGGTCTTCCCATACTACCCTTCCAGGGATGGCGTCCCCCGGACCGCGAGTAGGGAGGGGGCGGATGAAAATGACCCCCTCCCTTGTATCTCCTGGTCCGGCCATCACGAATTTCTCCATCGAACGGATGCAGGGTGGGCAGGGAGGAAGAGGCGACGCGGACGAGCCTCTTCCACCTCCACAGGTAGGAGGCTTCCCTGCCCTGGTCCGGCGCCGATGTCCTCCAGCCGGGCGACGGCCATATACCTACGCTGCACAGGACACATAATGCCCGACTGGTATATTTTCTCAGCACAGGACATACAAGACCCGGCTGGTATACTTTCTCAGTACAGGACATACAATGTCCGACGGGCATATTTACGGAGCACCGGACGTACAGTGGTCCCCCAAGAGTCGGAATCAGGGGTGTAGGGTGGTCATCATGTGCGCCCCTGATTCCAAGGGACGGTGTAGGATGCGCCGGGAGAGGGAGACGGCACGGGTGAGCCTCCCTCACCTCCCCAGATGAAGGCTCCACTGCTGCACCCTGGCGCCCCGAACCAAAATGTCCTGCTCCAGCAACATGATGCTCCGTCTTTCGCCATCACAAGAAGTTTCTTCCTCTCCTGATAGATACAACGAAGGGCGGTTGCTGCAGGGTCTCAAAATGGCGTCTGGGCCCTCGAAAGGCGGGTCTAGGCCGCTGGAGTAACTTTGTCCGAAATTGCAACTCGGGCGCTTGCCCACCTGGGCGCAAGCCCCCACCATCGACAAACATCCCCTCGACTTTGAAGATTCTACCAAAGTCCCAAGAGCCCTCGGCCCCTTCAGGCTTCCGGTGAGGAACAGTTGCATTGATCTCAAATGAAATAACCACGGCACAGCAACAAGATGGCGGTGCTCTCGTGTCTGCATCAACTTCCGTCTGAACCACCCAGGAACATTATGGGCTAACGAACTCGAGCAAGTTCCGGCTGAACATCAACATGACCCGGTAAGAGAGACTCTACCCCCTCCCTCTCTTGATTGACGGTCCACACCACCAGCCCCTCTGTTAGCACAGTTTTCTTTTGAACTGCCGAAAGGGACTCTGGTCCAACCGCCAATTGTCGGGGATATTTTGCCCCTGATGCTACTTCCGGACTAAACCGGCCTCGCCCAAAATGGCGCTGGTATCAATGGAAACTAACGGATGCCTCGTGGTGTTCCTTAGCTAATGAAACTTGATGTACTAAGATATATATATATATACGAACCATTGCGCACTCGATGTTTAAGGGAGGAGGGTTCACTTGGCGAACATTTAAGAAGGGTTCCGTAAAATGTTGATTTCAATGAACAATTTATTTTTGATATTTGTTGTAACTGATACATAACGTCGCTCATGATGCACACCCGCGGTTTACATCTAGGAAATGTGATTACGATGAGCTTGACTGTGTTTCCATTTATGAACTGAAATGCCCCTGATTCCTTCGTCACGCAATGAAATGTTTTTGGTTACTTGCAAATAATTAATTAGACCTTTTTTACATGTTCTTGTGCTACAAAATAACCCCCTACTGTATGTGCTTCCATCGACGACATGTCAGGCCAAAATATGAATTGCGCTCTCACATTTCACGTACTGAATAATTCTACAAATAAAGGTCTTAAAAAGCTATGGATAGGCATCGCATACTTTTGTAAATGCGGGTATCGGTGGGAGGGTTTTTCTGTGCGCAACTGTTCTGCTCTTTTTTTAAGGTTATCAGAGAAATGGTTGTTCGGCCCTGGGTTGATGGTCGAATCAAAGGTATGATACGCTGCCTCCAAGATATGCGACTAAGCTCAGGAACTGACGTATGAAGAAGGACCTCGACTTCTGAGAATGGGTAAAGTAAAACGGTGTAATTGATAAAATGATATAAAGATATGGTGGTCGAAGGTACTAAGGTACAGGGTTGAACGAAGAACTGATATGCCTTAGAACATCACAGCTTTGGGAATGATTTAGGGATCCCGATGGCCGGATACATCTACAAAACCGGGTACCTCACGCTAGGCACCTCTGATTCCTCTTTTTAGCGTTTTCACTACACACGATCCTTAATGCCATCCTCGAACCTCCCCATGAACCACCTATCACATTGCCTGCCCCCATGACTTTAGGAAACCAAAACCCTAAGGGATTATATCCCGAAGAGATAAGTACGAGTATGTGGTAAGTAAAGGACTTTCGTGCCCATACATTTGATGTGTTCGTATGTTATCCCCCTACCTCCCCTTTTTCCCCCTTTTTCCCTCTGCAGGTTACATTAGAATCCCGATTAGAGTATCATAAGGGATCTGGAACCACGTCACGCCCGATGCATGAAGACGGACTAGCGCTGCAAAACGGCACAACAAGGACGCTCTACCCAATGCACAACCTTTTTTACCTGATCTAATGCTCTTCTGTCCCAAAACTGCATGCTTTCTACATCCTAACACAGACCCGAAACGTCTAAACGTTAGGTAACGCACTGAATAGCCCAAACAATACACGGTCATTCCCCATGTCACACGTGTACTGTTTGGCCTATTGTCTGTCTCTCTCTCTCTTACTCTCTCTCTCTCTCTCTCTCTCTCTCTCTCTCTCTCTCTCTCTCTCTCTCTCTCTCTCTCTCTCTCTCTCTCTCTCTCTCTCTCTCTTACTCTCTCTCTCTCTCTCTCTCTCTCTCTCTCTCACTCACTCTTCCACCCCTCCACACTTTCCCTCTTCCTAGCAACTGGCACCTAATTGGCGAACCTGGTGCACCTCCTGATTGGCCCCAAATACCACAAGTATTTGCACAAATTTGTCCTAAATAAAATTGTATCGGTACCACGTTACTACCTCTCCTTTTCTACTAAAATATGGATGAAACTTAAATTGGCCGATAGGAAAGGGACAGGTAAGACGACTAAGGTTCCCTAAATTTGACCCACTCTCAGGGAACTATTTGTCAGTGGCTTCTATGATAAAATGTGTCTGTGGTAATGCGACCATCCCCATTGAAAATTGTCTCCGTACCCCAAGCTGTAAGAAATGATCGAGACACCCCCATCTACCCAAAATGCCCCCAGTTTGGTATCAGCTGCCCTGAACGAGAACTTGAAAAACGCCCCTTGCTCCGATTCGCTGTGCTCCTAATCGTTTTTCATAAGATCCCACCTTCCCCGAGGATAAGTTTAATAATTATCGCAAACCACCCCCCCGAGTTTTTGTAGTAACTAGGTTGCGAGGATTTATATAGAAAGTTAGAAAGATGTATGCAAAGTTAAAAATTAGATCGAAAATCGAAAGACCTTGTTGCTGTAAGCCTTGCTGAAAATAAGATGTTTTGATGTTATGAAGACTTGTTTAGCCTATGTTCATCCCTCAGAAGGATGCCTATCAGACTATGGTGAATAGCACGTTGCACTTTTTGTAAAATACAAGGCCCTGAAGACCAGCCTAGCCTTGCAAGACTCGTACTAGGGAAATGGGTCTCTGCCAGAAGAACTGACATCTACTATAATAGACATATGACAAATGAACGTAATAATCATCAAAGCGTCAAAGAATTAGCCAACAAAAGGAAGTTGTAAGGAATCCAGCAAATCCATCATCAATTGTTTATACGTTAGCCGCAAAAATCTCAAATGTAGCGAGTGCTTACCCCAGTTGCTTGGTGTTGGGAGAGAAAATAGATTTATGTAATTACCTTTTTCTGCAAAATCTCTAAAGACTGTCTTTTCAACACTCATTTAAGGGTATCACTGTCGGAGGGGAAAGAGACCGGATGTGGGAGCACGCGGCCTGACTGCGGATGGTGGAACATCAGCGACGGAGGCCGAGGCGAGACCACAGCAGTAAGGAGTCGCAGGACGGGGCACTGTTTCAAACAAAGCTAAGGAAAGGGCTGACCTGAAGCCCCTGCTCTATGATCAACGTGTGCCAAAAAGTCCCCGCTCTCTGAACATGGTTACGGACCCGCCTGTCGCAAACCCTCCGTCCCCCTGATCTGTTCCCGACTTGGCCTTGCTCCATCCCCTCCTCCTCCGAACTACCATAAGGACTGTTCACACCCGCACCTTTCCACCCGAACTCCCAAGTTCCTCCAAATCCTACTGAGCTACCCAGAGAAGAGTACTCCCTGCGTCAGAAGGGAGGGAGCTCCGACTAAGTAGACCACGAACTATGTTAAATCCCAGAGCGGTGACCTAGAACTCCACCAAGGGTCGCCCCCGAAGAAAAGATAAACAAAGTCTGTGGTTCTGCCCGCTACCAAGCACCCTGAAGATGATGGAAGCAACAGGAAATGCCCACCACAGAGACTCAAGAAACGAACAGATCTCACAATTCTGGAACAATTGCATTTTCCATTGCAAAATCTATGCTCTGCATTACGGAAGAAGATGCACCTGCTCCAAAACCGTAACGCATTTCTCCTACGAGGTCTGACGAAAACCAAACAGAATGCACCCCTACCCGCAGACCCCCAACAACTCAATCCACATGAACATTTCTGTTGATAGGTAATCCAGGTGCTCAACAGTGCTGACAGAAGACGACAAAGGACAACGAGAACTCTGATATTTTTTTACTGTATCTCCTTCCTCTCCCAATCACCATTGGACTGACTATGCACCCGCCGTATACAAAAAGGACTTACTTATATGATAACTTACCAGTTCTTATTCTATGATCTGTACCCAACGCCCTCGCTACGTAATTCTAGTCTGATATTGCATTACGATGACTTTTTCTGCAACCAACTTAACGATGAACCCGCCTACTAAATGATGAGATTTTTCAATATGATGTTTATAATGTGATGTTTATGTACAGTTCTTTCGCCTAAGTCCCCTCTCCCTTACTTATGATCGCTGCATATAGGTGTAGATAGGAAATAGGCCAGCAAGATGTCTTGGAAATGTTAAAGGGAGGACTGTGGAAAATAAATACAAACTTGGTGAACATTATCGGCGCCATCTTGCCCCTTTTCCAAGCCCATTCGTGCGCGTAAGCGGCAGCCATTTTGAGCACCATGGCCTCCCTGCCCCTCGCTGATAGCCAGCGCGTCTCTCTCTCTCTTAACCTCGCAAGCATTCCCCCGCACGCTGACAACCCCCGCTCTCTCATGCCTTGGGTCATAAACCCCTCTTCAGCGCAGCTTCACCACGGAATCCCATCCTGTTCCCAGCGCGACACCTCCCCTCATTCCTTTCATGGCCTCAAACCCTTTTGATGCAAACCCCCTTTTCCTGTGTCCCCGTTTGTCTTCCCTGTTCCCAGGCCGCCACCTGGCTCTGCGGATACTGTTTATTACCCCGTACAGTAGGAAGCTTCCCCTCCCCATCAAAAGACCCCCGAACCGATCAAAGCCCCCACCCCATGAGATCCGATCAACCCCATGCATTCCGTGAATCGGCGGAATGCCCTGCTGTGCGACAACCATCACCTGTTGTGACCGGGGTGGGGAATCCAACTGTAAATGTATGTGGGAAAGGGTCTGAAGGGGAGATTCCGAGGATGTTCTTTCAAGTACTAAAGTATTGCGAGAATGTGTTATGTGCAATAAAGGTCATAAACCCTAGTATAAGAGGCCAGGCCTCAGAGATGTGGTTAGAGCACCTCGTGACGATACTTGCTGTCTGAATTGATGTGTTCTCCTCCGGAGAGAATAAAATCCTCGTTTCCTGCCTTCCAGTCTCCAGCGCCTGCTTCTTCATTGATTAATATTGGTGGGTCATAGAGGCGATACCGCCGGGCAACATAAAAGGGTCTTTGGTTACCGGTTGTCTTTGGAACCCTTTTTAACAGCAGACTTCCTGATACAACAACGTTTCTTACTGATGAGTCCATATGTTCACGCTCCCTATCCAATGTAACAGCCTGGATAGCATTTTGACACAACTTGGCAGAAGATGCCTGTACCGCTGAGCTTTCTGGCAGAAGGTGCAAATATAATGGGCGTCTTGCAGATGCTCTACATTTCATAGCAGTATTTCGAGCTATCGCTGATAAAGTCTGCGTTTCTCCCTAAATCAGCTTTATGATGTCACTCGGTGCTTCACTGAAAGATAACACTGGTTTAAAAAATTGCTTCTCTCTTAAAATTTCTGTTAAGTGGTTTGAGTGATCGCTCCGAAAAAAAGTGTTCTATCAAGCTTCCTTAACCATTGCTCAAAATGTCACTGGCTTAGCTACCAAGTGTCACTCAGGTAAATCAATTCTGCATCTACATGGCTTTCCAAGTCTCTAACAAAGTAACAGATTTTGAGACTCAATTACATTATTGTCATCATTAACAGAGTAAGGCTTTAAGTTGGATCTGAACGGGTGCCAAAAAAGTGATGCCTTGGTAACCGTGATTTTATGTGCCTGTTGTATCACTTGCAATGCAAGTTAATCTGTTGATCTTTCACAAAGGTACAGTTTACTTTTCCTAAAGATCGGTGCCAATGAAGTCAGCAGAGACTCTGGGTAGGAAGACTGGGATCTAAGCTGCCGGCATTACAATAAGGTGGCTGATGCTGAAGACACCACGTGAAACATAACTCCCAGAGATGGCCCACAAGAAAGTTCAAGAGTTGCAAATATTTTAACATGGCTTATTATGAAGCTTGCATGTGGTTAGATGATACACCACACAATGAAAAATTCAGAAGTTTTGGCTCAAATTTCCCCAGCATTGGAATGGGCTCTAACAAGGAGTAAGAGTTAACTCGGAATGTCTTTCTGTTAATGAGGCTTCAGGGAAAAGGAACACCTTTTGTGATATTTTCTTCTTCATAAAGACTTGCGCCAGGAAGAAGTCAAAGACCTGAATTTTGTGTCACCTTACCTAAAGTTAAGAACAAGCTTCCCTTCCCTTTTTCTGATGGCTTTATGAGAGAACAGAGTTCACATGCACTTGAATTTTGTTATTTTCAAAAACATCAAATAAGCTCAGAATGAGTCTAACACGGACCGACAACTGTTTGCAACATTCAGTCCATGCGTTAAAAGCAGGAAATTTGGAAAAGTGCACTGCCCCTCCCCCCCATAACATTTCTTTATTGATTATTGAACATATTAGTATGGGACACAGAGCATTTTTAGAGTGTCTAGCGTCTCTAAGGCCTGAGGAAAAAGGAGTCAAAATAACAGGTGCTCAAGTAGTCTTAATAATGGCCCTACAACGTCACCAATGGTGGAGTCTTGTGCATATGCAGCCGAAACCGCACAGTGACTCCTGATGTCAGCGATTAGTACTACTATAGGGGGGAAAAATTCACAGTTAAGTCTGGACCTAGGTAAAAGTTCCAAGAAGAAATGTATAGTAATTAGTATACATTAGAACTTCATCTCTGAGGAGTTTACAACACTGTAGTGGAACCCTTTACGTTCAAAGGACTGACCGATTGAAAAGAATCTCAAGAAAGTACATAAGTTGGATAGAAGTGTTTGCAAAACAGACGAGATTCATACAGACCAGGCCTCTCATAATTAAATTTCATGCAACATGACCCAGGTTCGTCCTTTTCGTCCTAGTTTGTAAGTACCCAATACCACTTAATTGAATAACACTGCTTCCTTTGCTAGATATTCAATAACAATCAGATCCACCTCTCCCTGGGAATTTAATTGGGAAGGCTCAACAATGCAAATTGCCTGAGATATGTTTTCTACTGGATGAAGGAAATGTATCTTTGCCTGACATACACACCACAACAGAGATTCTGGAAGTGGGAAATGCATTTTTTGTACTGAAGCTCACAACTGCAGGAACTGCTATTACTCTCACAAAGAAAGGAAAGACCTTTAGCTTAATCTACAAAATGGGAAAAATCAACAACTTCTAAATGAACATGCTCCAAAATAACTGTCCATTCCTACAAACGTATCTGCAAGTTGTGCTTATCTTGGCTACTACAATGTTATTAACAATGGCCTCTTCAATCAATCAATCAATCAATCAATCAATGACACTTATAGAGCGCGCTACATACCCGTAGCGTCTCAAGGCGCTGGGGGGGGGGGGCGTTTGGGAGCGTAGAAGTTGATCCGGCTGTTGAGGTAGCTCGGGCCTTGGTCGTGTAGGGCTTTGTGTGCGTGGGTGAGGAGGCGGAAGGTGATTCTTTTGTTGACGGGGAGCCAGTGAAGGTCTCTCAGATGTCCGGAGATGTGGCTGGTTCGTGGGATGTCGAGGATGAGTCTGGCTGAGGCGTTCTGGATCCGCTGGAGTCTCTTCTGGAGCTTGGCGGTGGTACCGGCGTAGAGGGCGTTGCCGTAGTCCAGTCGGCTGGTGACGAGGGCCTGGGTGACGGTCTTCCTGGTCTCGGTGGGGATCCACCAGAAGATCTTCCGTAGCATGCGTAGGATGTTGAAGCACGCCGTGGAGACGTTGTTGACTTGCCTGGTCATGGAGAGGGAGGAGTCCAGGATGAAGCCCAGGTTGCGTGCATGGTCTGTCGGTTTGGGTGCGGTGCCCAGGGCGGGAGGCCACCAGGAGTCGTCCCAGGCGGAGGGTGAAGAGCCGAGGATGAGGACCTCCGTCTTGCCAGAGTTCAGTTTCAGGCGGCTGGTCGTCATCCACTCGGCTACCTCTTTCATCCCTTCGTGCAGGTTGGCTCTGGCGGAGGCGGGGTCGTTGGTCAGGGAGAGGATCAGCTAGGTGTCGTCGGCGTAGGAGATTATGCTGAGGTTGTGTTTGCGTGCGATGGCCGCGAGGGGGCTCATGTAGACGTTGAAGAGGGTGGGGCTCAGAGATGATCCGTGAGGGACGCCGCAGATGACTTCGGAGGCCTCTGACTTGTACGGTGGTAGGCGGACTCTCTGTGTTCTTCCGTCGAGGAAGGAGATGATCCATTCCAGCGCCTTGTCCTGGATTCCGATGTTGCTGAGGCGCTGTACTAGGGTGCGGTGGCAGACAGTGTCGAATGCCGCGGAGAGGTCTAGGAGGATGAGGGCCGCTGTTTCTCCATTGTCCATCAGGGCTCGGATGTCATCGGTGGCGGCGATGAGGGCGGTCTCGGTGCTGTGATTGGCTCGGAAGCCGGACTGTGAGGGGTCGAGGGATCCATTCGTCTCGAGGAAGGCGGCCATCTGCTTGTTGACAGTCTTCTCGATGACTTTGGCTGGAAACGGGAGGAGCGAGATGGGGCGGTAATTCTTGAGTTCGGTGGGGTCCGCTGTGGGTTTCTCGAGTAGAGCGCTGAGTTCGGCGTGCTTCCAGCTCTCAGGGAAGGTGGCGGTGTCGAAGGATGTGTTGATGATGTCTCGCAGGTGGGGTGCGATGACAGCGTCGGCCTTGTTGAAGACGTGGTGAGGGCAGGGGTCGGTCGGTGATCCGGAGTGGATGGAGTTCATCGTGCGGATGGTGTCTTCGGTGCTGATCGGGGTCCAGGCGTGGAGGGTGGTGGTGGGGGGTGGTTGTTCGGTCATGGTGTGCGTTGGTTGGTTGTTGAAGCTGTTGTGTATGTCCGCGATCTTGTTGTGGAAGTATGAAGCGAGGGAGTTGCAGAGGTCTTGCGATGGGGTGATGTCGTTGTTTCCTGCGCTGGGGTTGGAAAGCTCTTTCACGATGTTGAAGAGTTCCTTGCAGTTGTGTGCGTTGTTGTCCAACCTGTCCTTGAATGCTGTTTTCTTGGCGGCGCGGATCAGCTGGTGGTGCTCCCGGGTGGCAAGCTTGAATGAGGTCCTGTTGTCCGGTGTAGGTTCCCTTCTCCAGACTTTCGAGGGCTCGGCAGTTCTTCTTGGAGCTCTTGAGTTCGTCGGTGAACCACGGGGCTTTCTTGCTGCCGGGTCTGCTGGGCGGGGTCCTCAGCGGGGCGAGCTCGTCCGCGCAGATGCTGATCCACTTCGTGAGGTTGTCGGCGGCCTGGCTGGGGTTCGCTGAGCTGGCAGGAGGGTGCTGGCTCAGGGAGGTGGCGAGCTGGTCTGCTGTGATCTTGTTCCAGCTTCTGCGGGCGGCCTGTTGCTGGTGGTGGTGGGTCGTCGTTCTCTTGAAGGTGAAGTGGACGCAGCTGTGGTCAGTCCATTGAAGCTCTGTGGCGTGGCTGAAGTCGATGTCTGTGCTGGAGGAGAAGACTGCGTCGAGTGTGTGTCCGGCGAGGTGGGTGGGGGTGGACACCAGTTGCTTGAGTCCAAGATTGGCGAGGTTGTCGAGCAGGGTGCTGGTGTTGCGGTCGTTGTTGTTCTCCAGATGGAAGTTGAGGTCCCCCAGGAGGATGTAGTCAGCGGAGGGGAGGGCATGCGGGCTGACGAAGTCGGCGATGTCCTCGCTGAATTGTGTGCGTGGTCCTGGGGGTCGGTAGATCAGGGTGCCTCTGAGGGTGGTGTTCGGGTTGGTGTGGATCTGGAAGTGCAGGTGTTCGGCGCTGGTCAGGGTGTTGTCGGTGCTGGTCGTGAGACGGATGGTGTTCCTGTGGATGATGGCGATGCCTCCTCCCATCTGGTTGGCGTTGCGGTCCCTCCGGACGATCTTGTAGCCCTCTGGGATAGCGATGGCGATGTCGGGAGCTGAAGAGGCGTTCATCCAGGTCTCCGTGAGGAAGGCAACGTCAGGGGCTGTGGCGTCTAGAAGGTTCCAGAGTTCGATGGCGTGTCTGTGGACGGAGCGGGTGTTGAGCTAGCTCAACCGAAGCTAGTCTGGAACAATCACAAAATCAAATATCAAATAGCTTGACTTTTAACATGAAAAAGATAGAGCATGCAAAGTCAGTCTTAAAATCAGTCCATTGGCATCAGGTGGAGATAAGACTTGCATTCAACAAACAAAGCTGCTATAGCAGAACCTCAAGGGTACACGCTGAAAGAGGTCACCTACTGTCACCAACAAGGAACTTCTATCCAGAAACACACACTGCAGCAGCAGAGGCCGAGGAGGAAAAAATAACTGTTCAAGAAAGTATCTGATTGCTGTCTGGTTGTGCTGTCTGGTTGTGCAGAGATGATAAAGTAACACCAGATAGAAGTCACACATAATATCTAGACCGGTCTTTGACTGCACTTAGCATGTGGTACTTATTATTCGCTCTTATAATACAAGTTTCCCCATATCCATCACTGGTCACTTTCAAGGAGCTGAAGGCAAGCCTACAAGATCAGTGCCCCACAGCCAGGCACACAGTTCCTTGTAAACTCACCTAAGATGCTGCTATAATTATCAAGTAATCTGAAGTGATTGCACTGCAGCATCATTAGAGCTACAATAAAAAATTTAAATCGGGAAATAATAATATGTGTAGCATCAGCTAAAGAGTTTGGGCCAATAAAATGACAGCGGTGTACATGAAATGTTAAAATAGTTTACATCTTACATTAGAGCACCAAGCTGCACAGTATTCGGATGAGACTAGAATCTATGGAGTAGATGCTCAAACTGACAGAGAGCACAAGTGACCAAAATCAGGTGTGTGGGTGTAAAAAACATCTTATGTGGAAGGCACTACACTGACATCAGACAAAAGAAAGGCCCATACTACCCCAACCAATGAGCAAGTCAGTCAGTTGGATGATGGCAACTATTTGAAGCTCATTCCTACACTCACCTCCTAGCCATACATCCAGCTAACAATGCCATTCAAAAGAACTATCTTCAGGACAAGCATGAGAAAAAAGTACACCCCCATATGCAACAAGTGGATCTAACAGTACTTCAAAAGCCGAAGTGCACCATACAACTAAACTAAGACAATCTACAGAATGCAGGCTCAAATAAAAAGCTTTTTGTTATTTTGTTATTTAGTTATTTAAAGAATTTTATATAGCGCTGGCTAGACCCGGAGGTATCAGAGCGCTTTACATGAGAATCAACAATGTAACAGAAAAAGTTCAACAATTCAACATTAAATCCCAGAAAAATAGGCAATACAATTAGGAGAGGAGAGAGAGGAGAGAGAAAAGTAGTGGAGGGGGCAGGGGAGGTGAGAAAGGGAGGATAAGGGAAGAGACAATAAGGAGAGACGAAAAGAAAGTCTGTCTAAAGACCGACTAAAGACTGACTGGGTAGGTGAGGACCCTGGAGGGAATCCACGGCCCATCTCACCTATAGCTAAACCAAGATCATCAGACAAAAAAGTTCTGTCTCAATATTTTGAGAGAGGGGAAGGAGAAACATAAATAGAGGGAGGATGCAGGAGGAGACGACAGGAGGGACGAAAGGAAGTGCAACAATTTGGTTTAACAGTGTAACAGAAAAAGATCAACAATTACAACATTACATCAGACAATCAGCAATACATTAGGAGAGGAGAGAAAGGAGAGAGAAAGGAAGTGGGGGGTAGGTGAGCTGAGAACGTGAGGATAAGGGAAGAGACAACCGTAGAGATGAGAGGAAGTCTGTCTAAAGACCGACTGGGTAGGTGACGACCAAGGAGGGAATCCACAGTCCATCTCCCCTATAGCTAAACCAGGTAGCTCCATCGGGCCTCAGACAAAGTAGTTCGGTCTCAAGTGTCGAGGGAAGAGGATCGCAGAAAACCAGGGTAGGAGGGAGATAACCAGTAACAATGGTCAAGCAATAAAAAAATGAAAAATTACCTTTAAGGAGGATACAGTTCTAATCCAGATATTTTGTGTATGAGGAGGTTCGACATATAATATGCATTTGAAATAGAAGGGTTTCAGTACCTGCTCGGTCTCCACAAAGTTGGCAGCTTGACCATCATCGTTGGTTCCCCGCACATTAAACCTGGTGCCTGCCCTTTCGCAGCTCAGGCGGGATATAATGCAGGCCTTGGCCTGTTGGTGACCAGCATAAATAGTCCGGATCTCCACTCCACCACACATGAGGCGCAGCAACCAATCATCACAGTTCACACCGTAGTGCTTCAAATGCAAGTGCAGTGATTGATTCCTATGGAAGAAGGAGTGGCAGAGATTAATCAGTGCTTCAGAACAGTAATTTTTCCAGGACAACTTCTCAATACCTTATTTAACACAGACAGCTCAAAGCACAATACTCAGTAGCACAAATAAAGACCGATGTGGTATATTAAACATTAATAGCAAATATTTGTTTCAACCATATGTGTATATTAGACTAACTTCATTCATCAACAAATCAGTAAACAAATGTACCCTTGTGGTCGTGGTACAATTCAGTGTGGAATAAATGGAGAAGGCTATTCGAACACTATTTAAACAAACTCTATAAAACTTAACAATGCCACAACATCTCCAGCGCTACATAATATGTAGAGACTTATTAAATAGGATGCGAATATTAAGAACATGATCCATTTTGTATTGCAGCTTGCAGATCTGAAACAGACTGGTAACAAGTTTGTCTTAGTACCACACAATGCTCAAAGTGTAATGTAATCGTGAGGGAATTGACAACGTATATATTAAACTAAGAGACTTGTAAATCGTCAGTGCTTTTACACAAATGCGAAGTGCAGGGACCCACACTTCTTAGGAGCTCGCAGCGGGTGCTTCATGAGGGCGTGGTTGCTGATTCCACCCAGTCTCCATTCCACCCCTCCACGCCTCTTCCTTTCACCGATCTACACTTCCCCTCCCTCTTGCAGGTTCCTGGTAATACCAGCTTTCGATCTTTGTCAAAGTTTCCTATCTTTCTCTTCCTCTTCGTATCTCATTTTTCTGACTTTTCTGTCTGGGTCAAAGGCTAATGATAAAAAATATGCACTGGTCCCCAAAATGAAGGCCAGGGGCCACCACCTACAGCCACTGGCAGGTATGGGTCATGTGCTTGCAGTTTCTCAAAAACGATGCAGGCAGACAGTAGAAAACTAGCAAAAGTGAAAAGTGATTAAAATCAGCCAAGATTTAAGCGTATGGCTCCCTAGACTAAACATACACACACACACATGCGCAAATAACATAAGAAATAAACTTACCGTACATGAACATGACATCCTCCAGTCCGGAACCCTTCTTTGGAACTGGAACCAGAAGCAACAACTCCCTTGACCAATCCTAGGGCTGCTCTCACCAGCATGAGAGCAGCCTAGGACTGGTGGGAGCAGACTCACTCGGCGTTCCACCGCGCTCTGGAGGCTTTGGCTCGCTGTAATCCAGCAGTCATAAAACAGCTGGGTTAGAGCTGTTTAAAATGCGCATATGTGGCTGGCCGTCGAAAGACAGCAGGCCAAAAAGACATGCACGCTTTAAACAGTGCTTTGCCAGTCCACCCACCTCCTTGTTGAGAGACATGCTGCTGTTACTCAGCAGAGGCCTGCCCTGACTCTCTGTTTGAGACGAGACATGAAAAATAAAATGGTTAAAAAAATTACCATTTTATTTTCATCTCAGGGGTTTTTTTTGGGGGGGGGGGGGGGGGGGGAGGGGGAGGAGGTTTTAAAGGAGACAACGCTCCTCCCCTCCAATGGAGGAGCCACCCTGTAGACTAGTGAGCTCTGCTCAGATCCATTTGCTTCTCTGTAAGGAAGAGAGAAAAAGGTACTGGAACTAAGATCAAGGCACTGCCACTGTCCTTTGTGTCACTCTTAGCATGTGGTTTCCAGCACCAAACTATTGAACCACTTCTGCTCTAATGGGCAGTCTCCTATGATTTTTACTTGTCCAAATGGGCCTTGGCCAAGCAACACTAAAACGTCTACCTACAGCAATACATTTCAGTTGTCATTCCGATCACCTTAGACTAGAGGAATGATACTAAAGGTAGCTAGTATCACAATTTGCGCATCACGCCCTCTAAAATATTAGCATATTTGGGATTCTTGCATATTGCGCGTGTGATTCCAAAAGTCCAGATTGTATTAGGACGTTGTCTCCCATCCAAAGACAGAACTTCAGGTATTTGGGACAAGAAGAATACCAAATTTATGGTTCCCACTCCCATCACACTGACCCCCTGCTGTGGTAGAACTCCGTCTATGTCAGTGATTTAAACAGCAATCCAATTCCAGTTGGAACAGGCCAGTAGAAACCAGGTGGGAATCCTCATTTCTGGAGACAATGTGACCAAATAGGCACCCTCACATGTTTACTTTGGCATTGCCCTAAAATACAACACTTCTGGACAGAGGTCTTAACTGATCTTGATGAAATTCATGACACAGAGTTACCTAGGTTCCCTAGTTATATATCACTGGGCCTCAAGAATGTGTTGAGTTAAAAGTTGAAGACTGGCTGAAAGATATGGCTGAATGGATAAATGCGGAGGGTTGCCACATTAGAAAGACAAGTAAAGATAACACATTAGATGATGACAAGAGGTCATTGGCAGCAATGTTGTCAAAGCTACTATCTCCGCCAGACGCAGCTATAGAGAAGGAAGCAAACAGGCAGGGGGCCATTGGAGGAGGGTCACCTGTGTCATAATGTGCATATCTTGAAAATGTTTACACTCAAGATGTATTTTTTCTTTCTATTATCTTAATTTTTTTTGCTCCACTGTTATTGAATACTGGTAAATTTTAATATTGATATGGACCGTGCATACACTGTGGCGGAGCCTTTATGGGGTAGGGGGTAGAGGTTGATATTTGGGCATAACCACGCAACAGAAATATGGTATGAAACGTTTAACAGATGTTGAGATTGTATTTTGAAAATGGCAATAAAATATTACACTTAAAAAAATGACTGTGTTGAGTTACCCCCTGAAATCGCATATTGGGCGAGCCATCAGATTAACCCTTCGTGCAGCTAAGCAGGTGCTGTCGTCCCGTTGGGACACCGATGCTGTACCGACGAAACTGGATTGGCTCCACAAACTATGAGAACTCTTGGAATGGAATAACAGGCAGCAACAGTAACCCACATGCTACCACGGTTTAATAAGACATGGGGATCTTCTAGCTGGCGAATCTAGGGAGCTGACTTGACCAGTTAATCTCCGCCAACGCCACCTCACACAACTGACCCACATTGCGGATTGACATGTCAAACTCTGTCTTATGACCTCTTCCACATACACAACAGCACTTTTATGGTATCTGTTAGGTCCTGTCAAGTACATGTCCCCTCTCTTATTGCTCCCCCTCCTTTCTTTTCCCTGTCCAAGCTGGCTGTTTTAGACTTTTATTTCACTGTCCCCGCCTGCCTGCGGATTCATTTGATACAAGGTGTCTATTTATTGTGAATTGGAAGACTAATGCATCTAGAAATTGGCGCTTATGACAGGTGCTTGAGTGCCCAGAGGTAAGCACCTACCCTTTTTATATTAGTCAAGTAGCCCTCACACTATTCACATCTCATTACCGCAATATTTATCTTTACAGTCCCCAGAATTCTCTGTCCTGAAGAGACCCCCATATCCATAAAAGGGCCGAAACGTTGTTGGTAACTATTATGATAATATTAGGATAGTTTTGAGAGCACTAGAAAAGACCCTGGTCCTCGATCTGAAAACACTGAATCAGAAGACATCCTTTGTATTCGAATAACCTGTCCTATAACTCAATATAGTCCCTTCAGGTTTTAAATTTAAGTTGGTTATGGTCACTTCTCAGAGGTCACAAATGTCACTTGTTTCTATTCTTCATATGCATTACGAATATGTGTTTTTAATAAGGATTTTGCATTTATAAATAAATATATCACTCATTTCGGCTGAAGTTATTAATTGCATAACATTTTGGGCTACTTCTTTAAGTGTATTAGGTAAACACTTTAAATGTTAGACATTAGATTATATTATTATTCTTTTCAAGCTCATGAGAGAGTCCTTGCAAAAAGTCAAGATACTTGCAACAATGATAAACATTTTCTTAAAATGAGTTCCTTGTGAACAATTGTTTCAGTTTCATAGCCATTACCCAGTTCACATGGACATATGGGTTGCTCTTGTGTGTTTGAAATGCGGATGTAGGTAGGCTGTTCTTGTATTGTATCTTGTTTGAAACAAACACATTTAAACCTAAACAGCAAAAATTTACACTGTGCACCTTCCACCATACAACCATAGCACTTATATTGAAGTGTTATGAGTCAAGTCAAATCAAGCTTTATTTGGATCATATAGATTCTAGAATGTCCATAAAAGCATACTATAAAATACAATAAAATCCATATGTAAACAAAAAAAGAAAAAGAAACAGAAAAGACATCTTAACATAATTAAATACACAAAGTCATTATACAATTATACAGATCATAAGGAAAATACACTTTATAATATTTCATAATTCAAATTTTCGAAGTTAACGAGTTCATTCCTTAGTTTAATTGCTGACGTTATATAACCAAGTACTGCATTACAGACTGATATTGTGTCCAAGTTTCTTAAATAGTTAATACCAGCTTTATGGGAGTACAGGCACTCAGTTTTAAAAACAGGACAAAGGAAATGTTTTCTAATTTCCTTATAGAAATTACAAAAAAGTAAAAAATAAAGGGTACTTTTTTTGGACCTTCCATCACATGGACAATTTGGAAGATTAGCACACCACTTGCCCCTCCTAGGGAAGGCAAAGAGAAAATGTAATGTGTTCATCCGCAGTCTGGTTAGGTAGAATCTATACTGAACGTTAGTTTTAAAAAACGAGGTATGGCTGTATGCCCATAGCAACCGGCCCTTCAAGATATGATACAACAGTCATCTTGGTACTCTGGACCTCTTCTCTTGATGCAATCCTAACATTCAAGAGGCTCTTTTTTAATTCAACCTTGCAAATTTTTTGTATATCCTCCGTTTGAATCCAGTTCAAGGCCAAATTGCATTTGTCTAAAAGACCACTGATATAACTTAACCAAGGTATTTTCTTACAACAGTCTTGGGACAGACAGTCTAAAACGGTGTCCCTCGTAAAATGGGGTTCTTCCCTATCCCAGACGCGGTGCCACAAATTTAAAGCGGCCATACTAATCAAATCATGTATGTGAGAAGAGCTGGTTTCTCTATGCAAGATAATAGAAGGAGTTGAGGTAGGTACGGCTAGTAAGCGTCTTAAAAAATTATTTCCAAGGGTTTGTATCTGGGTGGTATCGGTCTGGCCCCCTAGGGCTCCCCCATAACAAGTCCCTGTAATGCACTTCGTTCCGTATAACTTCAGAATCTCCCGTACAGGTTTTTTTTACCAATTCTTTGGGAGAATCTGAAAATAGCCTCTACTACTTTCACAAATTTCAACTTGCATAGAGTTATCTGTTTATTCCAGGTACCCTTACTTTTAAACAGAATCCCTAGATATGAGAATGTGGCTGTTCTCTCTATTAATGTCCCGTTAATATAATGTGTTTTTGTTTTAATATTACTTTTACCACAGGACATAACCAAAGTCTTGGTCAAATTAATTTTTAAGGATTTTTCTGTCATAAAACTTGTAAAATTATCCTTCAAGGTTTGTAGGCCGTTTGCTGTCCTCGAGATTAGGACAGCATCATCAGCATACAATAAGAGGGGCGTAGGTCGATTGCCGACCTTTGGCACATCTACCCCCAAATTCGGTAATAAAACATCGACACCATCGACAAACATTTATATACAGTGAAAACAAGAGAGGTGCAAGAGTACATTCCGGTCGTATCCCACGTGTAATATTAAAATTCTTCGTACAGTCACCACATTTCCCATAACGTATCTTTGCAGACAGACGAGCGTAGATTTGAGATAAGAAACTAATAATGTCCTCGGTGGCGCCAATTCCTCTCAAAGTCTCCCATAGCTTTGAATGATTTACCAAGTCAAAAGTGCTTGACAAATCAACAAAGCAGAGCTGAAGGCAGCCCTCCCTTGCAAAAGTATATTTTCCTATACTTAGTTCTAAATTCAAACATTCCTCAATTGTTCAAACGCCTCGTCTAAAGCCGTACTGAGCTACAGATAAAATATTATTTTCTACTACACATTGCTCCCGCCTGGCCAACAACATTCTACCCATAACTTTAGAGGTTGAGTCAAGCAAAGATATTGGGCAATAGCAACTAGCACTTCCCCTATTCCCTTTTTTGAAAACGGGGACTATCAGATTCTCCGCCCAGGTGGCCGGTATCACCCCCTCAATTGTTGCATTAAAAAATTGTGCAAGACGGGTACCCAAAGATCCATATCATATTTAAATACAACAATTGGGACCCCGTCTTGGCCAGCCGCCTTGCCACTAGCACTATTCTTAAGGCTGTTCTAATTTCGTCCTGAGTTATACTACTTATTTTGGTGTCATGTTATGAGTCCTTTCTGCAATAACAGTTTCCATCTCACTTCTCTGGCTGCAGTGGCCAAGTGGGGTATATTAACTTTGTGATCTTTTCAAATCGCAATAGGTGACTTAAGGAAGTAGACTCTGGACCAAAGAGAGACGAGCCAGTATTCATGGCTCTGAATAACATAGCAAGGGAGGTACAGTGTATTTTCATCCATTTCTATATCAGTATTGAGAAATACGAAGTAGACAAGCGTTATCTTTATTTCAGACACTAACCAGTGTTAAATGGGCAGCAACAGATGAACTGCCTACCAAGCATTGAGGGTTGATCCTGGGCACTTTTGTACACAGGGATGAGCACCCTGGGCTGGAGTGAGCAGAACTGTGAATGTCAATTAGGCAAGATTATGTGAATAGGAGGAGAGCTGGGTTTGGCACTAGAAGCACCAAGGTAGCAGTACAAGAAAAGGGTCTAGTAGTTTAATAATTTGTTGAGGTTAGTCAAATGGGGTACATGATCAGAGAAAGATTTCATCCTACCAAACTACTCCAAATAAACCTGTAGAAGTGTGTGTTAAACTCAGAAATAGCACGAGTAAACCCCACCCAAGAAAAAAGTGTAGCCACTAAACACCTACCAATAACTGCGATCCAGCATTCAGGGAAAGATATGCCAGTGAAGTGATGAAGAAAAAGATATGTATATGTATATGTGCTATTCGTATAGCATGAGCCTACCCTTACACAACAGAGTGCTATATACAGTAAAAGGCAAGTATCCATTCAACAATTGTTTTGGGAGGTAGCGGATTTGTGGAATATTACTGCATAGTGATGTAGCATTCTTTAAACAGGAGAATCTGCAACACTATCCTGAACTGGAGAATGGCTGGGAGGTTGAGGGCTAAGAAGGTGTTATTCTAGACCCTGGACGCTTTGTTTGGAAAGATCTGTTGTGTTCCCCCCCACGTATTTTTTAAAAACACTTCTTGATTTCCGTTCTGTGAGTGTGTCGAGTGATTGCTTTGTAAATGATGGAATTGGTTTTGAAACTTGTGCGGGCTTCCAAGAGGAACCAATGGAGTGGCAATAGGATAAGAGTAAAGTGATCATATTTCTTCAGGCTCTGGAGGAGGAGTGCTGAGGTATGTAGGATCCTCTCAATGAGGACCAGTGTGGATCTTTAAGGACATAGGGAAGGGCATTTCCATCTTCTACAGAGATCAGTAAGAGTAAAAGGGCTTTAACAGCAGTTTGAAAACATTTTCTGAAAGAACAGTTTCCCTTTCTTCAGAAGAGAGAGCTGGTACCAGGCCATCTTTGCTTTATTGGCAACTTATCCACTGAAGGCAGGATTGGTTTCCAGAGTGACTCCAAGTAACTTGACATTGAGAAAAAGTTGGAGTTAGATGCTTTCAAGGTTGATGGAACTTAGCTAGCTTTGATCTATCTTGTGCTTGTTGTTCTTGGCACAAAAAAGGAATTCTATTTTGGTGGGGTTCATTTCCAGATCTGGAAGAGGTGCAGTAGTGTTTGGGGCATTGAATATCTGCAGTAGAAGAGACTTTAATGCAGAGATATGGATCATTGCATGCTAGGGGATTTTATTGCCGCTTTCTGCGACTAGAGTGCCAATGGGCTTCATGTAAATGTTTAAGATAAAAAGGGACAGCGCTGAACTCTGGGGGACTCTAGGTCCTTCTGGGTCCTGGAGGTGCCCATGTGAACAAACTGATGTCAGTTGGAATCTAGAAATGTATCATATTCTATGTAAGATGGTTTTCCAAGAGTGGTCATGACGAGTACTGCAGCAGAGATGAAAAGAGGCAGTTTAACAGCGGAATTATCAAAAGTCTAACAACAACAAAGTAAGGCTTACTATGATTCCAAGCCATTTACGGCAGTGGAAACACAACATGTTGTTAAAGTACCTCAGCAGCCATAAGTAGAAAGAGTCTGGGAGCAGAAAGGTCTACAGGTTGAAGAAGTGTCCCTTCAATGACTACGGCTCAGATTCTTAGTTTAAGGCTAGGTTGAAATGCTTGTTGAGCTATGATCTTGAGGATCATAACAACCTGATGGGCTAAGTCTATCATTAAATCATCTGTACTTCCTTCACAGACAAGAGCCCGAGGTGCTCTCTAACCCACTCATCTTCTCAGGTGTGCACAGGAAACATTGCAGACCACATCATATTCAAGAGTCACTATGAACTGGTCAATGGCATTTGCCCATTCTCACCCCGGACCAGGGTAAGCCCCAAACCTTCCAAAACATGGCTTTTGTCACTCTGAAAGAGGTAGATTATCATTAAGAAACGACCATTTGACAGAGTGAACATCAGAACACTTAGACCGTAGTACCAGAAATTGTTTGCACTACTTGTAGCTTTTTCGTTTTAGGCCTTGTAGCCTCTTAAATACTACATAGAAATGTATTCCTTGTCAACGAGTAACCAGAGGCAGCACTAAGATACTAGCACAATCTCCTAGGAATGTATCCGATTCCTCAATCTAAACGAGCCACTAAATTGAAGATTGTGAAGGCAACACCACCTCATAGCAGATTTACTCTATTTTCTGCAACTTAGAAACTCTACTATTTCCTTTGGGAAGGGACTGTAGTAGGTGAGGTGGAGGAGAACCCACATTTATGAAGGTTTCAAGTACAGTCTTTTGGTTGGCATCCAGGAATTGATAATACATATAAAAAAACAAAGTTGACCTGAATCTGATTGTGGAAAAGGAGAGAGACAAACAAGGAGTCATGTTTTTTCACCCATGTATTTCCAAAGGGTGAATTCAAGGAGGTAATCCGTTTAATTTATTTATTTATTTGTTTATTTATTTATGTCATTTCTAGAGCGCATGAATCACCCCAGACGGGGTATCTCCGCGCTAGGGCGGCTGTAGGCCACTGCAGCCCAGTAATTTAGAACAGCAAGGTTTTTAGTTGCTTTCTGAAGGACAAGTAGCAGGGGGAGAGACAAATGTGTATGGGAAGCGGATTCCAGAGAGAAGTTGAAACATAGGAAAATGCTGCTCCCCCCTGTCGGGTTTGTTTTATACGAGGTACACAGAGGAGCTCTTTAGCCCCAGAGAGAAGGGTCCTCAAGGGGTTGTACCATAACAGTTTGTCTGCGATGTGGTTGGGTCCTAGTTTATTTAAGGCTTTGTATACCATACAGCAGATCTTGATCCGTTTCCGAATTGGTAACCAGTGGAATTTTCGGAGTAGAGTGAGTGAGGGGGTTCTGGGGGGACCATATGTCACTAGTCAAGCCGCTGTGTTCTAGACCACTTGCAGTCTGTTAAGGGAGGATTCTTTGGCGGAAATTAACAGAGCATTGCAGTAGTCCAGAGGACTAGTGACCAGTGCTTGAGTCAAAGTTTTCCTGGTGGATATAGGGAGTAGGGGGAAAACTCTGCGAAGCAGACTGAGCACGTGGAAGCAGGACTTGGCGGTTGTGGCGGCGTGTTCCTCGAGGGTAAGTTTCTGGTCAATTTTCACCCCTAGGTTTTTTACCACCGTTTTGGGGGAGGGAGTTGGGCCCAAGTCTCCCGGCCACCAGTTTGGAGACCAACTTGTTACTGCATCTCTGAAGAGCATTATTTCCGTTTTCTCAGCATTCAGCAGGAGAAAATTATCGCTCATCCATTCGTTGATGGATCTCATTCCCTCAGAGAAGGTGTTCTGAAAGTTGGTGCAGTTTTTGTCAAATGAGAGTAGCAGTTGTGTGTCATCGATGTAGGAAATTGGGATAAACCCTAGGTTTCTTATTAAGTTGGTGAGTGGAGTGACATATATATTAAACAGGGTGGGGCTCAGGCAGGAGCTCTGGGGGACCCCCTTGGTGACCATGGTAGTTTGTGATCTGAAATGGCCTAGGTTGACTGTTTGTGTTCTTTCCGCTAGAAATTTGGTAATCCACTCTAAGGCTATACCCCCCCACGCCTAAGTTTTTAATGGGATCTAGAGTCTGATACAGCACCAGAGAGATAGGTTACTTCAGAAATAATTGGGGCAAATTGATTGGAAGAGGTAGATGGTACTGCTGCTGAAGGTGATATGACAAACAGCCTGCATCAGTTGGAGTAAAATACTCCAATCACAATCCCTGTAACACTACAGATTAGGATGGCATGGCCATCTGTGCTTAAGGCCACATTATGTTTGCACAGCATCAGAGTATTTGAATTTATCAAATCTACCACATATTAGATACTGGGACCATGACAGATTCCGTCCGTAGTTAAATGGAATGCAGGATCTCATTATGGTCAATAAATAGTTTTAGCTTCCTAGTCGGAGTATCTTCAGTACCTTCAGAAGGTATAAAAGTTTCAAAATGAGTCTAATGGTGGCCGGGCCAGTCACATCTCAAGGGTTCTTCAAAAGAGGTAGTACAAAGGCCGCCTTTCAGCAGGAGGGAACCGACCCACTGTCCATGGTATTGTTAAGAATGATATGCAGGGGGAGGAGCCGAGACGGCGGCCAAGATGGCCGCATAGAAGCCCGGCTCGGCCGATCGCCTTTACCTCCCGCACTATCCTGACATCCATCCTGCGTCCTGATTGCGGCCCTGTGTTGATGATTGTTTATGGAGCTCGGCAGTGTTACTCCGGTCCGAAATCGGTCTCCCACGGCCAAACTACATTGTCGCAAATTTTCCGGCCCTTGCATTGTGTGAGCCGGGACCTCGAGTGACGCAGCAGCCGGCGTGCGATTTCACAACATCGGCTCCGGCCGGCCATCTTCGCCCGGTGAGTCAGACCAGGTTCATTTTCGGCCGCGACCGGATAACGCCGATTGGGGATTAGCGCTGGCGCCCCTCGAGCTGCTCGACAAAGGTTTTCGCCGGAGCCTGGTTCTGAGTGTCTCCTCGGCGTATCTTCTTGCCGAGCGTTCCAGCCCCGATCTACCCCGGATACTGCCGGCGGCCGACAGATCTCCCCGCACTGCTGCTCTGGGGAGCTATTGGGCACGCCTGGGGTTTGTGTCCTTGCCAGCATTGAGGTTCTCTGGGAGCGAGGTGCGCTACATACACTGGCGGACTGGCTATGGAATTCACAACGCGAGACGTCCTACTGGCTCTTAAAGACCTGCACTCTGCTCTGTGCAGTCGCTGGACGAGTGTGGCTTCCCCACAGGCGACGGTGAGTTGTGTAAAAGTGGATGGCCAAGATATCGAGCCAGAGCCCGTCCTTTCCCGGTTTATCAGCAACGGGGACTCACTAAAGAGTGTGCAACCGGACAACGAACTTGGTGGGACATGTGGCCGAACTGTTATGTTTGCTGACATCTACGCCCTCCGGCTGGCTACCTACGCTCCTGCTTTGCATCGCCTGCCTTCCTCGATCGCTAATGTGCTATGGCGTTGCTCTGCTGTGTGGACTTTTCTGCTCTGTTTTGCTGCTGCATTGGCTTCAAAAGGGACTGCGGACTCATCGACTTTGCTTCCTCCCGATGCGCGATGTTATGCTGCCTCAGTTCGTACCGGCCAAGGCTGAACTCGGACTTATGTGCTTATTGGATGTTTCTGGTGCCGGATGCAACTATTGCTTACGATGGTGACTAGGGGTGATTGGGACGATTTTGTATTGCTGCTTGCCCTCCATTATGGTGGGCTCCCTTGGGGTTTTCAGGATGGGCGGGGGGGGCGTGTCAGGGGCCGGTGCTTGGGCCCTCCTCCTCTTTTCCCTTCTTTAGGGTTTCTTGGGTCGACAGGCATGCCTATGGGGGGGGTGGGCCGTGGCCTTCCGCTGCATGCAGGGTGGGGGGTTGGAGGGGGGACGTGCTTTTTGTTTCTTCTTTGTCTCTATGGCCCGTTCTTTCTTTTTTCCTTCTTGTTTCTTTACGATAAACTCTTCCTCTTCCTCTTTTCCTATAGTTGGAGTCCGGGGTATGGGTTCCATGGGAGGATCATTGTTTGTGTCCCTTTATGCTATGAGATCCTGTCGATATTGCTTGCTTTGTGAGTGGGTCACTGCAGTTTGGTGGGTCTGCTAGTATTCTACTTGCCTATTGCTCTCCCATTGGTACGTTCAATTGAAGGCTAATATCCTCATACGTAAATAGCTTGAAACTGGTATCGTAATATTGCCTTTCGTTTGATCCTTCAACTTTATGGTAAATTGGAATCCTCATGTATCCTGTTACACTGTGGGAAATCTTGGTCGCTAATCTTGATTTAATACTGCCAGTCGGGCCTGAGTACGCAGTGTGATTATCCTTTGTTGCAAGCTATTTTGACATCCGTTGATAATGTATGAGGGCCTTTTGGCCTTTCCTTGCTTTGCACATGATGTAATCCTGTGGTTTCCTAATTAAAAAAAATTAAAAAAGAAAAAGAATGATATGCAGTGGCTTAGGAACTAGCTGACAATTAGTTAAGGTCTTTAATATCACTAAGGGATGAACATTAAATACTTCACCCAAAGCACTAAGTAGGTGCAGCTAGTTTAAGAAAAACTTCCAGAAATCAAGTACTTTTGTTATTTCTAACACAATAAAAAAAATAAGAAAATGTATTGTATGGCAGCATTTCCACAGCGCTTGATACCCCCGACAAGGATGCAAAGCGTTTCAACCTGCATCAAGTATCTGGTCATTGGTTCAGTCTGCTTGGCTGAAGAGGGACTGAGTCGTAGTATGATCTGTAACGGAGGTGTTCAGTGAGGTGTTTGGGACATGCACAGTAAAAACACGCAATGACAAACGCTCCACCGAAGGATGAAACTTTACATAGATAATGGTGTAGTTCAAATGCTACAGCATAAAAAAATGGCTTCAGATGTACATTTTTGACAACTTTTTATTTAAAAAAGCATCTGCAGTAAGTCACTGGAAGTTAAATGTAAAAAGTTGTGAATTCCAGTTTTGACAATAATGACTACATGCAGCATTCAAATAACACTTAATTGAGATCAGAGAATAGAGAATTATTGAAAGAACACGGGGGTACCGTTCTGGTAACTTAGAAATAACATGCAGATTGTTAATGCCACTGTTTGTTTATTTATTTATTTATTCGCTTATATAGCGCGGGAATTCGACCCCCGAAGGGCTATCTCCGCGCTTGTGTTCTTACCATAAGCCAGAAACCAATAACAAATAAGAGGAATGCGGGGTTTAGATAGACTGTACTTCTCAGAAATGTTTAGCGACCACAAACAAAGCCTCATTCGGAAACCTTTTAGGGTAACAAGTCTAATCACACTAGGCGATCGGCCATGCAGTCTATAAAAGGCCATCAAAAGCAAGTAAAGCTTATTCTGCTAAAAACGATAACATATATCTGACAATCAATGTGGTTACAAGTATTACTGGTGTTCCACCCATTTCTAAACCACGACGTGCAAATACTAACTTGCATCATCCGAACACCAGGCCAGCTGGCATTTTACAATAGACCAATAACATTTGTGACACCTTGTTCTATTTTTGAGAATTTTCATTTGCAACAAGTCACGAGAGCAGAAAAGCATAACAGCATGTTTCAAATTTAAATGAATCAGCCAAACTAGCAAAGCCTTTACAACAGGTTTGGCACACGTGAAGAAACATTGGGATGTAACAAAACAATCTGTCGCCCGTTAAATATATATATTTTCGAAAACAAAATTTTTCATGCAGGTTTATTTACCAAATGAAATTTCTCAGTAAATAACCTTTATTATAGCACACCGCACATATTGCACTGACACTGGTACTTCTCGCCGTGCATTCAAACTGCTCACCCTCCATGCACACCCGGCACTCCTACAGGTACCCCTTCACATTGCACTTTCACGGGCACAGCATTCCCATTGCAATTGCAGGCACTCTCCTCACCCTTCACTCATAAAGGCACATCACTCACCCTACTCACACATGCACCCCTCACAGGCATTCAATCACCCCACACACTCTATACCCAATATTTACTTTGTACTCACCCAAGTACTCCACTTACATTTAATTGGACAGGTTCTGTACTCAACACACACAAGTCGTCCAGGATTCAGGTCCAGTACTCCTCTCGCTTTGCTCTCACACAGACACAATGTTGACCTTGCACTCACAGAGGCCCTCTGCTTACCCTTTTACTCACACAAGCACTCCGTACAGGCATACCAGTCACCCTGCACCGAAAATATACCAGGTTCATCCTGCATTCACTCAGGCACCCAACACTCTGTGTTGCAGCGCTCATCCTGCATGCACACAGAGTGGCGGCTGCTTCAGAATGGGGGTGGGGAATGGATACAAAAAATCATAAATAAATAAACTTGCGTTCGCTGCCGCAAGCATCTGCTCCGTCCTCACTCTGTGGGCAGTGCCAGAAGCGCCCAGGCTCCTGGACTCTCCCAGCCAATGACGACACTGTATGAGCAGCGCCTGGTTGGTCTGAGCGGCCTGTTTAGCCGCTCAGCAGTGCGTGGGAGCTTGGACATGTTCTCCATCGGGCTCTGCAACACAGCCAGATGAAGAACATTCATGCACACTTAGAGTGCGCAAACTACTCCTCACTTTGCTCAGCAATCCTGCACAGAAAAATAAAATGCTAATAACGTCTTGTAATTAGCATTTGTTTTGCACTGCTCAAATAGCAGTGGGGCAACGCTACTCTTAGAGAAGAAGCCACCACTGAGATTACATCCATCATCCTGCACTCACACAGAGCCTCACCTCACCTTGCACACTTACAGGTGCACCCTACACTCACACAGGTACATCCCGCTCCATGCAGTCACACATGAACACCACTCACCCTGCACTTACACACTTCTACAGATAGGACAGTACGGATCATCCTCTAGGCTCTACAAGGTTTTACTTCAATTATTCCGTTTCTTGGTCACTCCTTCTCTGCCAGTTGACATCATACTCTTCATATAAAGACTAAACTCCTTAGACTAGAGTCCTAACTTGATTTACAACTGGAAACCAGCTTTTAATATTGGGACCTTTTCAAGCACTTCATTGGTCATGGAACTTGGAAGATGCTTTGGGACCAACATCCCACGTATGGCAATAAAGTGAAACAGAACACACAGAAAAGGTAGATACGGGTCAGAGGCCACTAGTATTTAGGACAGCTATTGGTTAAAACTGGTCCTAGTATTCACGGTTTTTAACTTTTGATCGTGACAGACACTAATAAAAATTCATAGTCTATTCATGCACCAATTTTAGTCTCTGCACTTCACCACTTGCACTGCACATATCTGTTCCCATACACTTTACTTTGCTCATCTTGGTTTCTACACCTTTGTGTCACCTGTAAGCTCTGATTTCCATAGAGCATATTTGTCACTCTTATAGACAAAGGATACCCAAATGATGAAGCTGATGCGCGTTCCTGGTGTATGATAGGAATCCGCACACATAATATTTTATGTATCTCATTCAACCACACTTTGATTCTTGAGGAGTTTGTTGTTTCTTTTGGTTCCATCATATCCTAGACACTAGAGCATATTTTGTATTTACAATAAAGTGAAACAGTCACTACGTCAGAATGGCTGACATGTAAGTACATATTTAATATGGAAAAACAATGTGGTGCCCTACAATAAATTTATCATACGATGGTCTGCACCCAGTGAACCTATGAACTGAACTCCTATGCGAGGCATCCAGCACTACCAGTCTGAAGGCAGTGAGTATGTGGAGCAATGAGAAACAAGGGAAACGTAATGGGAAAATAGGTAGGGGAAACTGAGCCCATTAGGGTGGGAAAGATTATGTGTCCAGTGAAAAACATAAAGGCTCAGAGAGCAAAGAGATACAAGTGCAACAGAATGGGTGAGTAGTTACGAAGGGGAAGTTGTGCAGTAAGTAAGGTTTGAAGAGCAGTTGTAGGGAGTGATGGTTCTGAAGTGGAGTAAGGGATATTCTATGAGTTTGCGGGGGGCAGAAGTGGCATAAGGGATTTACCAAGAGCCTAACTTAATTGTTGTATGCCCCAAGACTTGCAAATGAGTCATTTATACCTATCACCATTCTAATATGATTCTCTAACATCCATTACATTCTCTGATGCTGCTTTTTAAAATTAATTCATTCATTATTGCCTAACAATTGCAACTCTCTCATTTACACAACTTTTGTACTCCATTTCAAAGATGTCCCACTCTGTTGTTACCTCGCTTTCCTAACACTTGACCAAAATCGGGACCGAATACCTTTAAAATCTATAATGCTCTAAACTTTCTAAATATGCAACAAAAAACATTAAACCCAAGATCTGAAGAGAATTCCCTGAAACTATGATTTTGATCAATATCATCATGCCTGCAAAGGAAACCTAAAAACAGACCTACTACTCTTCATGTTGAACACAGCCCGGTGGGTGGATACACTTTGTAAGAGTTTGAACATCTCTTCTATTGCTAATATACCAAATGGGTCAAAGCTGACAGTATCTCTCGGTACAAGTCTGAATGGCAGTCTTTCCATCTTTAACAATGGTTGGAAAATGATCCATCCAGATGTAGGACAAAAAGCTACCTTTGTTTGACCGCCTCCATTTAGTTCGGAGTCCATATTTTTGTAATACCTTGCCTGCTCCAATTCCACCCCAACCTAGAACATTCCTCACTGCTGGTTCTTATCCCCCGTGATTGCCACTCTTGCACTTTTTTTCACCTCCTCACTCACCTCTTGGTTGTTGGTGGCCTCATCATACCTACCCATAAGAAGACTGCATGCGGTTAACAACATCATCACTCTCTCTTCCCTCAGTTTTGAAAACCACCTTCATTCTTCAATCTCTCGTGAAAGTCCCTCTTGCTCTAACCACCTGACTAGACTCGACAGTCACCTCCCTCAGTTTCTCTCCAACCAGACATTAACTCACTCCTGAATACCCACACACAATCCTCATTTCTTCTCTTCCCAACCCCTAAATATATTCTGTCCACACCATAAAACCTTCCCCTACTTTATTTTCCATGCTCTTCTCTGCTCCTCCTTTTAGCTCCTCTTTACCTTCTTAATTTAATAATTCAATGCAACCTGAACATGACCTTAAGTGCACATGTTCATTACTAAGCCCATCTTCTGCAGGAGTGATATATCTTGAACTTAAATGATAACTTAGACTATTATTCTGCCCACCCTCACGAAAGAAGTCACTCCCTTCATCCCAACCAGCTCGCTAGTCAGACTTGACCTGCAAACCGGACAGACTGACCAATTAATCTCACACTAAGACAAGCTCTATAGCAGCCTTTTCTGTAACAAACGCTACTTATGCTCATTGTAAATCATCCTGAGCAACTAATAATATTAGTGTTATTATAGTGACGAAACCAGACACAATTACATTAGTGACTACCATATGCAAGATTACTAGTAGCGATCACCTCAGTATCTCAGGCAGTATTGCCAACAGTAACGTAAGGCGTTTATCAATTTAAAATGTTTCAATATGGGTGTTACATAGCAGAGATAGCAGAAATGCCCCTGACATCAAGGTTTGTGACATTAGTAATAAGCCTTTCCAAAGCCACATGATTTATGACTTAAATATAAGCTTTAAATATGTTTTGAAAATTGAGACATCTTTCTCGAAACATCAGCTAGTAAGTTCTGAAAATGCAACCATTTTCATCTCAAATGCATACACACAATTTTGGTACACATATAATAATGCAATCAAGCAAAAGCATCTAATTTAGTAGGCTAAGCTGCACTTAGGAGAGCTACTCACAGGTAGTTGGAGAGCTACCAGTAGCTCACAAGCTACTTGATGGAGAAGCCTGCTCTACAGCCATCTCAGTGCCCACAACCACTCTGTCTCAATCTGACCAGATAACATATATGTTTACACAATTAGTTTAGATATATCTTGTTCAATTGACAAACGCAACAACTGTCATACATCAGTTAAACAGTTAAACTAAGAACTATCAATAAGAATCTCAGATAATAATCTGAATCTGATTACCTAGGAAAAACCGGTCCTTCACCACATAATCGTATCTCTTCCAGTATGGTTTTCTAGCTCTGCTCTTAACCAAGCATAAATCAAGTTCCCATACTCACTATCCATTACCACAGACCACTTCACAGCCATCCGTCATAGAACATATTTTTGCTGGTTGAAAGCTTTATTCGATATGCAGAGATATCTTACAAGCATAACATACATTATAAAAACAATATTACAAAAAGTGCAGGTATGTCATACGTTTTAAAATAGATAAGATTTGTAGGGATCCCCTAAATAAATTAGCTAAACATGGAATTAAACCGATATAGACAATCTCTTGCAACGGATCAACCAGCAACATTTTAAAAATTTGGAGACACCACAGACTGTAGGGGGGGAGGTATCAGTCATTAAAATTCGGAAAGCTACAGAATGCATGCGGGTTCCCAAACGTTTAAAAAGGGGTTTCAACCAATATCTCCTTGGATAAATATAATCTGGACACTCAAAGAGTACATGAGCGACTGTCTCCGGCCTGGCTGGGCAGCAAGCACAGAAGGGGGATAAATGAGCATGGGACTTCCACTTTGATAGAGTTGCTCCTAGCGGGAGAGTGCCAATTCTAAACTTAAAATAAAGGGCCCTATCCACTGGCATAGTAATAAAATCCATATAGGGTTCGTATAATGCCACATCCTTTATTCTGAGGAACGCTGCAGTCGAGTTGCAGTGATTGGGGTTCCCGCTTTGTTTGCAAAAAACCCAGTCCCAATATAGTTTTTTTAAGGACTGCCTTTGGGGGAGCAGATTTTGTAGACCAACAGTGTCCCAGGCCCAATTCCCCCAGAAGTTTTTTTGTGTCCCGCAGCCACTTGATCTTGTTCCAGCCCCCCATGTTCATTACTTCTGATAGGCCCTTGGCATAGGATTTTAGTTCCGGGACCCTCCATATGCGGGACCATAAGAGCAATGGGCGAAAACGGGCCTGGTCTTTAATGCTTCTGCAGCCCAAGTCCAAAAGCTCCGGAACTGTCGGAGTGCTCAAGGGGAGAGCTAGAAGTTCCTTTAAGAGCTTGTTTTCGGACTTGGTTAGGGAATCCAAATTACAACTGCCCCATAGCTCCGCGCCATACAAGGCAGAAGTAACCCCCCTTGCCTTGTAGATCTCAACTGCGGGCGCCACTGTGGATCTGGAAGATGTATGGTATTCCTTTAGTAAGGCACTCTGTGGGAAGACCAGTTCATCTTGTCATTCAGGCGTAGACCCAGATAATCAAATTCAGATACTTTCTCTAGAGGGGCCAAGTTCAAAATGGGAGGACGACCCAGTTTCCTTGGTGGGCGTAGTATCAAATATTTCGTTTTTTCTACGTTTATCACCAAGCCTCTAGTTACACAAAAGTCCTGAAAACGGGTCAACAACTTCTGGAGCCCCTGAGGGGTTTTAGAAATAAGGAGAGTGTCGTCCGCGAACAACAATGTTGGAATCCGCTCGCCCCCCAGGCAAGGTGCGTCCGCTGGTTCCTGAAGCAGATGCTCCACCACACCATTTAGATAAAGGGAAAAGAGTGTGGGGGCCAACACGCAATCCTGTCTGACACCCCTACAAACCGGAATTCTGTCTGTTGTCTCCCCGTTTTTTCCCCCAACGAACCTGGGCAAAATTATTCATGTGAAGTTTGGTGAGGAGGAAAAGGATGTACGGGGGCAAGCCCAGCCCATGGAGAACCCTCCAAAGTTCCTCCCTGGGAACTAGGTCAAAGGCAGTCTTCAAATCGATGAAAGCCAAGTAAAGACTGCCCTTGCCCAGTTCCACAACCTTCCAGTGCAAAAGCGTTAGCCGGAAGACCTGCTCAATTGTACCTGTTCCTGGACGAAAGCCTGCCTGAAAGTCCGATAGGACTTGGTTCTCTTCCACCTACTGCTGGATTCTCCCCAGGATCACTTTTCCTGCTACTTTTTGTGTAGAGTCAATCAGGCTAATTGGCCTGTAGTTTCCTGGAATGTCTCTACTGCCCTTTTTGTAGATGGGGACTACCACTGCCCCTCTCCTTGACTCTGGTGTCGGGCCGCCCTCCAAGATTGCATTCAAGAGTGTCGAGATCATAAGGCCCCAGTCAGATGGGTAGGCCCGCAGTAAATCTCCTGGGAGCCCATCCGGGCCAGCAGCTTTCAGTGGGACCACGGTCTTAATAGCATTCTCAACCTCCTGTGGCGTAAATAGGGTAAGGGTACTAGATTTCATCAGAAAAGGGAATACGGCTGGCTCATTTAGGGGCCCCTCTATCACTGAGTATAAGGCCCCAAAATGATGAAACCAACTCTGGGATGGGATAGTACAGGTCCTCAGAGTGTCATCGGGTCTTCCACGGGAGCCTATCAATTTTCAAAATTCCCTGGCACCTTTACCTTTGCTAGCAGCCAACAAGTCCGCCCAGAATTTCCCCTCCCATTCCTTCTTTGCTATCTGGATAGCCTTAGTGTAGACCTTCCTAGCCGCCCTTGTCCTGGCTTGGGATTTTGCTTTCACTGCCTCAACCAAGGTTTTTTTTCGCATCCCTACACTTGTGGGTATACCAACCATCTCTTTTATTAGCCCTTTCTTTCACCCCAGTATATCTCTGGTGCACAGTGAACAGATTTGTCAGGGCCCCAGTTAGGTCGCAAAATACTTCACATACTCCCCCGGACCTCCTTCAGCTGTGGCTAGGTTATGTTGGGTTAAGGCCAAAAGTTGGGACACAGCCTCAAGTTTTCCGGGAGACACAAGAAGTTTTGACCACTTCAAGCGCCTTCCGCAAAGAGATACCTCCGGCTCACCAAGGTCAACTGTGGGGCGAGATATAGAGCCCCCACTACAAACAGACCACCAGGGTGCTAAAGTGAGGGACAACAAATTGTGGTCACTTTCGACTGAGGGCACTATTACCATATCCCTCACTGCGCTCCATAAACACACATCAAGCAAGATATAATCAATTCTTGATGTGTGCTTGGTTCTATTGTATGTGTGAGCACCCCCCTTGTCCGAGCTAGTCCTTCCATTTAAAGCCCTCAGGCCATATTCTATACTAAGGGCATTTAACTGTAGTGCCACCTCAGGCCACTTTTTAATCGGGGGGAGTTATAGGACTGGTATCCCCCTCTTGCCATCCTCCTGGTCCTGGTCCTGGGTAACGTCCGAGCCCAAAGGCTCGAACGTACAATTGACATCACCTGCAATCAGAGTGCAGGCTTTGTATGGAGTTTCCCCTAACAGATCCTCCAACAATGCAATTGTAGGAGACTGCTTCCCCCCCCTTGGTGCCTCTGGCATAGACATTAAATATGTTCAAGACAGCACAACCCCTGGCGTCCTTCAGTGTAATATTAAGCAGGTCAGGGCTATTAGTCTTAGTTTCCCTTACCGTGCAGTTTAGGGTTGAGGCTACCCAGATAAGGAGACCCCCCGAAGGTCGCCCTCTGCCCGAATCTGGGCAAACAGCTGGGATGGCATAGGCTGAATACCCCACCCTATGTACTGGCTCCCTGATCCATGTCTCCTGAAAAATGCATATGGAATACTCTTCCACTAATGCGTTCCAGTCAGGCAATGCCAGTTTTCTGGCTATTCCAGCAACGTTCCAGCTGAGGACCTTCAAAACTTGGTCCGTCACAGCTGGAGCGTGTGGGGAAGTTATCTCTTGACATGGAGTCGCCCTATCCGAGCAGGGCAGTGATCGCCCAACACCAATAGAGACAATGTCCCCCAAAGGGTCCAGGGTAACCAATGACGTGGTTTGGGATTTATTGGGGGAGGAAACCACAGATGGCATTACAGTATCGTGTGTGCGTTTGCCCAATTCCCCCCTGTCCGGTACTCCCATTACATCGAGTCAGTGGCTCCTAGGGCCACAATTTTGCCCCAGCCACCCGGATTGGGGATAGAAAGGGGGCCCAGACAAACCACTTATTCCATCACTATGGCCAATGCTCTTTTCCCCCGTAACAGGTCTGAAGATGGTATGGTTAACAGGCCGCGGGTAGAAAAAGGTCAGGTCCACTGCACTTACTCCATGGCCTCCCACCATTTGGTCTTGGATACAGATCGATCTGGCTACTCTATTGTCCTGGAAGTTAATAATAACGCAGTCTCCATCCAGCTGCTTCTTGCCCCGACCAACCCAAGCCACCCTACGGACGCCAAGGATTAGTCCATCTACGCCCGCAGGGAGCGGTTTATTTACTTTTAGCCAGTGAAGGAATTTGTTTTTTAAAGCTTGGTGGGTTTCTGATTGGTCATCTTTCAAGGGTGGGACCTTGACCAACACAATGACATAAGGATGGCAATCCGGGGGGAGATCAGCATACGGTCTGCCAGGGGGTTTCTTCAAGGCGGGTGCTGCTGAGACAGGTGCTGCCAAGTGGCTTTTGGCAGTTTGAGCTGGCAAAGCTGCCCCATCTCCCTTAGCCTTAGCACTATTTGGGGGTGTTTGCTTAGGTTTAGAGTTGCACCCACCCGCTGGGGCCTTCGATTGCATTACTATTTTATGTACTTTGTCGACCTTGGTGGAGTTCCCTTGGGTTGGGTTAGAGTGTAGGGCAGGACCTGGTTTAGACATCGGTGGGGCAATAGTAATAGGACCTGATTTTGGCATGATAGGGGCAGTGGTAGTGGGAGTTGGGGCCATACTTGGTGCTATTAGAAAAGCCGCTTTTGGCGGAACTGGAACCTGTACCGGAGCAGCTACAGCTGCTGCTCCATTACCCAACCTGCCAAGTGAGGGATCCTCGCTATTCCTATTCTGATGTTTAATCAAAGTCTTGAGTGAAAAAAAGTTATCAAGGGTCGACTGCTCAAGACTATTTAGTCTGGCCTCCACCCTCTTAATTTGGTCTATAAGCGGTGTCAGGGAACGATTAAGCACATCAATGATTTGATCCAAGCAAACTGGGGCTTGGATATCAGATGGCTTGATGTTAGTATCAGATCCCCTTTCTCTAGGTGGAGATTCTCCCAATTCGACCAGACGCTCAGGGCTCTGACCATTATTTAATGATACACCCGTAGCCCTTAACCCTTGCTTCCTAGAGCGTTTACAAAGTATAGAATAGCTACCCTTGCGTACACTCAGAACCCTTTTCCTTTTAGCTTGTTTCCGTGCACCCTGGAACACACAGGGCACACAGGGCAATGAGGGGCCAACAACGGGAGCAGGGTCTGGCGACGAAGAGTTTTGCCTAATAGCAGTAGAAAATGAAGAAGATGGGGCACACTCTCCAGCAATCTCGTCCATAGAATCACCTGGTGTTAACTGTGCTGCTAGGTTCTCTAGCCTGTCTATACTTTTGCCTATTTCAGACAACCGGGGAAGGTCAGGCATTTCTGCACTAAGTGGGGATGGAACTACATTCGGAGTGGGTGACAAGGCTTTGGCCGCAGGGCCAAGGGAGGATCGTCTGACTGGTAGGAGATCCCCAGAAAGACGACGCTCCGTCATTGCAATCTCTTTCTCTATGACTGCGCTACTCTAGTTATGAACCTATCCATAGTTCCTATCTTTGGGTTTCCCCAACACTTACACCCCCTCCTCTGAGCACTTTCCCAGAGCGAGTAGACATGGTTGAGGTTTTACCCTCTGTCGATGGCACAGTACCTTTCTGGGGCAGTATAAATGATGTTGGGGACCTGGCCCAGCCCAGCCTCTGTCAGCCCCTGACTGCCACAGACTGCCCACCCTTTGCCCGGGCTTCGCTCGGCGTCCCGCACGCGTCCCGCTGTGCGTCAAAGAGCCTGTTAAGCACGAACTGTTGTGGGCGGGGGGCGTGTCTCGCTGGGGGCGTGGCCGTGCGCACCTGAGCGGAGCAGGGACTCCTGGTCTTTCGAGTCCCTGCTTGTGACGCCCTCAGTAGGTCTTCCAGTCCTCCCTTGCGCTTAATCCAGCCCCAACAGCCTTGCGACCTGGCCCCTCACTGCAGCGGGGATAGAGGGCAACAGGTCAGATCCGCCGGTCCGTGCGTCCTTCTCTTCTCCTCTCCTCTCCTCTCCTCGTGGCAAACAGTGATTAGAACATATTAACATTATTCAAGCGCCTATGGAACAACTGTACTACAGTTTCCAAACCAAACAACTTTATCTTGCTTTTTCAACCGCTCACCCCAGTCAAGAGATCTGGGTTTAATCCATTATTCTTTTGCTCACTATCCCACCCCAGTTTGGACCCAGCCATATGCAAATCAGTCTTGACCCTGCTCCTCATGGGAACAGTCCAGCCCAAACTGCCAGGCCAGGTTCTCCCTGGACCAGAAACAAGCATCCTGGGACCGTATCGCCCCTCATCGACCAGGCTAGCTTGACTCTGGTGGCATGCTGTAGCTGAGGTGCACTCGTCGCCTTGGGTGGGAACCGATGATGAAGCATGCCACCAGCTAGGTTGGTGGGTGAGGATCTTCATAAAAATGTGTTTTTTCTCTCAGACTTGGACACCTAGCTTCCACCCTACAGCTAGTTATCATTGATATTTCCCAACAATTATTACATGCATATATTTCTGTATGCAGGATTTGGGATGGTGAGATTCGTTTTTGCGGGATAAACGGAGAGTTGGGGTAGTAAAGTGAAGGAGCATTAAAATGATAATAAGCACAGTCAGTGCCCATTGAGTACATTATGTGAGTGAGTACCTATCTGTGGATGGCATTCCAAAATAAAGAAGCAAGCAACTGGAAATCTTAAAAACTTTGGGAGAACTTGTCCCGGAAAAATTAATTGGCAAAATTAAAGTGAAAATAAAGCTACTACACGATAGAGAAGATTTAACGGGTAGAAAAACACCCTTGGATATATTTTATACTGGAGTATATGAAAACCGCCCTAAAAGCACTCTCTCAAATTTCTCAATGCCCCTCCCACTTTTGAAGCCATGACCCTGGCCGTTGCCTCGGCCTAAGGAACTAGTCACCAAATTAAAACAATAATAATCAGACAAATTCAGTTTGGTCTAATTGCTAGTTACGAATAATATCCACAAAGACTATGCACTCCAAAAGTTAGCACATACTGGAATTGTTTTTCTGAGATTTTAGTACTTCATAAGTCAAATGGGAGATCAAGTCTGAATCCCCGTTGCATTTATGACGCTCGAGGTGGAGTTGATTAAGAGACACTGTTCTTCTTAGCCCTAAGGAGAAACAAAATATGCTGACTTTTTTAAAGAATATTATGTAACTATGAAGATAAAAAAACAAAGGAGGTTTTATGAAAATCATGCGTTCCTGAAGATCAATAATAAAAAGTTCCTTCTGAGTAGGTACATCAATCAAGATTATGAATCAGTTCTTTTTTTGATAAAAGGGCCTTTCCCACCAGACATGGCATGCTAGAACACTCTTGCTTAAACAACATGCAATTGCTAAAGTACACATAAAAACATGAAAGAACAGAAATGGGTTTTAAAACTTGGCACCGACCGAACAGGGTTAAATGATGACATACCCTGGTCGTCTTTCTGAAATCATTTAACTATTTGCTTGACCAAGATATGTGTGATCATTAACTCCTTCACAAAAACCCTGCTTAGCAGATAGATCCAGCCTATATCCTTTAACTAATTGAGATCTAATTGCAGGATCAAATATTAGTTCATTGTAATAGTAAAAACACTCCTTTTGGGCTTCGATCGAGATCCTCTTTGCTAATGCCAAAATCTGCATTTTCGCCGGTGTCTGTTTGTTTACTTGCTAAACCAACAACATCAAGGAAGCGCGCCATTGGCCATTCCCCGTGTGGGCTTAGCCATTCACAACATCGGTAACACACCAAACGGGTGACGCGCTTGTTTGGCGCGTCACGTGACTGTTGTGCCCAATGGGAAGGAGGATGATAAAGCAGGAGGATAACAAACCGCCGGTACCTCCCCAGACGGCACAGATGCCGCGCTGGAGTAACGACGGTTAGGTGAGTTTTCTCATCGCCTGGGGCCCCCGTTTTTAATACCTCTGTGGTCATAGCATGTCAGCATCTCTGAAGAGCACACTGGTCAGTTTTATCTGCACTGTTAGTTTACCGTTGGTTGCACGCTATCATTTAAACTAAAATAGGAGTGCATCTGAAAGATTTTAGAGCGTTCATCTAGGCATTGTGAGACTACGGGCGCATTAACTAGGTACTTAGATACCAATGTGCGCTCTTCACATCAGAATGACAACAGCTGGTTTACACTGACAATAGCTGGTTTATGATTATGAACCCCTGATTTGGAGCGGTTAGAACATTCTAAAAACCGCCCCTCATGCTGTGCTAGATTTTACATCATGCTCATTAAGTTAAAATAGACCTGTGTTTAGCACTTTTTCGGTGAGTGATTCAGTTACTTGGATTTATTCACCCTTACAGAGCGGTGCTTCACCAATATCCTGAGCCGCAGCCAGGTGGGGTGAGGTCTCTACTTCTCAACAACCAGGTAAGAAGTAGTGTGAGAAACTTGTAAGGTTTCAATTTCTAAAAAACGCTATTACACTAGTACAAACAGTGTGGTTATTCATAGTCTTTAGATATGGACCTCACCAAAGTTGATAACTACAACAGGTGTAACAGAAGGTATTTTTCGGACGGATGGTGAGTGATATGCTTACGCCATGCTTTTATATTTCAGTCTACTGCTGACTGTGTGAGAAGACTTGGAACAAGCACACCTAGGATGTCCAGGTGACATTTACATATTGATGTCGTTCCAGTACTCTTTTTCTCCTAATTTATGACACTTCTATTACTTGTTTGGGGTTTTTTTTCTGTTTGCAGTAGCGATATACATAGGTCCTGAAGAAAGCAAGGCTATTGGCCCTAATTGCTGAAACATGTCGACCACGTTCCACCACTAGACAGTTTATAAGTTTTCCCTGTCTTGGCTATTTTTAACATTGGTGCTGGGAGTTATACCCTATTAAATTTTCTTTTGCTCCCTAAACCAATTTTATTCACTTTTTCCACTCCCTTGGTTCTTCCTTGCACTGCACGCACTTTTTTACCCCGTTGGTTACATTACCAACACTCTAATACCAACATACACTGACTAACAGGAAGGCCAATCTCTTTCTGTTAGAGAACAAGATCATGTACAGTGTTGGTCCTCGGAGCCCCAAATGATGAAGGGCGGTTCCGAGTGGTGACTGATGGGTGCCAGAGACCAGACACCAACTTGACCTGGCCTTTTCACTACCGTTATATTTTCAGTCATATGGCTAGAGGTAGCATTTCACTTTCACCCTCTCTGTCCTGAATAGTTGCGTGTTGAACTCCTGACCCTCTGATACTTTTTTGTGATATATGTCTGTTGGGCGTGTATTCAGAGCTGGTCGTTAAAATTGCCCTTGGGTCCCCCTCATTGTATGTAGTGTAGTTGCACATAAAAACATAGACAATGGAAAACAAGTCACATAACAAGACAAACTAAAATACACTATACTCGTTTAAGACATGATCAAAACTACCAACTTACCAGAAAAATCTGTTATCTGTTGTTTGTTCTTCCATATTGCGATGAGCGTTAAGACTGAGGTCTAAACTGATCCCAGAGGCTGACCATGCAAAATAAAAATTGCCGGAATTCAACACCTTGCGGACATCTGATATACGATCCTCATCTGAAGGATCAATTCTCAATGAAATAAAATCAGTCGATGTAACTCGAAAAACTTCTGACTCTTGAATCTTCCCCACAGACATGCATCCTGTGACTAGCACCAGATAGTACAACATTGTATCTCCTGCAAAAGCAAAGGTACAGTTAAAAAAGAATACCAATACACTATCAAATATAAAATTAAGAAGGTTTATCAATCACATTGCCATGAAAATTAACATTTCAGTCTCTTCTTAAAACTACTAACTATGTATACTGGTTCAAAACTAGACAAAAGGACAACACTGAGATTTCTTGTTTTTCAAAAAAGTATATGTTTGATGGATATGAAGAATATACATGTACCTCTAGAAAGCTGTAACAATTTCTGAAGCGCTAAGCCAGTATAAATCCCTGATCCGCTACAGCTTAAATTTGGCCATGATAAAATAATGCTTTGAAACATTTGCAGTACTCTTAACCATTAATCATGAAGGTTTAAAATGCAGACACATCTTCGAGCAGTCTCAGAAACAAAAAAGTATCCTTTGTGGGAGCTCACTTAATAAGGTGGTAGCCAATGAACAAATCGTTTGGTCCAACTCACTGCCCTGATCTGCTCTACACAACTAAACTAAACGCAGTAAAAGGTTGTTTCATGGAGGGGGTCTCCCATTGTTCTCCATTGCCTGAACAAGAACATTTTAAAAGCATGAGATCAAAGGTTCATTTTACTGAACCAAATTTAAAGGGATTAGACAGAAAATGATAGATTTCATAGCCAATTCTGCATAGGCACCTATAAAATAGTCCAAGATGTTCATGATGTGCGAGGTAAGTCCGAGGAGTGCTTAGGTGGTTTGCCTCTCCCAAAAAGATAAACATTTTTTCAAGCAGAGCATTTTTTAGCACTGGTCTCAAACTATTGACAAAGGAGCCACTTATTTTACAGCTAGCTGAAATAATCTTGGTATGCAATTTGCACCACACACTTTCAGCAGTTTTTTTTTATCTATCTATATATATAAAAACGAAAGTATGTCTGTTTGTCCTTTATGCATTACTACACCATTCATCCGATCGCCATGAAACTTTGGGAAGTTGTTAAGTACAGTCCCGCGAAGGTTTCTGGCAAAAAAAAATTTTTTTTTTAAATTAATGTAAACAAAATTGTTAAAAGTTATTGAGTACACTCCAGCGAAGGTTTCTTGCAAACAAAAAAAAACAATTGTTAAATATCGGCCCTCCGGCCCCCCCAGGGCCCTCATAATCTTTCCAATACTGAACATTTACAGTTTACGGTGCGACTCGCTTTTGCAATGACCATCAACAAAGCACAAGGACAATCGCTGCAAGTGCTTGGACTAGATTTGGAGAATCGTGCTTCTCACATGGACAACTGTACGTGGCCAGCTTATGCATCGGAAAACCTTCTGATTTATTCGTGTACGAAACCAGACGAAAAAACAAAAAATACTGGGTATCCACAAGCACTCAAATAAATAAACAGAATTAAAACAACACTTTAAAATGTTTTACATATTAAAATGAATAAGTTTCAATAAAAATGACACAATGTAAATTGAATGTTATTATAACAAGTTTCCTTAAATTTCCTTTCTTCTGATATCGCTGCAACGCGTAAGCTAGTCTATATATATATATATGTAAAAACGAAACTATGTCTGTCTGTCTGTCCTTTATGCATTACTACACCATTCATCCGATCGCCATGAAACTTTGGGAAGTTGTTGAGTACACTCCCGCGAAAGTTTCTGTCCCCCAATTCTTTTTTTTTTTTTCTTTTTTTTTTTTTTTTTAAATCGGCCCCAAGGGCCCCCAATCTTTCGAATACTGAAATAGATAGCGAATTTGCGAGCATCGTCAACAGTTATGACCCCCAAACGGAAATTGATTGGTCAATCTACATCAGAAGCACGAAAGAAAAAGGCATTACGAGCTTCTGAAACAGACGAGTAACGGGAAGCAAGATTAGAAGCTGTTTGAATACAAACTGCTCAAGCCTGTAATTCTCAAACGAACGAGCAACGAGAATCAAGATTGGAAGCCGATCGAGTACGTACTGCTCAAGCCACACTTAGAAATGTTTTAAAAAATAAAATGAATTAGTTTCAATAAGAATGACACAATGTAAATTTAATGTTATCATAACGAGTTTCCTTGAATTTCCTTTCTTCCGAGATCGCAGCAACGCGCGACGGGTAAGCTCGTTTTTGATAAATTAAAACATTTTTCCGCAAATATTAACTTGTTGTGGTCTAAAAAATGCAAACACCAGATTATCATTCTTGCTAAATAAACTAAGCATATTGCATATCATTTTGATAAACACAGTACTTGGCCCCCAAATATCAACTTTTCATCCAATACTCTCCATTACTACTTTTCAACATGGGCAGATATTGCCTCACATGCCCTGTGTCACTATTCTAGACATCGACACACACCACATGCCAGAGCTGGACTCCAGATGCTAGGAATGTTCACTAGGTGGCACGGATGGACAACAGATGCATGTCCAAATGGAACGATCACCTTAACTTTCGTAACAATTTTTCTAGTGGATACTCTACGATCAGATTCGGCTCATTTTGAATCTCCCCAAGTGACAGTCTAAATCTGGAGCTGCTTCAAAAGAAAGCTTCCAGGGACTGTGAGGTGGCACCACATGACTCTGGTGGCAGATTTCATCCCTCCCCTGGATACATATAAAATGTCACCATACAGGCTGATGACAGTTCTCCATCCTCTGTACCTCACCCTTGCAGGTGAAGGTGAGACCAACTTAATGATGGCCAAATAGCAATGCACCCAGTAGAAGAACTACCTTGGAACCTTATTAAAACACACAGCAACACCCCTTTTTCAGAAAGGGAATAGTCTGTGCAGCGAGGAATTTATGGGCAGATTGACTTTCCACCAAAAAGATTGTTATTGAACATCAGCAATTTGTTCTTCTGATGCATACTTTTCCCTACAAAATCTACAACTTATGAATCAATACTGAAACAGTGCCACACAGCGATGGGTCACAGAGAGAGAGTTAAACTAAAAAGTCTTGCAGCACAGACTTGCAAAATGATCTTCCCTGTGGACTTGGAAGTCAAGGTAGCAGAGCTTTGTGAAGATGTGGACTCAAACCCATAGAGCAGCTGACAGATGCCAAGAACAGGAAGACTCCTGGACAACACGGAAGATGTGGCGTTCGCTCTGATTGAGTGTGCTCTGGACATTCATGCAGTTCCTTCTAGGCCTGGACATAGCAACATATTATGCAGAGAACAATCAAACATGAAATTGTCTTCTTCTGGACTGAATTGTTATTCATGTGTACCACAACACCAACAAACAGTTGGTCAGCCACATTGTCTTCCCCGGTTCTTTCAGCTTTTACAATGACAGGACAAGGGACCACCATGTGGCTGAAAGATCTTTAACTGCCTTTGTGGTTTCAGGCAATGTAGTCCCTCCTCCAGAGACGGATGTGGAGGAGAGAAGAATGCCAGTAGGGGGGTGAAGTGACCCACATGAAGCAGCAAGACCACTTTTATCAGGAAAGAGGCCTGTGGCGCAAGCACAAACTTGCCTGGATAGAAACGGGTGAATAGATGACAGAAAAAGCATCAGTTTGCTCACCCACTGAGCAGAGGTGAAGGTGATAGTGAAGACAGTCTGCAAAGTAAGGAGTCTCAGAGAACAACTATGCTTAAAAGGTGACCGGATCAAAACAGTATGGATGAAATTCAAAAGAAATTACTAAGGATTAAAGATACGATACATCCCTTACAAAAACCTCATCACCAAAATAATTTCTATGACAATGGCTGACCAGGCAAACACAAAAAAACTAACAGCCTTTAACCAGGCTCAGAGCAAAGCCTTACCAAAAAGCACAATCCACAAAAAAAAGAATCCGATACCGCACATTGAGTGACTGTATCCTAGGCACACGAAGGTAAAAAATGTGACCAGCGCCTGACTCAAATAGATCTGGAAGCAGTGGCGTGCAGCAAGTATGATGTCAAAAGCCTCTCAGTAGTGCTAAAATTGAGCCTCTCAAGCTCCATGCATGAAGGAACAGCCTAGGAAGAGTCTAATAGAGGGCCGTGCCACCCTGTTGAAACAATAGGTCCTCCCAGAGCTGAAGGGGAGAGATGGTAATGAGACACAGCAACTCTTAGTGCCCTACCCTCCTTGTTCAATCCAGAGCAATCATGATAACCTGTTTGCTGTAATTTTTTGCCTTCCTCAGAAGTTGAGAAATGTAAATGCACAGAATAATTGGGGATGTGTAAGGCAGATCAAAATCCCAATGTATGAAGATGCATACCCAAGGCCCTTGCAGTAGAAACCACGGGGCACAGAAAAATGGACATTGAGCATTCTCCAACATGGTAAACACATACAAATATAGCACACCTCAATAGCAAAGATTGGCTGCACCAACTGTGGTTGGCAAGATAACATCTGTTCAGCTCATCTAACCTTACTTTACCTTGACAGAGCCCAACAGATGACTCTCAGAGACTAAAACAATACGAGTTACACTCCAGCACCACTATAAAGAAAGCACAAGACCCTATGCCAACATGCTAGCTGGCATACACATGATAGTGGTGTTGTGAGTGAGGATTTGAATAGCTTTCCCCGAGCAGATGAAATGCCACCTCGCTTAAGGAAAACACAGAATGAGGAGGACAGGAAGCTTAGTAACCGCTCTATCATCATTTTCAACATAAGGCAGCATAGAGGGCATCTACTAGGCTTGAGATCGAAGCTGAAAATAGCCTCCAACTGCAAACATGGAGAGGGCCTTGCACATAGAATCCTTTGAAAATGAGGCTCGGGTCAGCTCACTTGCCTGAGTCAAAGTAAACTGAGTTAGGAGAGCAGAGGACTCAACTTGAGGATTGTCGCACAAGTTACTACTTGTGTAACGATATATCTGTAAGAGACATTAGTTAGTGATAGATTCCTTACCTTAGAATATCCCCAGGCGTCAGACTGGATCCGGAAATTTTTGCGTAGCAATACCCCTGCGCGCTGGTAGGCGTCGTCTGCGGCTCCGCGTCCGTCGTCGGCGTCGTGAGCGCCGGGATGACGTCATCGGAGTATATAGACGGCGCCCATGCGCGCTGACGTCAGTTCTGATAACACAGCTTTTCCGCGCCAGATACGCAGAGCCATGATAGAACTAACACTGGTGCCATTGAAACTAGGGCCCTGAAAGGGGATGACCTTAACCCTAAATATCGGTTCGCAGAACGGGGAGGATGGGAGGGCGGTAAGGAATCTATCACTAACTAATGTCTCTTACAGATATATCGTTACACAAGTAGTAACTTGTGCATCTGAAAGAGACACGTTAGTGATAGATTCCTTACCTTAGAATAGATACCCCAGCAATACCAACCCCGGTGGTGGGTCTGCGAACCAATATCACACCAGAAAGTCCTGGAGGACGGAACGGCCAAAGAAGCCATCCCTCCGGACTGGACTGTCCAGGCAGTAGTGTCTTGCGAACGTGTGCAGCGAGGCCCACGTGGCTGCCTGACAGATGTCCTGCAGGGGGGACACCGCGGCCTAGGGCAGTTGTCGTTGCCGTGGCCCGAGTGGAGTGAGCCCGCAATCCAGCCGGGGGCTCCTTCCTCGCCATGGAGTAGCATGCTTGGATGCACAAGATGATCCACCTGGAGATGGTCCTCTTGTGTACAGCCTTTCCCTTCTTCGCGCCCACGTAACCAACGAAGAGTTGGTCATCCACCCGGAATTGGCGAGTGCGGTCCAGGTAGTAGGAGAGCGCACGTTTTGGATCCAGACGGTGGAGCCTCTCTTCCTCTTTCGAGGGATGCGGAGGCGGAAAGAAGGTGGGCAAGGTGATGGACTGCCCGATGTGGAAGGCCGTGACAACCTTGGGCAGAAAGGAAGGTCGTGTACGCAACACCACCTTATCAGGATGAACAGACAGGAAAGGCGGAGAAGAAGAAAGAGCCTGGAGCTCACTCACCCTCCTGGCAGAGGTGATGGCAACCAGGAAGGCCGTCTTCAGCGTAAGGAGACGAAGAGGACAGTTATGAAGTGGCTCAAAGGGAGCACACATCAGAAAGGTGAGAACAAGGTTCAAGTCCCACTGGGGCATCACGAAGGGAACAGGAGGGAACATGTGTGTGATGCCCTTCAGAAATCTACTCACTATAGGGGACTTGAACAAAGAAGGCTGATCTGGTAGCCTCAAGAAGGCAGAAAGAGCAGAAAGGTACCCTTTAAGAGTGCCCAGAGCAGAGCCCTGCTGGGCAAGGGAAAGAAGAAAGAGCAGCACTTCCGAAAGGGGTGCAGAGAGGGGATCCACAGCCTTTGCTGCGCACCATGCCACAAATCTATTCCACCGGCAGGCGTATACCGACTTAGTGGAGGGACGCCTGGCTGCCAGAATGATGTCACAGACTTCGGGAGGCAAGTCAAATGGCCTCAACTGCCGCCGCTCAATCTCCAAGCTTGTAGGTGGAGACTGGACAGGTTCAGGTGCAGGACCGTCCCCCGCTGCTGCGACAGAAGGTCCTCCCGAAGAGGCAGACGAATCGGGGGATCGACTGACATGCTGAGTAGCTCGGGATACCAGTATCTTCGAGCCCAGTCCGGAGCCACAAGGATAACTTGGGCCCGGTCGCGCTTGATCTTCTTCAGCACTCTGGGCAGAAGTGGTATAGGCGGAAAGGCGTACAACAGGCCGCAGCTCCACTCGCGACGAAAAGCGTCTCCGAGCGAGTGCCGCCTTGGAAACTCCAACGCGCAGAACTGCTGACATTGCGCGTTCTCTTCTGTGGCGAATAGATCTAACCAAGGCTCTCCCCACTGTCGAAAGAGACCTTGCGCCACGTCCGAGTCCAGACGCCATTCGTGATCCATCATGCACCGGCGGCTGAGTTCGTCCGCCCTGGCATTCAGAGAACCTGCCAGGTGTTGAACCACCAGAGTCACGCTCTGATGTTCCAGCCACTGCCAGAGGCGCAGAGCCTCCTGGCAAAGGGCCCACGACCCCACACCGCCCTGTTTGTTGCAGTACCACATGGCGGTGGTGTTGTCGGTGAACACTTGCACCACGCTCCCCCTGACAGAGGGGAGGAATGCCTTCAGTGCAAGACGAATCGCCCGCAGCTCCAGAAGGTTGATGTGGAGCCGGGACTCCGCCGGAGACCAGAGGCCTCTGATCTCCGCCTCTCCCATGTGGCCTCCCCAGCCCTGGAGGGACGCGTCCGTCACAACTACGTGCTCCGGCTGGGGTAGAGAGAGGGGTCTGCCACTGACCCAGTCGCGGTCCGTGAGCCACCACTGCAGTTGCTTCGCAGTGCCCTCCGAGATCAGGACATGATCGGACAGGTTGCCCTGATGCTGGGCCCACTGAAACTTCAGGTCCCACTGCAGAGCCCGCATCCGCCACCTGGCGTGACGCACCAGAAGGATGCAGGAGGCCATCAGTCCCAGAAGCCGCAGCGTCAACCTGACCGAGACCCGGGATAACGGCCCGAAGATAGGAATCAGAGCCTGAATATCCCGAACCCGCTGCTCGGGTGGGTAAACCCGAAACTGCGCCGAGTCGAGAACCGCTCCGATGAAGAGGAGCTTCTGAGAGGGACACAGGTGTGACTTCGGCACATTGATGGAGAACCCCAGCAAGTGCAGGAGGTCGGCCGTAGTCTGGAGGTGGCTGACGACTGTCTGGGGCGAGCCCGCCTTCAACAACCAGTCGTCGAGGTAGGGGAAGACTGATACCCCCTGCCTGCGCAGATGGGCTGCGACCACCGCCATCACCTTCGTGAACACCCGTGGGGCGCTGGTAAGGCCGAAGGGGAGCACGGTAAACTGAAAATGCTCTTGGCCTACCGTGAACCGCAGGTAACGCCGGTGGGCCGGCAGGACGGGGATGTGGAAATAGGCGTCCTGCAAGTCCAACGCTACCATCCAGTCTCCTGGGTCCAGGGCAGCCAGGACCTGAGCCAAAGTGAGCATCTTGAACTTCTCCGTCCGGAGGAAGCCGTTGACGTTCCGCAGGTCCAAGATAGGGCGTAGGCCCCCTTTGCCCTTCTTGGGTACCAGAAAGTAGTGGGAGTAACAACCACGTCCTACTTCCGGCCCAGGAACGCGCTCGATGGCCCTCTTGGCCAAGAGGGCCGAAACCTCCTCTTGCAGAAGTTGCAAGTGATCCCCCGACACACGGTGGTATTGAGGTAGCATGGATGGAGGGGAAGACTCGAAGGGGAGGGAGAAACCCCTTCGGACAATTTGCAGCACCCACCTGTCCGAAGTGACTGTATGCCAGTGGGAGAGGTGATGGCGAACCCTGCCTCCCACAGGCGTCACATGGGCCTGAAAGCTCGGACTAGGAAGGTTTTGAGGTGGGGGCTGCCGAGGGAGGTGTGGACTGGCCTCGCCGCTGGCCCCGACCACCGCCACGGCGGTTCCCACGGCCGCCACCGCGTTGCTGAACATTCTGCGGTGCGTGGCTGACGGTCCGTGGTGGGGCGCCCCTTCCGTGGCCACGAAAGGAGCGAAAGGCACCCGATTGCTGGCGTGGGGCCGCAAGGCCCAAGGACTTGGCCGTGGCCCTGGAGTCCTTAAAACGTTCCAGCGCATGGTCTGCCTTGTCGCCAAAGAGGCGACGGCCATCAAACGGCATGTCCAGGAGAGTGGCCTGGACATCGGCCGAGAAATTGGCGGACCTCAACCAGGCGTGGCGTCGAACCGCCACCGTCGTTGCCATCGCCCTGCCCAGTGAGTCCGTGGTATCCAGCCCACACCGGATAGAAAAGCGTGCCGCATCTCGGCCGTCCGCAAGGGTTTGGCTGAGTTTAGCCCTGACCTCCTCAGGGCATTGTGGCAGCACCTCCGCAACCGTGTCCCACAGAGTGTGGGTGTAGCGGCCCAAGAGACAGTAGGTGTTCACTGACCGGAGCCCTAGGCTCACAGACGAGAAGACCTTCTTCCCGAACTGCTCATATCTCTTGGACTCCCGATCGGGCGGGGCCGTCGGGAATGCGGTCTGGGAAGTGGAGGCCTGGATGACCAGGCTCTCGGGGGTGGGATGGGTGGACAAAAAGCAAGGGTCGCCCGGTGCCGGGCGGTAGCGTCTGGCCACGTTCCTATCCACAGGGGGACCTGTGGCGGGCTTGGACCAAGTGCCCAGAAGAACGTCACACAAGGCCTCATTGAACGGCAGAAGGGGCTCCGCGGAGCCGGACTGCTGTTTGAGCACCTCAGTGAGGAGATTAGTCCTCACGGCCGCGACGGGGAGCTCAAGGTGTAGGGCCTTAGCTGCCTTCGTCAACACTACACTGTAAGCGGAACCCGCCTCCGAAGCCACAGTCGGGGGCGATGTAAATCCAGTGTCTGGCGATGTGTCAATACCACTGGCCTCCCCAAGCTCATATGTCCAGTCCTGATGAGACTGGCAATCACGTGCCAGAGGGTCCTCGGACCCCTCCCACTGCTCCTCGTCACCCGGCTCCTGGAGACCAGGATCAACAGCCAGGGCCTCCTCGTGGAGATAGAATTCTCCGAAGGTCGTCGGAATCGGCGCCCAGCGGCGCCCCTCCGACGCCTGAGGCGGACCGTAGGAAGCATTGGGGTCGGCAACCACTACGGCTGCCGGTGACGACACCTGAAGGGACGTCGCCGGTGAGGTCGTAAGGTCGACCGGCGAGGTCCCGGATCCGGAGCCGGATCCAGCGAGGTCGCGCGGCGCCGGGACCGAAGTCGCCAGCGGCGCCGGGGCCGAAGCACCCGACGTCGTCGGGGCCGAAGCGCCCGACCCGGAAGGACCTCCAGACGGAGCCGATCGGCCCGAAGGCGCCACGGGAACCGACTGAGGAGGGAGGGCCCTCATGGCCATGAGGTACCTCTCGACCTCCTCCTGCGACGCGCCGTGCCCAGGGACCCGAAGGTGTGGGGCAGGCGGCGACGCTTGCGACTCCCGCGGAGCCGCGTGGGCGGTGTCGCCCGAATCCCCGGTCGCATCGTGCGAGCGACGGGGCGGGTCGGAGGACCGATGGTGTCGCTCCGACCTCTCATGCCTCTTACCTGAGGACTTGGAACCAGACGATCGGTGACCACTCCCGGAACGTCGATGACTCCGACCTCGCGACCTGTCCCTCGACCTCCCGTGGGACCGGGACCGGGACCTGGAGCGGCGCGGGGCCGACTGCCTCAGCTCGAGACGCTTGCGGGACCGCTCCCGCCTAGCCTTCGACGTCAGGGCCCGGCAGTCGTCACAGGTTCGATCGTCGTGGTCGAGGCCTAAGCACTTCAGGCACCGGCGATGGGGGTCCGTGACCGACATGAGTCGGCCGAACTTCGAGCAAGGCTTGAACCCGGGCATCCCTGGCACCGATAGTCGAGAATCGACTAAGTAGAGGATCAAAAAGATCAAAAAGATTTCAGTCAAAAAGTGACTGGGGGTAGAGCTTCTTCCGGATCTGCGCTAGCTGGCGCGGAAAAAAGAAGAACTGACGTCAGCGCGCATGGGCGCCGTCTATATACTCCGATGACGTCATCCCGGCGCTCACGACGCCGACGACGGACGCGGAGCCGCAGACGACGCCTACCAGCGCGCAGGGGTATTGCTACGCAAAAATTTCCGGATCCAGTCTGACGCCTGGGGATATTCTAAGGTAAGGAATCTATCACTAACGTGTCTCTTTCAGATTGCGTCATCAACGGTGCTTGGTCAACGCCGAAGCCTTCAGTGTAGCGGAGGTAACTCATTAGCTCCGACCAGGGACAAATGATAACAATTTTCTCAAGATCAGTGTTAACAAAATTCAAAGCTTCAACTAGATGAATATGATATTCAATGTTATGCATTGATGGATTTGTAACAGAGTCTGTATTTCAGCACTTGCAAGGATATTTGAAAATTTGTCCTGCAGAAGGACAATTCTAAAATTTCATTTTTTTTTTGTTTTGGTGCCATTTATTAACACACACCCTTTATTAACAAGCATTTACAATGCAATAGGTCTCGTAGCATTAAAGTTTGAGTTACTGGCATTGTAAATGACAATGCTTTGCATTATTTTTTTTTAAATTTGCAATTGGTATATAAACATTGTTTGTGAATGGTTAGCTGTTGCTTATGCGAAGCAAAGTTGGCAGTAATGTAGAGTGCTAGTATTGCTTGTTATAAGCATGCTGATTTAAAGCGCTCCGATACGTGCGGGTAAAGTTTGCGCTATATAAAAGTGAAAATTAATAAATACATTTAAAAAAGCCTACCTGTACCAGCTGAGCTGGTGACTATAGGACTCTGGCCAGACCGTGCTTCGCGCGGTTAAAAACCACGAGACCTAAAAATAATAAAAAACACTGCCGTAGTCGGCCCTTAGAACCACTGCGCAAGTCTGAATCCTTTGCCAATCGGAGGATGTAGCAGATGACTGCTCGTCGGCAATCCTGACCAGCAACCTAGCTCCACTGAAAAACACACTGTATGCTGCTACCTCAAACACCTACAGAAGTTAGACTATATCACCCCACCCTAACCCAAGCAGAATTACAGTGGCTTGCATCTTCAACGTCTGCTAAATGGTCATACGAGGTAGTAGCAACAAATACCATCACCCCCTCGGGAAGTAGTGCCACAAAAAGCCAGCACATAGAAATCTAGAGGTGCAAAAAGGAAAATACCACAATATTAACAATGCATCAATTTATAACAATTTTAACAATTTATCACAATATTAACATTTTATCACAGATTAAACTTGCTTCGTCTTGACTGTATTTATGAAAAGGCGCCGGAAGTAGCTCATCTGCCTTCAATATGATTCATCATCTCAACCTGCCCTTCTTAGGAGGCATCATGAACGGAGCTCTATCCCGTCCAACTATGAGTGAAAACCTGAAACATTCCCTTACCCATTACTTAATGAAGCACACTGTTGCTTCCAGGCTACATTTGAGGGAAGTAGAATGGTAAAATACATGCACATAAATGCAACCCCAGTTCATTTAAAATAATGTAAAGTGAGTACACAATCCCTAGGTAAGTGTTACTTACCTCTGGGGAATAAATGTATGGACCGCAATGAAGGAAGAGGCTTTTATTCTCATCTACCTTGGATGGCATAGCTCCTAGAAGCTCTTTTGAGCATTAGTTGCTCTATAAATCTCACTTGCATTACATACACATTCGAGTCAAAGGAACAATTAATACCAAATCATTATCACATTCCAACAAAATCTGGCAGACTTTTCATATGGCAAGAGTACCACTGACCAAGGTAACAATAGACAGCAGCTAAGAGTTCGTATTTTATATCCATACACTATTTCTCCAAAAGTAGCTGGGGAAAGAAAGGCTGTTCTTGGAGCATCCAAGCATACAGGGGCTGCTCAGACATGCAACATTCAACACAAGTCAAATAAGCATCAGCTACTACATTTAAAGAACGATCACATTACTGTGTCAATTTATTACTGGATGCAGTTCACGTGTAAAACACATTTCACAGAAATGTGAAATGAATGAAACTTATATAGCGCACGACTTACCCTGGGGCATCTCAGCGCTTGCTTAGGGAACCCGTCCTGGTATTCCCCTGTGAGATAACCCTGGCAGGGTATCCACAAGGTGAAAGCCAGGCATCCCACCGAGAGGGGCCGTTGTGGAGATTAAGCAAGCTATTGCTTGAGTCGCAGAGTGTGAACTCATGAGTCGAGAAGGCACCGGAGCGAGAATTAACGAGTCCGTGGAATTTTTGAGCCCAAGACCCGCCGAGGCGGGGAATTGAACGCTGGTCCCGGGCCGAACTCAAGCTCCAGGTCTGCCGCCTCTAACCCCTGAGCCACACTTCTCCACGCGAGCCCTGGGGACCTGGACTGCACAGCCTGGCTTCCCCGAGGCCAACATTGAAAGCGGCAGACGTGATCAGTGCTGGGAGTTCGAGCCAGAGGGATGTCTGCAATAACGCAAACAATAAAAGGGATTATTTGTTAACTGTGGGCGGTGAGCTGATGAGAAATTGCCTATACGAAGCGGCTTCCTGCAGGATAACATTGTTTTCATTGCACCGCTGACATGTTTATAGGGCATGGGAGAAGCCAGACATAATGTACAGTTTCATTTGAGTCGGAAAGAGAATTTATTTCAGGCTTGTCTCGGACAAATGCGTGATAGGAATATCTCAGGTTAAACCAGCCACTATGATGCACACTGAAGCCTTTTGCAGACTTTTTATACAGCATGCATATACAATGAATTACTCATGTTTTTGCCCATATACCAAGAACAAGACGTGCAGGGCGAGTGCCGGTCCGGCGAGAAGGGGCGGGACTGCGAGAGCCGATTCCGACGCGAGCCTTCGGATTGGGCCGCGCGACGTCACGTGAGCTGTCTACGGTAGAAGCTCACGCGTGCGACCCGATCCGAAGGCGCGCGTCGGAATCCGACACCGCCATAGGGAATGCTGGACGCGCGGCCAGCTCTTGTCTCCCCTCATCGTTTTTCGGCTGAGACGCCGACTATAGTTCTCGCTGTGAGAACGCGCTTCGCGCGTTCGTCGTAGCGAGACCTAATAAAGGAGTACCTCTTGTGTAGAATGTGCAAGTTACAATGTAGTAAGAATGGCTATTGGTACTTCAGTGTCTGCCTACATCTGTGCGGCATGGATTAGAATCAGTAGACTTCAAAAGTGGTATTACATACAATATTTTAGATAAAATAAGTAAACATTATTATGGTTTTAGTAATTTGATATTTGATATTTGAGGGGATATTTCTAAAGCGCAGCGTTCGCTCCGGAGGGAGCATCATGGCGCTGAAATTCCTGAGGGCCCAGATGTGAAGGCCGAAGGAGGCTAGATGGCAGCTTTTGTCCAGTCGTCGGGGAGGTTAAAGATCCAAGTCTTTAGAAGCTTTCTGAAAGGTTTCTCAAGGGCCTGTTGTCTCAAGTGTTTGGGCATGTTGTTCCAGGCTTTAATGGCCAGGAAGCTTAAAGTTTTTCCACCTTTCGTCTTGAAGTTGTACCTGGCGGGGGCCATGAGGTTGTCCTGGGCAGAACAGAGAGATAGAACCGGGTTGTAGTGGGGGAAGCGTCTGGTTAGGTATTTTGGACCAGTAGTGTTGAACGCCCGAAAGGCGATGGTAGGAATTTTGAAAAGTATTCTTTTATGGAGGGGGAGCCAATGCAGGGATCTTAGGGCTGCGGAAACAGATGATTTTCGGGGCAATTTAAGGACCAATCGGGCAGCCGTGTGAAGAACACTTTGAAGTTTGGTCAGTGTGGACTTTTTAGTCCCCGCCAAGAGGCCGTTACAGTAATCTAGGCGTGAGATTATGAGGGCTACTGTTACTGTTTTCCTGGCGTCAAGTGGAAGAAAGTCGAAGAACTTTCTAAGTGATTTTATTATACCAAAGCATCTGCCGGCAACATTCCTGGCGTGCTGGTCGAAAGATAAATCTGAGTCGAATAGTACACCGAGGTTCCTAGCTGTTGTTACGGTCTGGGGAGGGGCAACAGAGTTATCCGGCCACCAGAGGGCTGGGCAGAAGGAGGTGTTCTTTCCGATGGGGAGGATCTCTGTTTTGCTAGAGTTACATGGTTAGTTAGATGGTTAGTGTCCATCCAGTGGAAGACCGCTGTTAAACAGTTTTTGAGATTGAGTTCAGCTTTGGTTGAGTTATCCTCTAGGGGTACGATCAGCTGCGTAACATCGGCATACGATGTTACCGGTATGCCGAATGATTCAATCAGGGATAGGAGTGGGATGAGGTAAATATTAAAAAGAAGGGGACTCAGGATGGACCCTTGAGGTACTCCGGAGGAGACCTTTTTCTCTTTGGAATGGAATGGGCCGAGAGCGACAGTTTGGAACCTGTCGGTAAGGAATGATTTTATCCATGATAGGGCTGTATCTGAAATCCCTATGTCCCATAATCATTGTAAGCTCAATCAGCCTTATAGTAAGTAAGCATGATTATTTGTATTTACTACAAAAAAGCCTGGCTATACCTTGCATTTTATTTTAATTGGATTTTATAATAATAAAGTGTTTGGAATCTTGTTGTTTGGAATAACTTTTATTGGAGGGAACCTTTCACTCTCTTATTCACCTCGACTTCACTGCCTCATTAAATGTAATTATTGTAATAGATACTTTTCCCCTCTACATACGAACACTTCCTAAAATAAATTACTCTAAATATTTTAAATTAAGTTTGGGGATTTGTGTATTGTGCAATAGTGTACATTTTTTCAACACAAATCACTTTTCATGAGTTCCCGGTTTAGGAACAACATTGTACTGACTTGCTATTTGCTTTGTGGCCGGCAGCATTTGCTGCTATGCCTGGATGCATCATGACTCACCTGATGGCAGCAGAGCACCTATATTATTAGCTCTTGTGACCTTATCATTGAAACTGCTGTCTGAGGCCTGAGCCCGAAAGACTAGTGGTGTCTGAATGTTTAATGTCCCTGTCCCTTAAGAGTAGTATCTCTGTTAGCTAAGCGTTTAAGATCAAAGTCCAGTCTAACTTGGAGACATCCGATATGTGAAGCCAGAGACTGAGATCCTTTTTAATTTTCATTGTCCCATTCCTGTCAATCCAAGTAGATTCTTCATCATATACAAGTTAGATTATACTGGTAATATAGGAAAGAGGGCATATTTAAGGAAGACAAAAAGTAAAACTGAAGGAAGAGTCAGGCAATTTTGAAACCGTTGTTTTTTTTCCTGGGGTTGGGTGAGTTTTTAATAGGCAGCAGTAAAATTACTTAGCCCTTCCTAAACCAATAATAAAGTGTAGTTGGGGGTATATGCCAAGTAAAAAAGACAAGAAATTCTGCTACAAACTAGTTTGACAACACTGTTAGTGTATCTGCCAGAGAATTTAGACACAAAGGGCCAGATTCATCAAACAAAAATCCGCTCGCAAAGGGCCAGATTCTGAGAATCTGGCCCTTTGCGAGCGGTATTTTTGCATTTGGGATGCATCATCCCAAATGCAAAAATCACAATTTCAGAAATCGCTAAATTGCGATTATTTACATTTAAGGAATCTCAATTTGAGATTCCTTAAATGCAATGCATGAACGTTTTTAAAATAGCGAATTCGCTAATAGGGCAAGCAAATTACCATGAAGTACAACTTCATGGTAATTTGCAAGAACTTTGAAAAATGCACTAAAGTGCATTTTTCAAAGTGTCATGTTGCGAACACACATTCCCTAAGGGCATGTGTGTGCGCAACATATGTGCACACATCAATTTCAGGGGTGCAACAGGGTGTCCTATGGACACCCCTGCACTCTTGAAATCGCAATCTCAATTTGCGAATCGCTAATTCCGATTCACAAATTGAGATTGTCTTCCCATTCATTCCTATGGGCCTCTAGGCCCATAGGAATTCTAAGAAATCACTATTTTTTAAGTGATTTCTTGATGCATTCCATTTTGCAATTCCCTAATAGCGAATTGTTTTTTTTCGCTATTAAGGAATCGCAAATTGGGTTGTTGATGCATCTGGAGGAAAATCACTTTAAACAAGATATCCATAAGCAAATAGGTTTCTACACTCTCCAATGCCAATGATAATGTGTTCATTTGTCTTTGATAATTTTCTTACTGTTATCATCTCCCGTGCTAGGCATGAGTAGTTTATTCACACTATGTGCTTTTTTATTTTATTGGAGTTCATGATTTTATTGTAGCACAACAAATAAAAAGGACAAAACCAATTGTACAGTCACAAGTGAGTGTCGTCCTTTTGCTGGGCTTTATTTGATTTAATATCATTGTGTTGTGCAACTAAAGCATACAGACTTGAACCACTGTGGGATCTTTAGTCCACACTTGTAACAGGAAGAATACTACAAGTAGCAAAAATATGACTGAATGAACTAACAATAGGAAAAACCAAGCGCTGTTCCCAATTACAGCATATCATCCTGTTCTTATCTACTTCACCTAGCCTTAACATAACATATGACAGGAACTTTTGGTGCTACTGACAGGTAACATGTTTACTGTTTCCCAACTTACTTTATCAACCTTGGAAGAATAACCCACAGGTATTCCAACACATGCTCATTAAATGAAGCAAAGATCTCTGCAGTGGGTGATTAGTCTACTGAGCCATAATCCAGACATTCACTATATATAATCCACTGCTTATCTACTGCGCATCTACCAGTGTCCTCATTGTACATCATGCCGGAGTAGTCTCTGCTGCACATCCCCCTCTACAGCACTAAAGAACACATCACTGTGTGCATAGGTGTCTCTGTGATTGCTAGTCTGTGTGCAGGTTTGCCACATGTGTCTGTGCTTTGCTGTTTCAATAACATTCATTTGATAACTTTATTTCGGTCAAAGACCATAGAAGTGCAGATAAAATACATACACGGCACAGGTGGTTTAAGACAATAAATAGCAGCAGATTGAAAAAAATGAATTAAACTCAAAGGTTATCAAGAAGCAACAATATAAAATTCATACTCAATCACATATATTATATAAAGATTTGCCTTCTACGCCACATACCAAATAGAAAGCGGGATACAGCGAAAACAATAGGGGGATGAGTATCAAAAATTAAAACCCGACAGGCCTGCGCAAAATGTCGAAATCCGAGGTTCCTACATAACGGGGTTAACCAACATTTCCTTATTATTGCGTACGCAGGACAGAAAAACATAACATGGGGGACGTCTTCTCTTTTATAAATTACATTCAGGACAGGCTTCCCTATCTAATTTTGTCCATTTGCAGGTAAATGCCCTGAGTGGTAGCCAGCCATGCCTTAGCTGGAGATACAATTTCCTCGCTAGGGGTGGTTGTATTGCGTCTAAGAATTATCGAATCGAGATTCCGTTTTTACTAAGGGGAACTCAGCAGACAGCCTACCCAGGGTTACCGAGCTCAGCAGGGCTAATAAATTCTGTCTCCTCAACTGGGTTTGTAATTCCAATTTAGACATCCCCGGGCAACACAGCTCAGGTGTCTCCCAGAGCTGTGGCAAGCCTATCCGTGTGCTAAGAGCCCTAATATGAAGCAACCATGGGATATTTTTACTTTTTAGAAAAGGCCAAACCTCCAAGAACTCTGCTCTATAGGAGGCCAGTTCGGGAACTGACCACAGCCTCTTCCAATAAAGCAAGGGCCGTGCAGCTACAAGCTCCTTTATTGACTCCAACCCCAAATCATATCGCAGAGGAATAAGTGGTGTACTTGGTGGTAAACCTACCAGATTACTCATAAAATTTTGCTCCACCCTCAAGAGGTTAATGTATTTTTGTGGCCCCAAAGTTCAGCACCATAATTTGTGGCCGTTCTGGCTTGGAGTCGATAAATTTCAAGAGCCGGAGCTGCCGGTTTGAGGTCAGATATTCTATGGACTTTGCTAATACCCCCTGTTACTTGGGATCGCTTAAGAGCAGAATTTTAAATTTGGAAGCCCCAATCAAAGTTCTCCGTTATGGTAATGCCAAGATAAACAAAGGTCTTGCCCCTCTCCAGGGGAATACCATTAAGGATAGGGTTTGGGCGTGTCTGCTTCGGGGGATTGAAGATCATAAACTTGGTTTTATCCAAGTTGATCTCCAATCCCCGCAAAGCACAAAACGCCGCAAACCCTTCCACAATACGCTGAATGCCCGATGATGTTTTGGATAACAACAGAGTGTCATCCGCAAACATCAGAGCGGGCACTCTCCCAGTCACTAATCTAGGGGCGTCATTGTCTATTACACCAGATAAATTGTCTACAAGTCAGTTGATGTAAAGACTAAATAACGTTGGGGCCAAAACGCACCACTGGCGTACTCCCTTCAGAACGGGAAAGCGTTTTGATAGGTCCCCGTGCCTCCAGCACCTAACCTGGGCATAATTGCCAGTGTGTAATCTGGTTGGTAGGACGGGAGACCCAAATCTGCCAGGACCTTCCACAGTTTATCCCTAGGCACAAGGTCGAAGGCAGGCAGCAGGTCGACAAAGACAAGGTAGAGGCTGCCACCCTCCACACTTGCCGTTTTCCAAAATAAAACCTTCAGGCGGAATATTTGGTCCAGATTAGAAATGCCCGACCTAAATCCAGCCTGGAGTGTGGTCAGTACTTCATTTTCCTCCATCCACCCCAGGATCCTATCCAGAATGATCCAGCCCATTCGTGTTTGCGTTGTATCTATAAGACTAATGGGCCTATAGTTGGATGGGGTTAACGGGCAACCTTTCTTATAAATGGGAATGATCTCTGTTCCGAGCCAAGTCCCTGGCAGATTAATCCCCGATAGGGTCTCATTAAATAGGACAACAAAATATGGAGCCCATATTTTGGGCTGGGAGCAAAATAAATCCCCAGGCAATTTGTCCAGACCAGGTGCCTTATTAGGGGGTAACCTTCCTATTGCTGATGCTACCTCCTTTAGCGTGATAACCCTGTGCCATGCCAGATGGCACACAACGAAAAACCAAAGGATTCAAGCATGCCCGGCTGAAGACGGCTGTAATGCCAGAAACCGGTCCTGGGAAGCTTGATTCCGGTCCAGGGAAGACATGGCTTGGCAGTTCGGGCTAGACTGTTCCCATGAGGCACAGGGTCAGACTGATTTGCATATGGCCATGTCTGAACTGGGGCGGCGGAGTGAGCTAAAGAACAGTGATGGATTAAACCCAGATCAGTTGACTGGGGGTGAGTGTTTGTATTGTCAATGCTCCGTCCATCATCACCTTTGGTTTTTCTTTGTTCGCCCTAAGTTGGCAGGGTATGCTCAGACGTGAGTCCCTTGCTCACTTTGCCACTGGATTCAAGCAAGCCCGGCTGAAGACCGCTGTTATGCCAGAAACCGGTCCTGGGAAGCTTGATTCCGGGCCAGGGAAGACATGGCTTGGCAGTTCGGGCTGGACTGTTCCCATGAGGCACAGGGTCAGACTGATTTGCATATGGCCATGTCTGAACTGGGGTGGCGGAGTGAGCTAAAGAACAGTGATGGATTAAACCCAGATCAGTTGACTGGGGGTGAGTGTTTGTATTGTCAACGCTCTGTCCATCATCACCTTTGGTTTTCCTTAGATGGCACACATCCCCAGCATCAGTGGAATCCCGGCTCTGCCGGTCGCCCAGGGTCCCCACCAGTCGATGCTCATGGTGGGAGCCCAGGGAAGCCGGCAGGGGAGGCACCCCAACTTCCCCTGGACCAGGCCAACCAAGCCCAGCAATCCCGGCTCCTGGAGTAGTTTGCAACTTGGGTAGGTTATGGTCTCTGGCTCGACACTAGCGTATAGTGCTTCAAAATGAGTCTCCCACACTGAGGATGCTATTTTTGGGGCACATGCCAGGCCGCCCCCGTTCATACCCGTTGCAACAATGACCCAAAATGACTTTGGGTCCCTGCGTTAAAGTGCGGATCCAAGCTCCTCCCACGTCTTTTCCTCCCAATCCTTCTTACCCCCCATAATTGCCTTTTTATAAAGCAGTTGGGATTTCTTTATACCTACTCTATCTTGGGCTTTAATTGCAGCCAGCAGATCTTTTTTTGCCTTCCGACAAGGGGCATCATACCAGGGGTGTGTCTTGGCCCGCGGTGGGTTTACCACACTCGCAGGGCAAAACACAACCGCTAGCTCGACTGCCAACTGCTTGTGAATTTTCACAGCTCTACCCTGGGAGGCAACGTCCCCCATTTCAGAGATCAGTGGTATAGCTATCTTATATATTTCGGCCAGTTTAGTGGGGGAACCCTGTAAGTGAGGCCATTGTACCCTTCGCCTATTGTTAGCTATTGTAAGAGGCAAGATTACAGTGGTTGCTTCGGGCGCCGGGTTAGTCAGCCCAAAACTTCCAGGTTTCAATGTTAGTACAAGGGCGTTGTGGTCACTATCTTGTCTTGGGTGAACCCTAAATTCCAACAGCCTGTCCCAGTATTTAACTTCCATCATTATATAATCAATGATGGAAGTTTGGTATAACCTGTTAAACGTAACTGACCCAGGTCTGTCGGGCTCCACCCGCCCATTGCACGCCCGCATAGACATTGTGAGTGAAAATGATTGTATTTGCAGGACCAATGGAGACCATGCCCTGACAGAGGGGATCTGTGGATCGGGAACATGCCAGAGCTGGTTTTCATCATCCTGTTCACCCTGCTCTGGACTCACAAGGGGCTCAAACTGGCAATTAAAATCTCCTCCAATGGCCAAGACAGTTGACGTATCAAGTGACTGCAAAAAACAAACGTTGTGGAGGGTCAAGGGGAATATATTTAATGACCTGTCTGCTCACACCCCTACTGTCAGAATACAAAACACAAAATAGAGCAGAACAGGTCTGGAAATGGTGTGTAACTGAACCAGTGACTATGAAACAACAGGATGCATAAGTGAACCAATGCTGTTGGAAAATATTGGAAACCAAAAGGCTAGTACAAAACCCATCAGCCCACCCTTACGGTGGAGTTTACGTCATGTGGGAATTGCTGATCAAACCAAACCACATCCAGCCATTCAGTGCCGGTGTGGGAATGGATGTCAGAAATCTAGCCATGATGTTTACCATGAAGTGGACTTAATAATGTGCAGCGCTTGGGTGGTAGTGATAAATAAAATTGGCTACATAGATACTGAAGGAACGTGTATACAGAAATCTATGTGTCAAGGTTAAAAACACGCCTGGTAGTAAGACTACCTCATGGCGCTGTGCAGATTGGTCGACATGTTTCAGCTTGCGGGGAATTGCCCCAGCTTTCTTCAGGACCTTAGGTATAGACTAGCTACTGCAACTATGACTACTAGGTGGTATATAAAGTGAAAAACGACAATAAGTATTACTAATAGATAGATTCATAGATACATATCTACCAGGAACCTCAGTGCTTGAACGTCCACTGGCGGGAAAGAAGCATGTCTTCTTCCTATCAAAAAACAAAAATAATTGTACAACACTAGTTCACGCATACACCACCATTATCGTCCAGAGAAACCGTAAAGAAAAACACACCTGCATGAATAATTGACATTCTGCATATATAGAAGAAGCATAATAGCTTGATCACTTAGAGGCATTTCCTCCCAGTGATACTCACCCAGCCTTGTGTGGGTGAAGACCTCACCTCACCCGGCAACCGCTCGGGAGTATGAGGCCCCGCTCTATGGTGTAGAAAGAAAGGGAACAGTGAGAAACTCTACCATGCCCAAGCCAATTGCTCTACACACATAACCCAAAGAACGTATGGAGGAGCCCGTCTGTCAAAGCAACAACCACACACACCATCCTGTATGACACATTATAAATAGCATGTTTAATATCTAACCTCACACGACATAGTCTGGATACTTAAGAGTGCAGGCAAATAAGAGTGCCTCTAGGTAGTCTTATGTAAGGTTTTCATTCAGTTAAATGGCCCATAGGCTACTATACAACCCAGTCAGAGGAAGGGCATAGGTGGGAGGAATAATTGACTTCCAAAGAATGCTGGACACCAGAGTCCCCTCTCGTAACACGACGTGTCAAGATAAAAGACCCATCCACGCTACCTCTGATGGTGTGTAGTCAGCACAAGCTGACTGGTATTGCCAAATCTGACGAAACTGCTGAAAAGAGGAGAGTCCAATTGGACACTCACCTGTCCGACTCGACGGACAGGTGAGTGTCCAATTGGACTCTCCTCTTTTCAGCAGTTTCGTCAGATTTGGCAATACCAGTCAGCTTGTGCTGACTACACACCATCAGAGGTAGCTTGGATGGGTCTTTTATCTTGACACGTCGTGTTACGAGAGGGGACTCTGGTGTCCAGCATTCTTTGGAAGTCAATTATTCCTCCCACCTATGCCCTTCCTCTGACTGGGTTGTATAGTAGCCTATGGGCCATTTAACTGAATGAAAACCTTACATAAGACTACCTAGAGGCACTCTTATTTGCCTGCACTCTTAAGTATCCAGACTATGTCGTGTGAGGTTAGATATTAAACATGCTATTTATAATGTGTCATACAGGATGGTGTGTGTGGTTGTTGCTTTGACAGACGGGCTCCTCCATACGTTCTTTGGGTTATGTGTGTAGAGCAATTGGCTTGGGCATGGTAGAGTTTCTCACTGTTCCCTTTCTTTCTACACCATAGAGCGGGGCCTCATACTCCCGAGCGGTTGCCGGGTGAGGTGAGGTCTTCACCCACACAAGGCTGGGTGAGTATCACTGGGAGGAAATGCCTCTAAGTGATCAAGCTATTATGCTTCTTCTATATATGCAGAATGTCAATTATTCATGCAGGTGTGCTTTTCTTTACGGTTTCTCTGGACGATAATGGTGGTGTATGCGTGAACTAGTGTTGTATAATTATTTTTGTTTTTTGATAGGAAGAAGACATGCTTCTTTCCCGCCAGTGGACGTTCAAGCACTGAGGTTCCTGGTAGATATGTATCTATGAATCTATCTATTAGTAATACTTATTGTTGTTTTTCACTTTATATACCACCTAGTAGTCATAGTTGCAGTAGCTAGTCTATACCTAAGGTCCTGAAGAAAGCTGGGGCAATTCCCCGCAAGCTGAAACATGTCGACCAATCTGCACAGCGCCATGAGGTAGTCTTACTACCAGGCGTGTTTTTAACCTTGACACATAGATTTCTGTATACACGTTCCTTCAGTATCTATGTAGCCAATTTTATTTATCACTACCACCCAAGCACTGCACATTATTAAGTCCACTTCATGGTAAACATCATGGCTAGATTTCTGACATCCATTCCCACACCGGCACTGAATGGCTGGATGTGGTTTGGTTTGATCAGCAATTCCCACATGACGTAAACTCCACCGTAAAGGTGGGCTGATGGGTTTTGTACTAGCCTTTTGGTTTCCAATATTTTCCAACAGCATTGGTTCACTTATGCATCCTGTTGTTTCATAGTCACTGGTTCAGTTACACACCATTTCCAGACCTGTTCTGCTCTATTTTGTGTTTTGTATCAAGTGACTGTACATATTTTTTTAGTGCATCTATTGCATCAGACTCCCGCCCACTCTTGGTTGGTCTTGAATAAATATTTAATATAGCCACCTGTGGCATATTTTGGGGGGTTAGGAGTACACACTAAACGTCTGGGGACTTAGTTGACATTTGTACAGCCCTGACACCCAAGTGCGTGCCCACCTATATTGTGAGCCCGCCCGATGGTCTCCCCCTACCCCCTGTTGTTGCCAGGATATCGAAGGCATTGCACTCTCCTCTAGTGCCCAGGTTTCCTGCATCAAACAAATATCGTGCAGTGCCATGAAGGAACACCACTCAGGCAAGGGCAGTTTATTTTTCAGCCCAGCAACATTCCAGGACAAAATTTTTATGCATCCATCAGTTCTCCCAAGGCAGATTAATGCTCTGTCCATGCCTATATTAGTCCCAGTGTCAACAATTGGGATTCTAGACTCAAGTGTCCTTTCCCCTAACACACCACAAGATAATGCATCATTAGGGTCACTGGGCTCCAGGTGTTGTTCGATTTCCCCCCATTGAGTCCTATCCTCAGGGATTTGATGGTAATCTGCGCTTATATTCATTAGGACAATGCGAACGCAATTACCCTCCAATTTATCATCTGGCTTACCTATAACACTAACCATAGATGGTGTAGAGTTCTGCCCCACAAGGCGTCAGTCCACCATCTCCAGGGAACTGAACCTATTTTTTTGAGGGAATAGGGAGAGTAGGGGAGTGTGCGGATAAGTGCCCTCCCAAGATGTAATCCCCTGGTCCAGACCCAATACAGTCTACTCTTCTGACATATAATATTTCACCTGAGGAGCTAGGGGGAGAAGGCCTGTTGGTATTAAGCCATTGTATGCATTTATTTTTAAGATCACTATGATCCTCACTTTTCCCATGTGCCAATGGAGGAACCCCAGTAAGCACCACTACATATGGCATGAACTCTGGGGGCAAGTCAATGGTGGGCAGCTTTATTGAAAAACCCTTTGCTGGGCTATTTCTATTAACTAGGGCTTGTCGGTCCGTATTGCTTGTCCCCAGTTTAGACCCCCCCCTCGGCACCATGTTTGCACCGCCCACCTCTTTCCCCTCACTAGGCGGAGGCAAAGCCAAACCAGGGATTGGGTTACCTATTGCCTTAGAGGTTAAAGCTACAATGTTATTACTGTCAGACGAGACCCTGGCACCCAGAATAAGATTATTGATGTCAGGAGTTGGCCCGATGGCAAGATTCCCATCTAAACCGTTATCAGCTCGGGTGGTAGGGTTGGCAATACTAAGATTCAGTCTGTTAGCTTCTTTTATCGTTAGACTCGCAGGATGAACCTTCCCTAAACCTATGTTGTCAATTGTGGAAACTAATCTGTCCAACTTAGATGCCAATGGGTTAATAAGTGAGCCAATGGTCTGTAATGGTCTGTTCAATATGGGTCTGGAAATCAAGAAATAGGTGAGTAACCCAAACAGGGGTTCCTGCAGGGGCTGATGAAGGACCAGCAGCAACCAGTAAAGGTTCAAGAGGGAGCATGGAGTTTTTAGTTGGTTTTTTTGGGGGCATTTACATTTCTTACTTCTCGGGCGGGGTGTAGGTACTTTTTTCACTGGAACTTGTGGAGGGGATTTAGCAGGAGGCGGGCTATTGATGATACCAATAGCAGTCTGGGCACAGGGTAACTCAGCAAAAGAAGACGTGAGGAAAAAACTACAGTCGGGAATATTAACTGTAGCTACAGAAAAATCCCCCACTGGCTGTGGTGGGGGGCCAGCTGGGGTGATTGATAAACGCCTCTCCGTATTTTCTATTGCTGTTGCCACTACCCCTATCGTTTTCTGGAGCATCTTAAAGAGGTTGAGTTGTGGCAGCATGGTGCCTAGTCATCGGATAAGATTTATTATTTTTACCCATTTCAGCCATTATCGTTAGTTGGTTAATCTCGAAGAACAAATCTCACTATAAACGATGTTCCCCAGCCAATCCAACAGAGAATTGTAAGCAAAGTAGAACAAAAAAAAGGAACAGCTCTACAGTCAATTACATTTGTCACAACACCCCCCTTTTTTCCTTTTCTTTTTTACAGTACCTTTTGTATTACTTCACAGGCCAGGGGAAGGGTCCAGATGTTAGGGGGGTAGCCCAGCCCTGGCCTCTTCCACCCTTGTCCCGGGCTTCTCCCGTGGCGCTCCCGCGCAGCGGGCGCCCGAGTCAAATATATGTCACGTGTGGGCAGGGCTGGCAGGCGAACGCGGGACCAGGTGTTGCAGGTCAAGCAGGGACTCCTGGTACATAGAGTCCCTGCTGGCGTTCAGCGCGATCTTCTTTCTGTCCCACTCGCCCCCGCGGCACACACAGCAACCGATGCACAGGTGGGAAACACTCCATCGGGGTTCAAACGGAGAGATGTGGGTTTTTTAAAAAGTTACTCTCAGTAAACAGTGGACAGCAAGGCTCCTCTCCAGTCAGCAAAGGCAGTTTCAATAACTGCTTGTGAGCAACTGATTATTCGAGGTATGAGACTACCCAGCTGAAGGAATAATCACAACCCTTGGGAGAATGAAATCTTCCAAAATCAATAAATTAACCTGAGCTCAAGTTCCTGGTAACTGCGGCACGGAGCAGACCGGCTTAACTTGGAAAAATGTGGCAACTCTTTATGCAGTACCAAAACTGTAATAAAATTGAATTGCAACATTATAAAAATCCTAAACTGAATTACAAAAACAGAGTAAAATGAAATAAATACGATACCAACATGACCAAAATCTAATACCGGGAATTGAAGATATGATTTTTTAAACTTTTAAGTAGGAATAGAATTAGAAGCACGAACTGCCAATAATAGTCAATCGTCATGGTAGACCAGGACCTAGGCGCAACTGGACACTGACCATGATTGAGCTCTGGTCGGTTACACCACAAGAATCCAGGAGAGGCCCTTGGAGACTCACACTGTGTCAGGTCGAGACTGAAAGCAGGCTTTAGCCTAGGTCCAGTTGCCACTGTTCAGCTGGGCAGGTGCGGGGAAAGGCCTCCTGTGGCTTGTTGCTCCTTGTAGCTTTCACAGATCAGCCTTCATAGCCTTGGAGTCAAATTCTTTGTCCTGGGTTTAAGATTGTCCAGTCCTTCTGGGTTCCTCTCAGATCACAGACAGCAGATCCAGTCCTCTTCTGTTTTTCCTCAGGTCCAGTACTGTTCCAAAGTGGGCACCTGGAGGTGCTATATTTAAGCCTGGCACTAGATAGTGGGTGGGAATAACTCCTGTGCACACCTTAAACAATGAGGTAAACGTTTCCAGGGTCAAGGCAACCCAGTTTGGGCATTTTCAAGATGGCAAAAGTCTTCGGCCACACTACACTTAGGCTCTAAGGACTGGGTATGTGTTTGTTTGTATGTGTGTGTGTGGGGGGGGGGGGAATGGAAGAGAAGGGGGGGGGGAGTGTACCATGGTATTCCTAGTGTCCTCTCACATAAAACACTAGAATCCAATGTGAAGCAGCCACTGAACCCACAATAAACCCAAAGGGTCAAGTAGAAGAACATCTGAGTTTTCCAGCAACCATACAGCAGATACACAAGAATTGTCTTGCTATCCTGTTTCATTCTTTTAAATGTCCCCCGTCTAATATGTAAACCCATCAGATCTGTCAATAGGATTTGACACCATACTGTCAAAGAGGATGGCCCCCCCTATGCAAATTCTGTGAGGTTCAGATGATTTATCTTTGCTTATTCCAGTAAGCTTATTGTTTGCTACTGGGAGGCATTTCACACCTTTTAACGCCTATTCAAATGCTAGTCAGTGGCTAGGAGAAGCTGGAGATAAAATTCAAATTAGCCTCCATGAATTTCAGGCAGGAAAAATGTAACTTCATAAACGTTACTTTTCATTAATATTTATTGAGAATCTGACTTCATCATTGAATTGGATTTTGAATAACTACTAACAATTGTTGCATCATTATTTTTCCAGCTAGTCCCATTCCTGAGAAACAGTATTGAGATTTCAATCTTTTTCTACAAACGACAGCTAGGCATGCCACAGTGAGAAATAGCTTTGGGTGCTCTCACTGAAAGGACATGTTAACATTACATTTCTACAAGTCCTAATTTTAAATGCAATGCACCATCCCTTGTGAGCTACAATGCCTACATATCTGTGACTAACTTATTATTGAAACAGGAGGTTTGACTTGTTAGAAGGGTTTATTTTGACAGGCTGAATTGCTGTTTTTACACTGCTGCAGGCAGGTTACAATGGCAGGCCTGCAGCCATGTTTGCACTGCTACTGTAGTGGATGGCACAATAGGTGCTACAGCCCACTAGGGGCATTTGACTTCCAGGCTCAGAGTGGATTTTGAAGCAAATTCTGGGGACTTATGGGCAAATTCAATATACCACTGCTTAAGCGGGGAACATAGGCACTTTCCTGCTAGTTAGCAGGGGTAAAGTACAGAGTTCTAAAACCAGCAAAGAATACGGTTCAGCAAGAGGCAAAACATCAGGGGTTACCCAGCAGAAAAGTGCAGATTTACTACACTGCTATTTCTGTAAAAAAATATTTGCATGTGTGCCCATATGTTGAGTGTGCCTGTATTAATACAATATTCACGTGCCAAACCTATTGTCTTTATCAATGCATATTTGTCAGCCAATCACTATATAAATGGAGGTTGTAGGGTGTTAGGGCATTATATAGATGTTTCATTCAGATATTTCACTGATAATCACAACAACTACAATACCAATATTCTAGGCTTGAGACAGGTTTGTGCCCAATATATACATGCAATGATAATTTGGTGAAAAAAAATCCCAGAACATGATGTATTTCTATAGCAAAGTATGCTGCATTTATTTATGCCAGAGGTACAGGAATCAAGAGGACAGCCGACACGTGTTTCGCCTGGACGACCAACAAGCCAAGGGCTTTTTCAAGGCTGATATTCAAAGATAGACATAAACTTATATATCAGAAGCAAAAAGAGTCCTTTCACAGGCAAGGGTGAGAAGCAGATTTCTGTAGAAGATAGATTAGGGCAAGAGGCAGACATTCCAATCTCTCTAAGCAGCAGCGATGGGGACAGGGGACAGACATTCTCTTTCACAGTTGGTTAGGGCTATGGATGTGAAGAGGAGGGGGGGAAGAGGCCTAGCAGACATTCCTCACAGTGGGTGGACGAGGAAAAGTTGTACCTATACCATGGCAGAGTTGGACAGGAGAGCAGGGCAGATAGCGCCTTTCCGAGGCTATGGTGGGTAGACGATATTCGGACTCCTAATCGGGTAGGGATAGTGACAGGTGGCAGGATACAACTGTGACAGGCAAGAGCAGAGGTAGAATCTATCATTTCTAGAAGGGCAGGGATAAAGGTGAGGTCCCGGAAACCCTCTCACAAACAGAGAATGCAGAGATTTCCCTTTGGAGGCAGTCTCCTTCTACCAGGGATAGGTGCACGTCCCTCTATTAAAAACAGAAGAGAATATTCTATAAGTAGGCAGCTAGGAATGGATACAGACAAGCAGCAGAAACCTCTCTCTTGCTAATACCTATTACAGAAATTCTCCACTCAGAATTAGTAGCTTCTTGAAACATGTTATGATTGGCTTTGTCTCCATCGTCCTCAATGTTCCGCCCCCGAAATCCAGAGTCAGGGTGTTGGCGAGGCAGTGGTCCTAACACGGCAGCAGCAGGAGGAAAAAGGTGGAGGCTATCCCCACCAAAGGCAGAGGCTGTCCCTACAGCTCAGCTGAGGTAGAGAGGGCTGCCACTAAAACCCCACCCAATAAACCCCTTAGTGAGGTCACCCCTCTGCGCACTCTAGTGAAGCTCAAGGCCCAGACGGACAGAACTTGAGTTATATAAGGGGTTTGTGCTGCATGTTCTTGAAAGGAGGTGACATGCATAACAGGGTAGCCAGGGGCACGGTTTAAAGCAGATGCTCTGTATTAAAAATATACTTTTAAAAATAAAAAATAAAAAGAGAGACACCTAATGTTTCCCTGACACCATTTTCAGCCTTACTAAGGTTTAACATATATTTCTACAGGGTTGGGAACAGAAGATGTTCAGTGACAGTGACGGAGAAGGCCAGGAAGATCCTGGACCAGGGAGGATCTGCAGCAATAATCCTCCTTGACCTAAGTGCCACCTTCGACACTGTAAGCCACAACATCCTACTACATCGACTCACTAGTTTTGGAGTCTCCGTAAAAGCAATCGCTTGGTTTGAATCCTTCCTTTCAGACCGCTCCTTCTAGGTTTTTGAAGGTGACATCACCTCCCCCAGCAAGCCTCTTGGCGGCAGTATGTCACAGGGCTCTTCTTTGAGTCCTACGCTATTTAATATTTATATGAGCCAACTAGCTGAGATAGTCCGTCCATTCGGTATAAAAATCATCACATATGCCGACGACACTCAGCTATTGGTCACTCTCAATCAACCATACACTGCGCATAACAGCCTGAGGGACTGCTTAGAAGAAATGACCAAATGGATGACATTGTCATATCTTAAACTAAACAGAGACAAAACTGAGCTGATGCTCTTAGGCAACCCCCCCACGCCCACGGTCTACTCATTGTGGCCCGCCTGCCTTGGCCCTGCTCCCACACCAAAGGACACAATCAAGAGCCTGGGCATTTGGTTGGATAAGTCCCTTAATTTCAATTGTCAAGCAGCCAAACTATATTCCACTTGCTTCGGTCTACTCAGGCTTCTGCGGAAGATTCTCCCCTTACTGCCTTTCCAAGCGAGGCAGATTATGGTCCAGGGTCTCATTCTGTCTCTTCTGGATTTCGGGAACGCCCTCTACTTGGGGGCCCCCCAAACTACCTTGTGCAAGCTCCAGATCATACAAAACTGCAATGCCCGAACACTGCTTCAGATTCCCCGTCGACTTCCAGCTAAACCCTGTCTAAAAAGCCTCCACTGGCTCCCAGTCAGGGAAAAAATTGAATGTAAGACCCTGTGCATCGCCCACCGAGCCTTCTGGAAAACGGGTGCTGTCATAAATCAATCACTGATCACCCCCTATCACCCAAACAGACAGCTCAGATAAGCATCCTCTTTCCTCGCTACAGTACCCAGGAACAAGAGAGCCAGATGTGGGGGCCGGTCGTGCTCTTATAACTCAGCCAAACTTTGGAACTCCCTCCCCTTCCATCTGCGATCAGAGCCCAACTTACTTCTGTTCTGTAAACACTTAAAAACCCGGCTTTTTAATAAACCTGAATAATCTTCAATTGTTTTACCTGCACACGTTGTCCGCAGCACTAGGACGCCTGAGGGTAGCTATCGCGCTTAACAAATTGTCTTTTCATTTAATTTAATTTCATTATGTGGACTTTTTATTCTCCTGGACTTCACTAATGTAACAAGATGTGATTTTTAAAGCACACATTGATGATTGAACATCTTTTTTTGCACTAGCGCTTCCTAAGTGATTGGGCCGGCAATGTGTTTGTTAAGAGGTGAATACTTTATTCACTGAGTCAGGCATATTTTAAGTATAAAAGGGGTGCGGTCTCCACGAAGTACATTCAACAGTTGAATCAATCTGTTTGAAATCTGCATGGTCTATTGACACTTGCAAAACTGTTGAAACATATCTAGCTTTCTGTGTGCAGTCATGGGATGGTTATTTATGATCTATTTATGTATAATGAATGTTTAGATATCTGGATGTGGTTTATGATCTTCAATATTGTTTTGGCACCAACATGTCACTCCTAAGAAACTTTCCAACTGTGCTTTTATATTTGAAGATATGCATTTCACTCTCCCCTTCAGGAATGCAGCAGAAGCTTTAAAAAGTAGTTGCGTGTGCAGGGGTGGACTTGTTCTTGATTGTATGGATTGAGGCTTATTTCAATTCTTTCAAACACTTGCGATTCTAAAAACAAGCACAACTGGGTTAGGGGAAGTACAGGGCATGCAACGATGGCGAACCAGTAGAAGGACGCCGGCTGCTAACAGGAAGCTGTACTTATTCCATTCTCCACCAAAGGGGCAAACACCAAAGAAGAAAGTGAAACCGGCACATGTTTACCAATGGGAAGGTAAGGAATTGGGAGTTACGAGGATGCCAACCAATGGTAAAAAAAGGCGGGCTCAAAGCCATTTTAATTTTTTTTACAAAAAATGTAAACCAAAGATATCAGAAGCGACAGCGCAGGGTCAGTTGCAGACAAGACCTAAACAGTAATAAAAGGTAAGTAATTTAAAAAACAAACATAATTAGACTCAAAAAGATGCTTCATCAAAGTTCCATAAAGGCCAGATTTATAAAACATGTATCAGAGGATCTGTTGAGCAGGGCGGTTTCTCAATGCAACTAATAAAATACTGAATGTTAAAAGGGCAGCTGACAAAGCCACTTCAAAATCTGATCTATTTAAACACATCACATACGCAAACATTAACAGTGGCGACCTGAAGGCCTCACTGAGTTAGAGATCAGCAACACTGAAATAAAAGTAATATATACATTTAAAAAAGAGTTTAAAGGTGTGAGATGGCACAATAAGGATGACAAACAGAGTGAAAAAGGTCAACTGGGAAGAAAAATTTGCAGTATACATTTAACTCAAAACTGGAGTATATTCCGGAACGGAATTAACATTTTCTCTTGTAAATGGGATCTTAGAGGTGTTCATTGGCCTTCCCCTGTGAAGGCACGTACTTGTGCATTTGACAAGATTAGATATATTTGTGTTTCCCAGATGGGAAACTACCTACTAAATGTTTGTGAATACCCACAAAAATGTGAGTTTTTGCTTGGTTTCACTTGATTTTGCAGTACACACCTCTCCTAACCGTTCGAGTACAAATTCGGAACAACCATCATACAGACTGAATTTGTGCATGTGTAAATGCACTTTGTAATCCCAAAATTCATTTAGTCTTCATTCCGTGTACCAGGATATTGGAACTAGGCATGCAAATTTTTGTTTCTGCACTCCCAAGTGCTATAAACTTTTGTGAACTACATTATCATTGCTATCTAGCTTATCAAAAACTAGCTTCCACCTCCACCAAAGTACCTAATGTAATCTTCCCACATATGACATCTTGCTAAATCTGAAATTCGAAACTTTACAGCGCTCACACCGCTGTACTTATTAAAAGCAATTGGCACTGCTGGCCACCAAATTGATTTAACAAGATTATCTATTCTATTAATTGGTGGATGAACAACGTGCCGCTGTATTATGTGAAGTCAAACTGAAATGCGTCTTATAACAACCATCATACCTGCCCCTCCCCTTAACTTGACACCAATCGCTCAGATTCTGCCTCGATTCAATCAAACATTATTTGTAGAGCATGGCTGGTTACCCGCGAAGGTATCTTGATGCAGGTCTTATTCGAAGAGCCAGCTCGAAACCCTTCCTTCATTGGTCAGCAAGGGAAAAGTGGAGAGTTGGAGGGAGAGGGTGATCCAGGCTTTGGCAGCGAGAAAAAGCATCAACTCAACGTGACGGCGTAGGCATCTCGTTCGTTATTGTCATGACATCCCATAGTCTATGTAGGTCCCACCCCAGTGCACTGAGGTCAGTACTTTTCACAACTTTTGATGCCAGAAGGGCAGAGCCATGAAGTGACTGACCATCGCGAGTTAAAAATAACTGGGGCCCTGAAGGGGAAACAGCCCTGACACGAAAACTAATCCACAGTGCGGGGAGGAAGGTTTGGTCGGTAATGAATCTGCAGCTAGATCATGTCTCTACCAGATAACGCATTACTGAAGGTAAATAACTTATCCATGTGACAGAGACATCTAGCCGCAGATTCCTTACCTTTGAACAGATGCCCAAGCAACACCATCCCCAGAGGAGGGACTACGGCGAAGTTTCAAACAAAAAAGTTCAGCAGAACAGAATGGCCAAAAAAAGCCCTCCCTGTGGACCTAGCTATCCAGGCAGAGATACCCATGTGGGGGGCGAAAGGCAGACACAGGCCGAGATGAAGTGATGAGGCTCAGGGAATTGGCCGCAGCTCTCAAGTCCTTGAAATGCTCAATCGCTGCATCTGCCTGGTCTCTGAAGAGATGGAAGCCATCAAAGGGCATGACCATGAGGTTAGCTTGGAAATCCCCGAAAAGCCAGACGTCCTCAGCCAGGCACGGCACCTAATGGCCACCGTCCGGTCCAGGAAATAGCTCTGCCTGGTGTGTCTGTCGGGTCTAAGCCACATCGTATGGCAAACTTCGCTGCATCTCTCCCATGTGCAACTGCTTGGGAGAGAAGAGCCTGATCCTCCACAGAGACTCTTGGCAGCATTTGCGCAACCATATACAATAGCAAATGGGAGTAGCAGCCCAAGAGGCATGCGGTGTTTACGACCTCAATGCTAGGCTGGGGGAAGAAAAGATTTTCTTACCAAAGCTGTCCAGCCTTTTGGATTCCCTGTCCAGGGGTGTAGAAGGGAAAATACCACAGGAAGTGGAGGCTGCGACCACCAAGCTCTGTGGGGTGGGATGGGTGGGGAGGAATGCCGGGTTGACTGGTGCAGGACGGTGGCGGCCGGCAATAGTTCTATTCATAGGAGCCCCTGTGCTGCTCCTGGACCAGGTGCCCAGTAGAGCCTTGGTCAAGGCCTCGTTGAAAGGCAGCAAGGAGCGCCGGCAGGGTCAGGCCACCCAAATATGGCACAAATGGCAGCATTGAATTCTTTTAGTTGGGCGGGGGCCGCTCCCGGCAATGCGGAGCCAACAAAGGCACCCGCTCCGCAGAGCGGGGCCTCGAACGTTGAGACTCCTCAGTCTTGTCTCGTGACGGACGGGGTGAAGTTGAGGCACGCTTCAAGTTCTTGTGCTTCTCATGGCACTTCTTACAGGACAGCAATGACCCTACGGAGCGGTGCTCGGACTTTCCTCTCGACCGGGAATGGAATCGACGAGGTGACCTCCATGGTGCCGTACACAGAGCCGCAATTAGCTTTAGGGACCAAGCCCTCAAAGCCTTTGGTACCCTGGCCCGGCTGTCAGAGCACGACTTCGGGTCATGGTCACGCTCCAGGCACTATAGACACACTAGATGGGAGTCCATGACTGACATGGCGCAGTGACAGGGGCCGCACGGATTGAACCCGAAGTTCTTTTAGCTGGACATACCTACACACCATAAGGACTCAAACAAAATGTAGAAAAAAGTCTGTCAAAAAGTGACAGGGTTAGCTCTCTTTGATGGCTCTGTGCTGGCTGGCACAGAAAGAAAAGAACTGATGTCCGCGTGCCAGGGTGGCGCCTATATAGATGATGTGGAGGTCATGACTATGACAAAGCAGATGCCTACGACATCGCAGGGAGTCGACTGACACCACATATCGGCACGCAGGGGTACTGCTATCAAAAATCATATGGTTTCAGCCTGATGCCTGGAAGTTCAAAGGTAAGGAATCTGCAGCTGGATGTCTATCAGATACTGACAGTACCATCTGGTTGAGTTCCTATTCTTGGCACAGGGGTCACATGCTGCAGATGCACTAAACATCCTTTCACAGAGGCGTCAACTCCATGGTTGTCATGAAGATGAATGGAAGTGGATGGTAGCCAAGGCCTAGATATGTGTTCCTTTTGTTTGTCCAACAACAAATCTACTTTACTCAGTAAGTGACTTTGAGACTGGATCTACTGCGAGTCCATTTTCCATTGATTTGGTCTCAAAAATAGATAACAATTGGATATTAGAGGAATGCAGGATAATAGCTTCTCAAGCATGGGCTTGTACTTGTGGAGTGTCATTCTGAAAATGCTGGAAATGCTTTCCAGGTATTTGTAGATTGCACATTCTTCCAAAGGATAAGCTTTCCCCGTTTTCTCACTGAGGGAGCTTCTAAAAATTGAAACCTGGGTTCGGTGTTATGGAAGATGTTCATGCATTGATGGTAAAACCTAGACAGCTGAAAAGGCATAGGCCCACAAAAGTAGACACTGTTGCTTGTTGTTTTATAGCAGCCTTTGATAAACCATTCATCGAGATACGGGCATTCACACAGGTCCACATCATGTTAACCCCATCTTCTGAGCTGTGCTGACACTGGTACTTAGCACTTCCTAAAAATGCACGGTGTGGATTTCAGGCCATTGAGAAGGACACTGAATTGGTAGTGGCAACTGGCTACCCGAAACTGTAGGTACTTTCTGTGCTGTGGTAGTGAAAATATGCATCCTTAAGATACAGCAATATCATATCACCTCCCCCTGAAGCAGCAGAAGTATGTCTTGAAAGGTACCATGAGAAATGACTGAGGGTTTTGTTCAGACGCCTCGATCTATTATAGGTCTCCATTTTCCTGACTTCATCACCGCCTCGTCAGGTAAGTCTACTGTTTGCTCCTGGGAAGCATTTTACATCTATTCAAGGCTAATTACTGGCTGAAAGAAGTTGGAGAGCCAATACAAATAAGCCTCCAGGAACCTCAGGCAGAGAAAAGGTAACATTATAAACTTTACTTTTCGTTAATATTTATTAAAAATACAACTTCACTTTTGAATTGGATTTTTATTAAACTATTAAAAACGATTAAGACCCAGTTGAACCCTCTTACTATAGGCCAATTTCACTTTTAAATGTTTTCGTGAAGATACTTAGTGGTATCCGGGCAGTGAGATTGCTCCCACACTTATGGACACTGATACACGCTGACCAGTGTGGATTTATACCACATAGGAGCACCATGTATATTCTTTGATGCTTATCCCATGCCTACCAGGTACCAGCATATGCTCTTGTGTTACTGGTTATCAAACAGGCGTTCGACACAAGCTGGGTTTGGTGGTTTAGTAGACTAATGCGTCCACTGTAGGGGGCTGTGTTCGACCTCATGGTTACAGGTTCAAATCCAGTCAGCCCAAAATATATAGCCTTGGTGAAATTATTATATACAGACCTAGGAGCGTGAGTGTGTACGGTTAATATCAGACAGGTTTCAACTACATGTGGGCACCTGACAGGGGTGCCCAGTTTTACCTCTTCTTTCCCACTGGCCATGGGGCCCATGGCGGTCCTGCTCCCTCAGGCACGGGAACCCGGGGGGGGGGGGTAGGGGGGGGGGGGTAGGGGGGGTTGGAGTTCTGGTAGGCGAGACAACCCACTTGGTGTCATTGTATGCGGAATATACTCTGGTGTATTTACTGAGCCCGGAACACTTTATCCCCATGCTCCGGAACACCCTGAGGGCCTTCAGAGAAGTGTTGGGTCTCTTCGTGAACATTATTAAATCCCAACTGTTTTAGATGGATACTCTGGCTGGGGTCTAGATGTACTCCCACTGGAGGGGTTCCCATGGGGATCCGAAGAAGTCTGATATCTGGGCATCAGGATGGCCTATACCGAACAGTAATTTCTACACCTCAACATGGGTAGGGTGTTGGAGGGTCCACTTCTTGAGAGATTTTCCACTGTCTTTGACAAGCAGAGAGGCAGTAGTCAAAATGGTGGTGCTCCTCAGATGTCTTTATGCGCTGCAAGGCACACTTTACAAAATCCCCTACCTTTACTTCGTTGAGCTCGATAGCTTGATTGTGGACTTACTTTAGGGCAACAAAAGGAAATGGATAGGATTACATATGCTTAAAAAGACCTGAGAAAGGGGCAGAATTGAGATTTCCAACATAAAACTCAGCTATATGGTGGCATAGCTCCATCACACAGTTCCACTGGCTATACACAGTGGATAACTGGGAGAAAAGTCTCTTGAAGGGATCCTACGGCAGCTGAATGCTTCCAGCCATGCTCATGTGTGGGGCGTGTGCCATCAGACATGCCCTTCCTCATAAGACAGGTATGCCTGATATGGGACTGCGCAGCCATGAAAGTGTTGAGACCGCCCCATACACACGTGACATGCCACTGTGGGAACTAGGACCATTTATCAAAATTGCTGCGGTAATGTCTGTACAGAAAGGGAAAGATGGGGGTTGAGAATTTTTGGGGGAGTTGTACCTCGAAGACCAATTTATCACACTGGAGGATGCAATAGACTCCTTCGTACTGGGCAGTGGACAATACCTGTAATATGCAAAGATGTCCGCAAAAGCACAAGCCCCGCTTCCCAGAGGTAAGATTAGCTTATAGCCCCCTCCATTGCAAAGAGTGTCGTAAAAAATCTGCGACGGCAATTGTCCTGCTTCCCAGAGGTGTCAATACCTTCACAGACTTGGACGACACTCCTTGCAATGGATGGGGGCTGTAAGCTTATCTTGCACCTAAACCGTGCAGAAGATCTGCCGTAAATAAACCCTAGAGCACACACAACATGGGAGGCTACCTATGGGGAAATCCTATACACCCGAGACTGGTACAGGAACCATGCAGTGGTACGGACAGCGAGTTCCAATGCACGCTTCAAATTGATACAATTACTCTCACCGGGTGTATTTCTCACCCAAGACTTTACACACATCTACCCCACCCGGCCAGATCAATGTGCCCGAAGCGGCACTGCTGGAGAAGATTTTATACAAGTGGTTTGGTAATGCTCGGCGATAACACACTTCTGGAAGGAGGGGACAGACAACTTGAACAAATCTACTAGCAGGGAGATACGGTTACACCACGTGCTAATATACGGAGCTTGATCCCAATGCCGATAAATAGGAAAGTAGTCACAAATTTCTTTTAATAGGCCTACTGCTTGCTGAGAGATGTATTGCCATGAAATGGATGAATGCTTTGACCCCCGGTTATGCAGACTGGCTCTGCAATATGTTAGAGAGGGCAGTGGCCGAAGAAGTTACAGAAGGATGAGAAATTGGATGTTGGCCTGGCAGCAGGGGCGCTGATGCGGACTGAACTGCATGCACTGACGCATATGAATGAGAATATAGTAGCGGTGGGCGGGGGTGGCAGCAGAGGACGTAGCAGGAGGCAGCAGGGCAAATGGAGAGAGGAAGTGATTGTCCTGAACCCCAGTCCAACTTCTTCCAGACTAATCGAAGGTAAAAGAAGCTGTAAGGGGAGGGGAGGCCCAGGATATTTCACTACAAGAACAGATTGCAGAACTACTGCCAATTTAAGGGATACAACAAATGCTTTGTCTGTCGCTCTTGACTATGATGATTGCCCAGTCGGACAATATGGAACCAGGGCTATATGAGTAGCACGAGACGGTGAGGGGGGAGCTGGGGACTAGTTCTTCAGCAAGATAATATTATGAAATTGTGTATGCTCTGTCATGGTGTGATGTTCTTTAATCTAGCGAAAAACAATACAAATGTTTATAAAAAACTATTTACAATGATAGCTTATTATTTTTCTAGCTGGTCCCATTCCAGAGAAACAGTATTATTAGCTAGCTAGGTCTGCCACAATGGAAATGTAAGTGCTAGTCCCTGTAAGGACAGGTTCACATTAAATGTTTACTTGTCCTGCTTTTAAATACTATGCACCCTGCCTTGTGGACTAAAAGGACTACGTAGGAAAGACTTATTGATAGTTAAAATGTAGGTTTTCAAAACATCAATGCTAAGGCAATTTGCCCCTGGTGCTGAACTTTTTCAAATCCCATTGTTCATGACGAGCTCAGCTCGTCATGAGCACACGACCAGTGTACTGCATGACGAGCTGAGCTTGTCATGAGCAGCGAAGGGGTTAATCAGACAGGTTGAATTGTAGTTTTCTTCACTACTACAGTCAGACTACAGTGGCAAGTCTGAAGCCATGGTTGCAGAGAAGGCGTTTGATAGGGTCTTCTGGAAGTTCCTGTGGGCCGCCATGCGAAACTGTGGCATAGGTAAGAAATATATTACAGCGATCCAACAGCTATATGTTGATCCCAGTGCTAGGGTATTGATCAACGGGGAGTTAACCAACAATTTTAAAATTAACAGGGGGACACGTCAGGGGTGCCCTTGCTCGCCCCTCCTTTTTGCCATTTATATAGATGGGGTCCTACACAGGCTCGAAAAAAACGTGTTAATTACCCCTATAGGTGTGCGTGGTTTAGAAACAAAATGCTTAGCGTACGCTGACGATATCGCTATTGTCACAGGGGATCCTACAATTGCTATGAATCTCATTGAAAACGAAGCACAGAATTTCGGCAGAGTTACGGGGTACAAGCTAAACTCCAGTAAGACACAGCTCGTGCTTAATACTAAGATTGTGATGAGAGACCCGAGAATAACTGATAAAGCGATATACCTGGATGTCAGCATTAGTGCCAATGTTGGGAACATTGTAGATAACAATCTGGAGCCACTTATGTTACATACAAAGAGAGAATTGTCACGTTTAGATAACCTGCATCTGTCTATTGGAGGTAGAACCAATTGTTATGTTATTAATGGGTTTTCTATAGCGCAACGGCTACTCCAAAGGAGTGTCCCGGCGCTTTGTGCTCCAGACCCAGAAAGGAGACTGAAAAACATAACAGCAGAAAAGGAAAACATAAACCGAAGATAGAGGCACTCTAACCAGAAAATAACCAAGTCTTTAGACCCTTCCTAAAGGCAAGCAGATTAGATGTGGATCGTAAGGACAGCGGTAGAGAATTCCACAGCTGAGGGGCCAGGAATCTAAAGGACCGGCCACCCACACGGGCCTTCTTTATACGAGGAACTACAGCAAGTGCCAATGACTCCGATCTTAAGGATCGTGTCGGCCGGTAGAAATCCAGCCTCTTCTGTATGCATTTTGCACCCGTAGCGTGCAAGGCTTTATGGGCTAGTGTCATGGCCTTGAACATTATCCTCTTCCGTATAGGGAGCCAGTGGAGAGATTGCAACAAGTTTGAGGCACTAGCTCGACGATGCAGGCCAAAAATAGCACGTGCTGCAGCATTCTGGGTCACCTGCATACGCTGTAAAAGATATTCCGGGAGACCCAGATACAGAATGTTAGCGTAATCCAATCTGGATCCAATGAGGGCCTGAACAGTTATTCTCCGATGTTCCTCAGAAAGCAACGGAAAGAACTTTCGGAGCATCCGGAGGATGCCGAAACATGTTCCTGTGAGGGTTGATACCTGGGATTTAAGCGTAAGCCCGTTGTCAATTTTAATTCCCAGGTTCTTAGCCCATTCCGAAGAGTGAGCTGGAGGGAACATGTCGGCAGGCCACCAACCATGCCAGTCCGGGTCCGATGGGCAACCAAAGAAAAGTATCTCAGATTTATCCGAGTTACACTTGAGGCTGTTCAGTTGAAACCAGTTAAAAACAGCCCCAAGGCACTCACGGATACTTTCCCCATTTAATTCTTCGCTCTTCCGGCAGGTGAAGAGAAGCTGGGTGTCGTCAGCATATGAGACGATCTGGGCCCCGTAGGACTCCACCAATGTCGCCAGAGGGGTCATAAAGATGTTAAATAGAGTAGGGCTCAATACTGAGCCCTGAGGAACTCCAACTCCCAATGGCGGCATTTCGGAAGATCCAGGGGAGGCCCAGACCGTTTGTCGGCGGTTGGCTAGAAAGGAACAAAACCAATTGAGCACCGTCCCCCCTAGACCGAGGTCATGTAGTCTTATGAGGAGATCCTCATGGGGGACGGTGTCAAAAGCCGCCGACAGGTCTAACATAACTAACATCACCCTGCCTCCGGCATCCAGCACCTCCTTCACAGTCTCTGAGACTTCCAAGAGTGCCGTCTCAGTACTTAAATTGGGTCGAAAACCCGATTGAGACACATGGAAAAGCTCATTCGACTCCAGGAAGTTGGAAAGCACGCTGTGAACATGTTTCTCCAGAATTTTAGTGAGTGCTGGGAGGAGCGAGATTGGTCTATAACTGGACGGGGCTTCCGGGGCAAGGTTGGGCTTTTTAAGGAGAGGAATAACCATGGCCTGTTTCCAGGAATGAGGCAAGGCTCCCTGACTCAAGGAAAGATTCAGAATAGGGTTGACTATAGGGTTAACAACATCTGCCATTTTAGCTAAGAATTTAGCCGGGCAGGGATCACGTGGTGAGCCAGATTTAAGATTCCTCATCAAAGCTAGGGATGAGGATATCGAGAGAGGCGGGAAGTCCTGCAGGACGGGGCCAGAGGTAGGCAGATGAGCTATCTCATTCGACAAAGTCGAAGGATCAGCTGTCGGTCTCGAAGGAAAGGAGTCCTGTATCTGCATGATTTTAGTAGTAAAGAAATTCGCAATGGTGTCAGCCCAGGTCTCAGCTGGAACTTCCTGTGCTGAATTCGATCGCAGGGTAGTAAATTCTCGTACGACCGAAAAAATCTCCTTACAGGAGTTAGCTGCTTCCTCAATTCTTTTAGCAAAATAGCACTTCTTTCCCTGTAGGATTAAACCATGATAGGATTTCATCATGCATTTATAGGTCCGTTTTGCCTCGGCATCATATTGGGCTCTCCATGCCTGTTCGGCGACTTTACATTGTCTACGGGAGTGGGCCATCTCCGCCGTAAACCAGGGGGCCGAAATCCGTTTAGTAACAGATCTGGGGGGCTGTAACGGGGCCAATTTAGTGAAGATGTTTTTTTTTTCCCACGTTCTTATTTTTTTTAGGGCAATTTGCTTGGAATTCCCACCACATGTATTTAAGAATATAGATTCAATGTTCTCACGATTTTTATGGGGTTATAGTAAACCACGGAGTGCACTCAAATGGATCACATTACCTAGAGAGCGTGGGGGGTGGGCTCTACCTAACTTCATGCTTTATTTTGGGCTTCAGTTATGAATTACAGCACAAGATTGCTAAAATCTAACCCAGATGATCTGAGTATTCCCACACCGCAAGAACTCATCCTGGGGAACAGGAGCACTGGCTGTCTCTGGCGGCACGCTAACGATGATCACCTTAAAAAAGTGAAATTCAAAACCATCGACAGTGTTGTCAAAGTCTGGGGAAAGGTTAAAAAACTACTTGGTCTTGGGCGATTTTCACATTACACACCGGTTTTTCAGAATTCAGATCTTCCAGAAATATTTCATGACTCCTATGTACGGAGCTGGTGTACATTAGGGATAGAGCAACTCGTTGTTTTTTCTCTACTCAGGGAATGAAATCATTTGATGAATTAAAAAAAGACCATAACATCCCCAACAGGGATTTTTTTAAATACCTTCAAGTGAGAGACTTCCTACTAAAAAAGGGGGGTGGCCGTATTAAATTTCAAAAATGCCAAATCATAGAAAATGTACGCAACAATACGCCCCCAAGAATTGGTGAGATCTATGAAAGCTTTAACACCTTACTCCCAGATGATATGGACAAACATGGGGCGGCATGGCAAATTAAACTAGAAGTTCCATCCAGCATTCCCCTTATTGCATATGATTTGTCACTTACTTAATGTCCAATAAACTACAGGCACAGTTCTATAAAACATATTTTTCGCTGTATTATACACCGTATAAAATTGCTAAATGGGGGACAGGTAAGGGCACTACTTGCCCGCGATGTGCACCTCCCGCTGCAGACAGTGTGCATATGTTCGCCTCATGTAATACCCTAACAAACGTTATAAATGAAATATCTAGGTTTCTTTCGGACATTACCTGTACTGGGATTAACATAACAACTGAAGAGATTATGCTGGGCATCACTAATAAAGAACGTCCTAGACAGGTTCAAGGGGTAATCTTCGTGGCAATGGCAATCTTTCCACTATGTGTCGCATCAGCCTGGCTCGATCCCACTCCACCATCCTTCTCCGAATGGAAGGGTAGATTACTTGCGACGTGTAGTCTCGAGGTAGCCATTTATAAACAAAAGGGGCGTAATATTCGGCAGAGAGGCATGAAAATTTGGGCACCTTTGCTAGATTGGATACAGGCGCATGGAATATAGGAATTGAAAAAGCCTTGGATAAATGCTAAATTTTCTAATCACCAAATAACGCAACTCAACCTTATTGATAATACTAAATTTTGTCTCATTAAATCATCACAGAAGGAAATGTATGATTAAGAGTGTATTGAGTTTTGATGCTAATATGTTTTCTTTCTGTTCTCCTTTATTCCCTCCTTAAGGAATTTGTATTTGTGTAATGTAAATATCTATGTATGTAAAAATAGAAATACCTGTCCTCATGGGGGGTGAGGGGGTGGGAACCAGGGGCTTAAATAGTATGTTGTAAAAATCTGAATAAAAAATGGTTTAAAAAAAAAAGATAGTTAAAATGTAGGTTTTCAAACATCAATGCTAAGGCAATTTGCCCCTGGTGCTGAACTTTATCAAATCCCATTGTTCATGACGAGCTCAGCTCGTCATGAGCACACGACCAGTGTACTGCATGAGGAGCTGAGCTCGTCATGAGCAGCGAAGGGGTTAATCAGACAGGTTGAATTGTAGTTTTCTTTACTACTACAGTCAGACTACAGTGGCAGGTCTGAAGCCATGGTTGCACTATCGCTTTAATAGGTGGCACAATAAGCATGTAGAATACAAGTGGCATTTAACTTCCAGGCTATGGGTACATTAAGTACCATATACTAAGAACTTATAGGTAAATTAAATAGACCCATTAATAGTATGCCCATTCAGCCATGTTAAAAGGGGAAGCACCGGCTTGTTACTACTGGTTAGCAGGGTAAAGTGCACAGATTTCTAAAGCTAGCAAAAATATACGACCCAGCAAAAGGTGAAAAAGTCAGGATGACCACACAGAAAAGACAGATTGCCAGGAGTTGTTTAGTTGCCAATGGAAAATACCAAAAAAGAGCATATTTTATGAGGCCTTTACTTCGCACTATGGCCTATGTGTTCAGTGGGCATGCATTCTGTGCTGTTACTGATGTCCAACGCCCACCGATACTACTGCACAGCAAATGGAGTTACTCCCTTTAAGGCTGTATTCTCCAATGAGTAGTTTATGAGCTACTGGTAGCTCTCCAGCTACCTAGAAGTAGCTCTCCTGTGTGCATTCCAGCCTACTAAAGTAGAACCTTTTGCTTGGTTGAACTAATATATGTATGCCAAGTTGTCTATTCAAGACAAAAAATGTGTGTATTTCCAGAACTCTGTAGTTGATATCTGGAGAACAATTTCCAAAATATATTTAAAGCGTATTTGTGAGTGATAAATCATGTGGGGAAATGTATTACTAATATAATTACTTTTGTGCAAGGGCCACTGCAGCTGTGGCTGGCATGTACTAACTAACGAGAAGCATTCCAGATTGCCAAATAATTTTTTACATTACTGCTAGCAACCCTGCCTAATGCACTGAGCCGCTCACTACTGGTAATCTTGCATATGGTGCTCATTAATGTAATCCTTTCCAATGTGGGCACTATTAAACCACTAATATTAGCAGCTTGCAATGATTTTCAATGAACATAAGTATCTTTTAGTAGTTTGGAGACCCCTGCTTTAGGCACCTCAAAATCTGAGGTTTAAGTCAAGCCGTCTATTAGTGATATCCACCCTAGTTGTTCCCATCATCAACTTCTGCAAAGCTCTTTACTTTGGTGCCCTGTGTTCCAACACAACCACCTTACAATCTTACATAATTCAGAAGTTAGGATACAGAGCATGTTAGGCATCTCCTACTGTCAGGCAGTTGTTTTGGCACCAGATTCATGCCAGAAAAGCCAGACACACCCAACAAGCATTGTACTTGAAGTACTCAGGCTCCCTTCCATTGCAACCGATCGGCTATAGTTCAATACTCTCATACTGTGATGCTGAAATCCTTTGCTTCCATCTTTTTCTCTCTTGAAGCCTGTTCTATGAAATGCTTTTCTTGCAGTAATTGGGCAGAATGTCATGCTATGTTAGACGTTGACTGTTAAGAGCCAGGACATTGTGGATATACGTGTAATCGATGTATAGCCTGCATGGACATCACTGTCTTGTGCACAGTGTCCCCATGAACACTGTTGTTGTTAAACACCTGTGCGCACAGCTTACTCACTACTCACATGTTTCACAAAAAAGTGACCCCAATTATGGCTGACTGATCTTCTCTTTAGCAGAGAGAGACAAAGTGCAGTTTCACCACAGAGGTATAGGCAGAAATGCTTCTACCGCTGGACTGCATCATGCTACCGCTACACATAGTCCCCTTATTGTAAGGTAGCCACCCTCAATTGATAGTGTGCAAGCGCAATGAAAGCTCAGCACAAGAGGATTAATTTACAGAGTGAGTTGTGTAAAGAGGATTTCTAAAATGGTACAGTCTAAGAGCAAGAATTTTTTTAACTTCTCAACTTGTGGTTCGAGCCATTTTTCATCAAGGGCTCCAGACCCGATTAGGGCAAGCACCTCCTACTACTATTAAGAAATACACACATTATTTAGAGAAACGTGCAAAATGCATAGAAATGCTTCCTATGAAATATTTTGGTGCTCAAAAAAAGAATTCAATGAATTTGGTAATGAAATGTGTAGACTAGATGGGCTTCATCCCAAACATATTTTCAGCACTACACATATTACTTTAAACAAGCAGAAAAACGTATGCTATTCCATCAGACCAGAAAAGTAAAACTGATGTCGTTTCCACCAAGGGGATTATTTAATCAGATGAGTGCATAACAATTTTCAGCACTACAGATATTACCTTACAAAGGAAAACGAACCAATGGCCAGATGTGCAAAGCATTTTTCTGGTCGGAAAGGGCACGATTCATAGAATCGGGCCGTTTGCGACCAGAGAAATGCTTTTCCTGATGTTTAAAGTGCAAAATTCGATTCAGTAAAGAATTACTGAATCGCGCTTTGCATTTGAGAATTGGGATTTGAAAGGGGAATGTTTAAAGAGTCTCTACCAAATACCAAATTAGTATGATATGTAATACTATTTTGCGACCGAATTTCGGTTGCAAAACAGTAATATTTTACCACCAATTTAAAACTGGTGGTAACCCACTGACAAACACGATGGGGTGCCCAAGGGATCCCTTCACCTTTGAGAATGTAAACAATAGTCTTTTTTAAGAGCAGGTAATGGTCCCATGGACCACGTTCTACTCTTGAAAAATGAAACTTAAACTTTTTTTTTCTTTTTAAATGCATCCCCTTTTATTTTACGGAAAACGGGATGCATTTAAAAAGAAAAAAGATTGCCTTATTAAAAAGCAATCACAGACATGGTGGTCTGCTGACCTCAGCAGTCCACATCCCTGCGGTGGCTGCGATTCCTAATGGGTCGTAAATTGCGACCTACCTCATTAATATGCATGCGGTAGGTTTATTTGCGACCCACTAGGAATCGATAATGAAAGTCAAAAGACTTTCATACAAAAGTAATACCGTTTTCCTAATTGCGATTCAGACAGAATCGGAATTAGGAAATCGGTCATCTTAATGTTTCTATGTGCATGATGTATATTTGAGAAACAACTTTGGAAAATCCTTCAATTTAGGACCATCTTTATGACAATCAATGCTGCAGAGCGGCTTAATTCGGAAAGCTGCTCAACATAAAAAAGTACTAGTGGGAAAGGCGGTTGGAAGGTTTAATTCAGGGCTACCTTCAGACATCTGCAATCCGTATACTTAAAAAGAAAAATCAGATATATAAAAAAAGAAAAAAAGGTCAAAGTTGCCCAAGTACATGTTCAAGGTATGAACATTCACATATTATATGGATATAGAAATTCAACAAATTCATCATGGTAGACATGGGTTCAGTTTCACTACCATCATAAATAGAGTGATTTGCATATTAAGTGATATCAAGTTATTCTTTTTTAAGATCTTAAGGGGTTTCATGTTCCATTTTTGCAGGTTTTGGAGCGCAAGTTCCCCCATGAGAAACCTCACCTGGTGTGAATGCCCGTGGTCGATGCACGAGTCTCCACAAGCAACATCTACAAGTACATTAAAAAAACATTATCATAGCACTTGCTTTCAATATGCACATTTCTTGCTCACCAAGGTTCAGGCGTAAAACTCCTAACAGTCCATAAGCATCCACCACCTTTGTATACATGTTCTTGATGGCTTCTTTTTCTGCGGATGCTACAAAAAAAGGAAATGAATTCAGTAAGTGGAATTTTGTTAGATGTTTTTTAAAGCAGGAGAACGGTTTGTTAACATTTTAATGTTTTTATTGCATAAAACATACAGATAAGTGCTTTAGAAGCAATAAGATGTCCGTTAGTATTTCTAACCGTGTTTATATATGGAATTCACATGAACTCAATCCCTATCATAAGTGTATACTCCAATACATACAATAAAAATACAATGAGGAAAAACAATATGTTTCAAGAATACATGCCCTCATCCTGGAGAATTTAACAAAGATATGAACATATTTAATTATATAGTATGTATGCAAACTCCTCAATTAATCACAAGCTAATACTCTTAGAACAGGCAGGCAGAAACCATTGCACATCTCATCTCTGCTAGGTCACCCTACACTTCCCTTCCCCCTACCTTCGCCCAGCTTCACAAAGAACTGAAACATGAAACTTCTGCATTGCGTAAAGGCACAGTAATGCAGGGGTAATAAGATACTAGCTGGCAGGAACTCACAAAGAAGCTACACATAAAATATGAGGGTATTACAGTGGTACAGCATATGAGCAGCTATTACACACGTTATTTACAATTGGCTAGAGAATTTTGAAGGGCTGTCAACCTCCGAGCACAAACACATGCTCAAAAATTGAAAACATCTGGTGACAAACGTGTATTTGTAGAAACGTAATGGATCTAGTTAGACATCCCAATTGGTTGTGATGCGGACCACTAGGATCACATTCGTAACATTTGGGTGAAATGCCACAATCATGGCAGAGAAAGTGGAAATGCGCTCAGATGCAGACATCATCATTGTGAGTGGATGAAACATGTGTGTAAAAGAAAGTGTTAAGGGTACAGATGGAAACGCCAATGCAAAACACATACGCCCCGGCGAGTGAGCCTGTTGTGAGTGCCACCACACCGACAAATGCTGCACTATTTAGGTACATCAGAATCTCTTCCTTAAGATCAGACAGGTCAAATTTGGATACAGTGCTGTGTGGCCTGACGTACAGGGACCATGAAAGCAACTGAAGAGAGCACTTCATTCTAACCAACCCACCCCCACACAGGTACCAGCACATGTCACCCCAACCACCACACAATAAAAACAGAAAGCCAATGCATCAATTTATTTCGCTATAGTGGGTCACTCCTAGATCCGAACAACAAACGCTATGGAATCTTCCACCAGTCGCGGGTCACTTTCCCTGTGGCTCATATGGAAATATCCAAAGAAATTGCATTGGACGATACACATACCTGGGCCCAGAAAAGTCAGACAAACTGTAATATTAAAAACTGTGTATACCTCATTCATTGCCCTTGCAGGCTCTGCTATATAGGCATGACCACCATACCCATCAAAATCAGAACTGAACTTCTCAGCTGACCACAATTATTCCCTACACACAGGCTCCTGGTTAACTGCACCAGAGTCCAATTAACTCCATTACACGCCTCCTTAGAAGTGCAACCAGCTCTCCATTCTAGACCTACAGGTCGGTAGAGGAGGGTAGGTCCCAGTTAATAACCTCAACGTTCAATTGGGAATTTGACTTTAATTTACCTGTGCTTTGGCCAGAACTTTTGATTTCTATGAGGCCTGTGCACATCATTTATGAGTACATGCCTTTTGTATCAGTTCTGTTCCCGCAGCTAAGCACGGTCCTCTGCATTACCTAAGGGGCACCACTAACTCAACTTTAGGGTGAGTCTAACCTCTATTTTATTATTACCCAGTCTTATACCTGTGAACTTAGTTGGTGATTTTTCACATTAGCGGTATGAGTGGCATGGGCACTTTTCACTACTGCTGCTGCTGTCTTTTTAACCTTTACACGTATTTCTTGTCACTGATTAACAGTCCAATATGTTTTCAATGTGTGTGTTTTGACTTTATACACTAGCATTGAGTGCAAACAAGCTATTCCTGGCTTTTGCTGTAACAGTGGGCAGCTACTTGCCAGTACTGCATACTATGTTGTTCTCCCTACAACATGTACTGAGAGCCTGCCAGGCACGCTTCTGGCAGCAACTCCCTTATGGCAGTCTCCCTAATTTTTCCTTACAGATTGGATCTCCCTTCTTGCACCACAGCAGGTGCAGTATAATTAATTCGAATTGGAAACCCTTCACTACCACCCGGGGTTCACTCCTCTGTAGGGTAGGCAATATAAGCATGGTACTGACGAAATGCCACTGACCCTCCAGGCACTGAGGCATGAAACATGTTGACCTTATTGAACTCTCACTGAGGCTGTCATTGTAAATTATTACTAAAGATAGCTCAGCTGTTTAGGTCTCGCCTGACCCAGCGCATGCGCTGGACTGGCGAGACTTTTAGTAAGGGCTTCAAAAAATGCGACCATGGCCGGCCTACAGCTTGCGTGCATGTGCGCGGGCGCGTGCTTACGAGCAGAGGCGCCATATAGCTTTTCCAGTCATGCTCATTAAGCGCATCACACGCCGCGCTTGATCATGATCACTTTCACTTTCGCGGCTGCTTTGATGTTCTCAGTCAGCCAGTATTTTTGCGGCTGCGTTACTTTTACGGCTGTGCGCCTTCTCCTCGTGTTATCTGTCCTTCTCCTCCTGTTATCCCTGGCTCGAGCGCCACCCTGTTTCTTCTTGTCTTTCTATTCTCCGTCCTCTTTGGTTCTCTGTATCTCTCCTAACCTGCGATCTTCCCTCTCTCTCACCTTTATCCCACCCCCTGCACTTTCTTACTGCACACCGTCTTTCATAACATTTTAGTGTCTCTCCGGTGCTTTGTGAACCTTCCCCTCTTCCCCTTTACCTCCTTTTTACACTTATCTCACTTTTCTTTCATGGCTCCGTTGTGATCCCTTCTTCCCTCATTTTCGTCCACCTCCTCTTGCTACACACCTCTTTCCTATTGATCCCTGTCTTCCTTTCAACCCCATCTCACCCGCGCTTCTCTACATATGTTCTTTCCTCTCCAGCATCAGATTTCCTTGAGCTCCTTTTTGTTCCCACCTATTCTCCTTTTCATCGCTTCCACCTTCTCCCCACTTCACCCACTCACTTTTGCCTCTTCACCCCTCTGATCTCCCCTTCTCTCCTGCTTGTCGGCCTCCCCTTGTCCGCCTCTATATATTCCTATTCTCCTTCGCCCCTACCTCTTTCCCTGCTGCTGATGCACTCTCATCTCGCCCTGCACCCCCTTCTCGCGGCCTCTCTGCAAACCAGGACCTCTTCATTCCAGTCACATATGCTACCTCTGGCCTCTCTTTTTCCTCGTTCCTCGATATCTCTCCAAGGCGTTTCGCTCACCCACTTTCTCCTTCCCCATACCTCATTTACCCACCTGCTCACTGTCTCACTCCCTGTCTGCATCGGTTCCCTGTCTCTCCCTCTCTCGCTCCCTAATGCCTTCTTTTTCGAATATATTTACATCTCTCTTATCACCTGGCTCCTCTCTATACTTCGTTTTGCTACCTCCCATCCCCACTCCTTTACACCCTTCTCACCTGTATCCCTCCCTGTGCCGCCTTCCCCCTGTCACACTTGCCTCCCGTTTCTCTTCCTCGCTCTGCTACATTCACCCCTCCCCACCTTGAAACCCTCCTGCTTGCCCCTTTTTACCAGAGCCCCCTTTTGAATCTCTCTGCGCCCTCCCTCCTTTTGCGCCCACTCTCACCCCCTTCTCACCTTCTGTCCCTTCTATCCCTCCACACACTCCCCCCTCTCACGTGTATCCCTCGCTGTACACCCCCCTCCTCTCGTTATCAGCAGAAGTTGCTGCCCTCATAAGGACCCCTCTGACTTTAGCCCTGTGCGGCCGCCCCTCGGGCCCCCGCCAGCTCGGCGTCTGCTACTTCCCTAGTGAGACCTGCAGAGAATGAATTTGGGGCCAGTGGTTGCCAAGGACACGTCTCCTTGGTAAACACGCTGGCTGTGATGAGAAGCTTCCAGCCCCAGCCGTGTCTGGCCCGCCCGGCTCTGCTGAGAACGGGTCCATGCTGTATGCAGAGCATGTTCTCGTTAATATCGAGCCTGCTGCTGTTTAGAGGCCTTAGCACCATCATAATATATTCTGAGGCCCCAGACACCGCCACACGCGGGAGTAGACAGCCGCTGATTGAGATACTGCATGTAAAGGGAGCACTGATGCAGTCACACCTTGATAAAGACACTAAAGGACTGCCAAAGGGACTCTTTCCCTCAGACCCTGCGCTTTGACAGCACCGGTGCTTGCGCTATAAAATCTATGCATAGGTTTTGAAGCTAGCATTTTGTGTTTTTTCATTTCAGCTGACACATTTGAAATCATTAGTAGGTGGTGGAGACTGGAGCTACTGTGTTTTCTCTTTCCAATAACACTTTATTTTTAAACTTCGAAACCGGTGCATGAGACTTGGGGCCCTGCTTAGTTCTTTGTATAGGGGTCCATAAAAACTGCTGACAGGCCTGGTGCTACTAGACACTACTCATGCTCTGCTTTGCACCCTCTACCCCTCTGCCATGCACCCTTCTACCCCTCCGTCTTGCACCCTTCTCCACCTCAACCTTGCACCCTTCTCCACCTCCGCCTTGCACCCTTCTCCACCTCCGCCTTGCACCCTTCTCCGCCTTGCACCCTTCTCCCCCTCCGCCTTGCACCCTTCTCCGCCTTGCACCCTTCTCGCCCCCAGCCTTGCACCCTTCTCCACATATGCCTTGCACCCTTCTCCACATCTGCCTTGCACCCTTCTCTGCCTTGCACCTTGCACCCTTCTCCGCCTTGCACCCTTCTGCGCCTCTGCCTTGCACCCTTCTCCCCTTCGCCTTGCACCCTTCTCTGCCTCCAACCTGCACACTACTCTACCTTGCACCCTTCTCCTCCGCTTTGTACCCTTCTCCCTTTCCGCCTTGCACCCTTCTCCCCTTCCGCCTTGCACCCTTCTCCCCTTCCGCCTTGCACCCTTCTCCACCTTGAACCCATCTCCCTCTCTGCCTTGCATCCTTCTCCCCTCCCCCTTGCACCCTTCTCCCCTTCCTTGCCCTCCCCCTTGCACACTTCTCCCTCTCCGCCTTCTATCCTTCTCCACCTCTGCCTTGCACCCTTCTCCCCCTCCGCCTTGCACCCTTCTCCCCCTCCGCCTTGCACCCTTCTCCCCTTCCGCCTTGCACCCTTCTCCCCTTCCGCCTTGCACCCTTCTCCCCTTCCGCCTTGCACCCTTCTCCCCTTCCGCCTTGCACCCTTCTCCCCTCCGCCTTGCACCCTTCCCCCCCCTCCGCCTTGCACCCTTCCCCCCCTCCGCCTTGCACCCTTCCCCCCCTCCGCCTTGCACCCTTCCCCCTCCGCCTTGCACCCTTCTCCCCCTCCGCCTTGCACCCTTCTCCCCCTCCGCCTTGCACCCTTCTCCCCCTCCGCCTTGCACCCTTCTCCACCCTTCTCCCCCTCCGCCTTGCACCCTTCTCCCCCTCCGCCTTGCACCCTTCTCCCCCTCCGCCTTGTACCCTTCCCCCCCCTCCGCCTTGCACCCTTCCCCCCCTCCGCCTTGCACCCTTCTCCCCTTCCGCCTTGCACCCTTCTCCCCCTCCGCCTTGCACCCTTCTCCCCCTCCGCCTTGTACCCTTCCCCCCCCTCCGCCTTGCACCCTTCCCCCCCTCCGCCTTGCACCCTTCTCCCCTTCCGCCTTGCACCCTTCTCCCCTTCCGCCTTGCACCCTTCCCCCCCTCCGCCTTGCACCCTTCCCCCTCCGCCTTGCACCCTTCCCCCCCTCCGCCTTGCACCCTTCTCCCCCTCCGCCTTGCACCCTTCTCCCCCTCCGCCTTGCACCCTTCTCCCCCTCCGCCTTGCACCGTTCCCCCCCTCCGCCTTGCACCCTTCTCCCCCTCCGCCTTGCACCCTTCTCCCCCTCCGCCTTGCACCCTTCTCCCCCTCCGCCTTGCACCCTTCTCCCCCTACGCCTTGCACCCTTTTCCACCCTTCTCCCCCTCCGCCTTGCACCCTTCTCCCCCTCCGCCTTGCACCCTTCTCCCCCTCCGCCTTGCACCCTTCTACCCCTCCGCCTTGCACCCTTCTCCCCCTCTGCCTTGCACCCTTCTCCCCCTCCGCCTTGCACCCTTCTCCCCCTCCGCCTTGCACCCTTCTCCCCCTCCGCCTTGCACCCTTCTCCCCCTCCGCCTTGCACCCTTCTCCCCCTACGCCTTGCACCCTTCTCCCCCTCAGCCTTGCATCCAAACATCAACTGTTGCATGGCTAAACACTTAGCGAGACCTATTGGCTATGCCAATGCTTGTTTTACTGTCAAGGGGACCACTGTTCAATTAAACCTTTTTTGTTACCCTTTAGACTCTTGTAATCACTTGTCCACCACCCTACCCATACACTCTCTCACCTGTACTCATCATATTGCAAAGATAGAAGATTTCTTCTAAAGAACCCCCACTGAGGGGCTTGTCTGGCATTGTACAAGCGGCCCAACAAGGAACGGGCTATGATGAAGCAGAAAAACTTTGGGTGTGGGAGGGCATTCAGATCTGATCGCTCAGATTCCCTTCAGGACCCCTCTGATCATTTCATCTGATCCACCTGCGAGTGACGAGGAACTGCATCCATCTTTATGCTTTACTTTCTATTTAGGAGAATTGGTGCTGGACCTATCTAAACCACTCCTCGTCCCTCCCTTAATTTGTTTCTTCTTTTTAATGGTCAAGCCTTTCTATAATGCTCTATTGAATCTAAAACGTACTCCTCCTTCTTCACGCTGTTCTCTGTATCCAGAGACTGGGGCTCTTCTCAGCTTTCTCACGTATTCTAAAATACTGTGTTTGGCCACTCTTTTCGTCAGAAGACTATTTCGTTAAATGCCTTCTCTCTAGAGTCCTGCGTAGAAAGTGAAAAATGTCTATCAGTATTCAGATAGGACTTTCTTATTTTATCACGTGTCTCAAATTATAACTGCTCTCTCCGAACTTCTACCTTATCAGAGATCCAGTCGTATTTCTGTTTAGCTTTTTGCTTCTTTTCCCAGCAAAAGGCATCGATTTTGTGCTTCCTTAAGTCTCAGCCTTAGATTAAAGCTGCAGTTCAAAAGGACGAGTACCTAAGGTGTCTTCACTTATTGATATATATATATATATATCACATTTACAGTCAGCAGACTTATTGTCTATGTTGAGGTTTATGTGACTACCCGAGCCACGCATCGTCCTCAACTATCCCATTACTATAATGATTTAAAAGTGTACTATTCAAACACACTATAAATGGTTTGCATACAATGCATATTATAAACTAAATCTATCCGCTTTTGCAAATTAATACTGACTTACATGGCAAACCAAATGAACAAATGCAGAATACAGGAGACTCTTAAAATACATATAAAGCAAAATATAGGACACCACCATCTTATTCTCTCTCAGACAGATAATCCTGAGAGCGGTCGCTAATGGTGTTCTTGACAGGGGGAAAACTTTGGACATCAAATGTTTGCAGCGCCTCCTTTATAGGCCAACAAAAAGTCCATGCTGTGACATTCTTACTGTTCATCGGCTGGGACACGGACCCTGTTATTGAGTTCCCAGATTTGATGCTAGCCCCTGGGGAGGAGTGTGGTAATGTTTAACTGCAAGACAAGGCTGGTAACGGTGCACGGACAGTACTGATATAGTGTGGGGCGAGGTGAATGACAGTCCTGATACAGTCTTCCTTTCTTGTAGACAGAGAAAGTACCCTGGAATGTGAATAGTGACAGTGGGGAGCACCTGAAGATATCTCGCCCGAGCACTATGGCGGTATTGGAAGGGAGACCTTGTTGTGCGAGTGGGAAGACCCCTGGAATTGGTGGTTGCGGTGCACTCTACTTGGGAGAGGCAGTGCCAGCACTGACCCTTTGATTGTCCTGGGAGCTGAGTAGTGGCTGCGGTGTCCTAGTGGAGTCTACCTTCATGGCAGATGCAATTACGCTGTTTCTTGGCCATTGGCTCTACCCAAATCTACCCAGAAGATACTGGAGCATGCTTGGTACAATGGTGAAGAACAAGGTGTCTAAGGCGCAACAGTGCAACACCATCATGCAACACACAACGGACCAGGCCCTGCTACCGAGAAATACGCAATTGGCAGAATTGCAGAGAACACAGAAGAAGGAGGCGCAACAAGAGTAACCCAGAACTATTAGTGGCCATACAGGGCTCCCACGGCCCTGGAGAGAAAAAGAGATAGTATTGGTGGATGTCAACTTGCAGTGAGCTAACCTGTGTATGGATCACGAGACGGCCCACACAGTCAAGGGTATAGTGTGAGTTGCAAGGTGAAGTGAAAGTACTGAAAGCGCAGATGACAAAACTAGCAACGGTGACCACCATCCTGTAGGAAAGGGTTGAAGACGCTAAAAACCAATCATGGTGGAAAAACCTAAGCTTTCTTGGATTTCTAAAACAGGCTGAGGGGGCCAATGAGGGGGCTTTTGTGGAGAAGTGGGCGTCTCGAGAGTTGAAATCCATTTGCCTGTGAGAGGTGTTTGCAGTGGAGAAAAAAAAGTGAGGAGTTTTTAAAGTGAATTATGTGACAATCATGCTGGAGTGCAGGGAGTGTGAAAGTAAAGGCTGTCTTTTTTTGCAACACAGCAAAATGTAAGTACCTGTAAATTAACAGTATGCATTCAGCAGTTAGGAAAAGCAAAGGAACAGAAACATATTTCTTTGTAATTCTAAAGTGTGCTGGAAACAGAGATTTGAATAGGATCGAAACAAATCCAGACACTTGGTGATCAGCAAATTATAAATATTCACAGAAACATTATTTCCACACAATCATTTGTGTGCTATATAGTTTTATCAGTTAACCTGTGTGTCTGTGCAACGCTTTTGGCCATTTCAATGTGAAATGTGCTGTCTGTTAATGACAATGCGCTCCCACACAATGCTTTAATTACATAAAAAATCGCCTTTCCCCATGTCCATTAAAGGTAGGTGGGTCACTAAGGTTTGTTGTTCTAAAAAGTGGGTCATGGTTCTAAAAAGTTTGGGAACCCCTATTAGAAATAGAACATACCTCAAAAGTTTACGATGATTTACCCGGTTAGGCCCGGGTGTGTGGAAGATGTGAAATGCCTTCAGCTGACTTCCGGCATATGACGTAGGCTTTTCCACAGATAGTGGGTTTTTGGGGGAGAAGCAGTAGAAATATGCCTCCAACTTCTCGAATTGCATGGCTGCTGTCGCCATGTGGATGGATGACAACTGCCTTCGGCTGAATGGAGATAAAACAGAGGTGTTGGTGGTAGGAAACAAAGCCTCTTTATGGTCGCAGGCGTGGTGGCCCACTACATTGGGCGACTGCCCTCACCCTGCTGAAAAAGTGAAAAACCTTGGAATTATGATCGACGCTGATTTGTCAGGAAAATCCCAAGTCCATAAAATAATAGGCAAATGCATCGGCACGTTAAAAATCTTAAGAAAAATCATTGAGATCATTCCCACTGAAGCCAGAAAAACCATCGTACATGCGCTAATCACACCTCATTTGGACTACGGGAACGTTCTCCTATTAGGATTGAACCAAAAACACCTCCATCAGCTTCAATGCTTACAAAATGCGACCGCGCGCATGGTACTGGGTTTACCCAGAAGAACATCCGCCAAGGCAGCTTTGTCCAAATTGCACTGGCTCCCTGTTAGGGAAAGAATTAAATTCAAGGGCCTCTGCTATGCCCATAAGATAGCTCACAACAAAGGTCCCACCTATCTAAGAGATCTTTTGACTATCCACCGCCCTACCAGAAACCTTAGGTCCTCAGGAATGTCACAATTTAAAATCCCCCGTATCCATAAAGCGAAAATAGGTGGCCGCTCTTTTCGATACCTTGGAGTTAAACATTGGAATGCTCTGCCTACCCATCTAAGAATGGAGCCCTCAGAGACTCTTTTTAAAGCTAAACTCAAAACTCACCTGTTTCCCTAATCTCTGTTTCCTCTGATCGTCCCTTTATCATTTCTCGGTGAGTTTCGTAGGCAATTAGCGCGGGGATACACAGTTGTGCAGCCAGGCGCTCTATAAATCTCTTATTATTATTATTATTATGTTGCACAACACTTAAACCAGAAGGGTCCTTGAAACTGTTCTTACTTGGTATACTCAGGAAGCAAAAGCGCGATAAAATGCAAACCTTCATAGTAGCACTGTATATAGTGCAGGTAAAGCACAGGATAGTCATACATTGGGTGGCTTCATGAGCTCCTCAGGTCATGGTGTGGAAAAAGATTTGCTGGTGGGGCGGTTGCAGATGAGCAACACATGAAAATAGCCTACAGGGATGAGAGAGTTACAGGAGATCTAGCTGTCTGTGAAGAGAAGTTTGCAAAAATTATAGAAGCCCTCCTTCCCCAACAAAAGGTTTCCCCAGAGTGTATACAAATGGGACACTGTCAAATAGATCTGTACAGATGGGTGGATACCTTCTGTCAATGTGATAAAGCGGGTTAAGAAATACAGTAACAAATTCAAAATTCACCCTTTTTGGAATGTGAGTCTTGGTTGCGCATTTTATTTTCTTGGTGGTTTGTGTTTTAGGTTGAAAAATGCCAATAAACTCAATAAAACATTTTTTTTTTAAACAATAAAGGAATCGCCGTGGTCTGCAAGTGGAGGATAGCACAATTACAGCCTCAACAATGTTTCATTCAGGACTAGTGCAAACTGTGTCTTAATGTACTTGTGGTTTCCAGGGCCGCTAGGTAATATGGATTCCATCTTAAAAAACACAAATAATGCATTCATAACTCCACCATCATCTTTCCCCACCTAGTAGACATTATTATGCATGGCTTGACTTCAGTTCCTTGAATCATTATTATCTGTGCCCACTCTATAACTTGGAACTTTTGAATGTCTGCTGCTGAGCTTTCATATCTAGATCTGTAGCTCACATGCTTACCGGCGACACAAGCAATACTTGGATTACTTAATCTTTCCTGGCCTAACACCTCAAGGTACCAAGTATGTGGTGGAAATTTAGAACACATGGGTGCGTTACTGATTGTGGCACCACCTCCAGTGGACACTATACAAAAGAAACTGAAAAGGCTACTCTAATGTACCTTATTGTTAGTCAACAGTCTTGCATAACTCCCTGCCCTGTGGTCCTCAATGTGTAAACTGTGCCCAATTACATGACAAACCGAAATTGGGGGCGTGGCTTGGGAGCCGATGGGGCAGGCTGCGTGAGCACTGAGCTCCGTGCCCGATCCCCCTATATTCTCCCGATTTAGGCATCTCCCAGGCCCCCAAGCAGAGCCACTTGAGAGGGAGTCGATCTAGTGGCAGTCGCCGCTGGAATTGACCCGCGACTGGGCTTGGGGCGCCTAGGACAGCAGCAGATTGTTGGAGCGAGGTCGACCTCTGGAGGCTCCAATATGGCGCCAAGCCCCTTGGTCTTCCAGGGAGCTGGAATGAGCGCAGACGGCAGTGAGCAGAGGTAGCGGCTGCGGAGTGGCGGGCGCTTTGACCGACAGCGCTACGCCCTGGGGGAGGCTCCAGTGCTGTTACCGGGTGGAGGAGCGCCTTGGACCGCGACGAGAGGCCCGGGAGGACACTGCGGCTGCGGGAGTACCGGGACCTGCACCTCGGACCTCCGAGACCGGGGAGGCACCGGGGAGAGATCGGAGCTGGAGGAAGGGGGGCCTGGGCCTGAAATCGAGCGGAGCCCTCCGACACTTATTGAGGGTGACCGCTGACTGCCCACGCCCCGCTGCGGGACTTGTATTGAGAGGCCCCCGCCCTGGACGTCGGACCGATGGAGGCTGTTGCTCGCTTCCCCCTGGGGGACTCTCCTGGTCGCCGCTCTGCACCAGGGGCTGAGAGCGAGATGGCCTTGGGACTCTGAGCAGTGGTGGCGAGGTGGCTGAGGGGATTGCAGACGTGCCTACAGCGGAGCCCACTCGCTGAGACTTATAAACTTTGTCCCCAACGGCTCTTCACTTGTGCTGGAGCTGGGTGCTGAGCCCCCCCTGCGGAGGAGTGAGACAAGGCCCGCGGGGCCCACCCACGGCCTACTGCCGGCGACCCCTGCCGCGCAGCGTGTGTTTGTGGCTGCTGAGGTGGCGGGGTGAGTGTACTTTGCTGGGCTGTGCTACCCGCCTGACTGATAGGTGCCCCAGCGGGAGTCCGCCCCGCATCTGTCGTACAAGTGAATGGCCGCGTGGTATGTCCGGTAACGGTCCCCTGTGATCCACCCTCACATTGAGTGGCACAGGAGCTGAGTGAGGCTGCCGCGGGTGAGGGAGGGGGGGGAGAACGGAAGGCAACCTGAGCCAACACCCGCCCCGCTGTGCGGTGGGTGAGCTGGGGGGCTAAAGCGGAAAGGGAGAGCGCAGTGGGAGCAACAAGTGTAGTGACCTCGGGGGCAGTGCGGTGACCCACTGGAGGAAGTGGAGCCCCCTGGTGGTATTGGAATACCGGCATATGCCCCAGGAGGAAGCAGAGTGAACGCCTGGGCCTGGCCATTGAGAGACATCTGGAAGCAGGAGTATTGGATGGCAGGCCTCAGGGGAGTGAGTGCGAGTTGACGAGCCACAGAGGCGTGCCGTTGTTCCCAGGGGCCGAGCTGGCAGAGTGAGTGGTGCGGCTCGGTACCGCTGAGCGGAGGGCGAGGGGGAACCGCCGCGTGGGATTGGAGCGCACCGCCGGTCGCAGTCATGGGCAAGCCTAAGGCACGAAAGGAAGGTGACCCGGTGCCATCGGATGCTGAGTCCCCGCCGTAGAATAGGGGTGAGCAGGGACTACCACAGGACTCGGGAATTAAACTACAACTAGACAAGATACTGACGGCCATAGAGGACACTCGAGCTGCCCTCCAGCAGGACATTGCGCAGGTTGCAACGGGATTGGGTCTGCTGTGAGCAGACCACTCAAAACTCGCTGACCGGGTGAAACAGACTGAAACTACGATTCAAGAGATTGACTCAGCACAGACCGCGCTAACTGCGTCAATGGCGGGTGTCCTGGATCGTCTTGCGGTACCAGAGCGGCGAGCTGAAGATGCTGAAGGCAGGAATAGACGCAATAACATCCGCGTGGGTCTGCAAGAGAAAATTGAGGGAACGGACACGGTGGCCTATTTAGAGACTTGGCTTCGAACCGTTATGGCCCCTGAAGGGCTATCAAACTTTTAAACCCTGGAGCGGGCCCATCGGGTCCCGGCTGGGCCGCCGTTGCAGGGGCGCCCTCCACGACCGGTGGTGGCGCGGCTGCTGCACTTTCAGGACCGCGACTTGCTTCCGAGGCGGGCTCGTAGCGATGGCCCCTATCAAGTGGACAACAGTAATGTCACTCTCTTTCCGGACTATTCGTTTGACATGCAGCGGCGCCGAATGTCCTTCCAAACTGTGAAGAAAGAATTGCGAGCGGAAGGGATCCAGTATTCCCTATTCTTCCCAGCCAAGTTGCGCATAGTACTAGACGGAAAGACCCATTTTTACGATACGCCGGAGGAGGCCTGGGCTTGGCTGGAGACTTATAGAACGGGAAAGGATGGCCTGGAAACAGAGGCACGGGAGCGGTCCGGGGACTCTCAGCCTCGCAGGGCGCAGCGTCTGCGGCGCCGCAGGAGAGGCCTGCGGAAACCATTGACCTCGCAGACGGCCATGGAGCGCAAGGGAGCACTGGAAGCGGTGTCAGCGATCTCCGGCGAGCTGCTGCAGACTACTCCGGAAGCATCTGAACTTGGGGGCTGCCTCAGGCGGTTTTTGCATCACGGTCATGGGTTCGTCACCTGATGTGAAATGTATAACCTGGAATGTTCGGGAAATGCACTCCATGCAGCGTAGGTATAAGGTACATTCCTATCTGGTCCGAAGGGGCGCGCAGGTGGCTTTCACACAGGAGACACATTTGACTAAATCTGAAGGGCTTGCTTTGCAGCGTAGGTGGCGCGGACAGCTTTATCACACCACTTACTCAGCATTTGCGCGGGGGGCACTGATCTGGATTAGGGCGGGGGTACCATTTCAACTGATAGTTCCTGAGGGCCGTTATGTTGCGATTCGGGGCCGCCTTTATGGACGTGAGTTGACCCTCTGTAGTGTCTATGCTCCTAATGTAGAGCAGGCGTCCTTCTTGGAGACCGTCATCTGTCCTCGCAGATTATTTCACAATACCGGTATTGATGGGGGGAGACTTTAACTCAGTTGCTGATGTAGTCATGGACAGGTCCCATCCTCCACTACCGACGGCCCTGATTAATAAGTTGGGAGGGGTTTGGGCCCACTGGCAGGAAAATTGGGTCTTCGACATCTGGCGTGCGCGGCACCGACTGATAGGGATTATTCCTACTATTCGGCCTTGCATGACCTCCATGTTCGATTAGATGTCATTTTGTGTAGCTCCGGACTGGCTTCCCTGGTGGTTAACAGTGAGTATTTAACACGCACCATTTCGGACCACAATCCGCTGTTGGTGAACTTCTGTTGGGCGGTAGAGCGCCCCAGAATCCCTAACTGGAGGTTGCGCCCCGAGATGCTGGAGGACCAGGTCTTTCGTGCGGAGCTGAGCGATGGGGTGAAACACTACTTTGCGGAGAATGCGGGTAGTGCTACGACGGTGGCCATAGAATGGGACGCCTTCAAAGTGGTGGTCTGCGGGATCTGTATCGCCAAGTGGGTGGGAGTCAGGAAGCTGCTTCTCCGGGAAATCGAGACGGCTGAGCTGGCCTTACGCGAGGCTGAAAGGGCTCACGCGGATGGTGCTGGGACGCGTGACTAGGTCCTGTCCCGGAAAGAGGCTGTGGTGGAGCGGTTACGGTGCTTCGAATACAAGGCTTTCATGGGTTGCGCGCATGCGGAGCAGGACAAGGTGGGCACATTATTGGCCTGGCTTGCTGATCCTGCCCCTAGGTGCGTGCCTACCCTGGCGCTGGCCTCCCCCTCGGGAAGGCTGAACAATGAGCAACACCGCATCAATGAGCCCTTTCGATCCTTTTACGCGCGTCTCTACACCAGCCAAGCTGCAGGCTGGCGAGGTGGATACTCAAGCATTTTTGGAGGGCTTGGACTTACCAGCACTTGAGGAGAAGGAGGCAGAGGCTCTAGGACACGATATTACGTTAGCCGAGATTCGCTGCGCCATCAAGCAATTGGCGCGTAACAAAAAACGCATGGCAGCGATGGTTTGCCAATCGAATTCTGACGTATATTGACCTCACTGTCTCCGCTGCTATTTGCCCTTGCGATGGAGCCACTGGCGGCGCACGCTAGAACGGGAGGGGCGTACCGAGGGGGTCGCGAGCATTATATCTCGCTCTACGCGGACGACCTCCTAATGTTTATGGCAAATGCGGGGGATGCCTTGGATGGGGCGCGCGCTCTCCTTGACCATTTCGGGGACATCTCTGGCCTGCGGGTTAACTGGGCTAAGACCTGTGTATTCCCAGTGTCTGGTACATGCGATCCGCCAGTGTTGCCGTCCGATCTGGTGTGGGAGCCGAGATGCCTTCCTTACTTAGGGACGCAGGTATATCATACACAGGAGGATCTCCTCGAGGGTAACATTGGGAGAGCGATGAGGGGCCTGAGGGGTAGCATGCGGTTTTGGGCAGAACTGCCATTGTCAGTGGCAGGCCGCGTCGCGCTCCTGAAGATGGTGGCGCTTACTCGCCTTCTATATTTCTTCCGGACCTTACCGATACGAATACCAGTTGCATTTTTCAGACAACTCCGCTCAGCGGTGGGTAGTTTCATATGGGGTGTGGGACGGCGCAGAGTAGCGTTGGATACCCTGATGCGACCACGGGCTGAGGGAGGCCTTGCTGCTCCAGATTTTGAATTATACCATCAGGCTGCGCAATTTCAGGTTCTCACCCAGGCGGTGGCGCTGGAGTTCAGGGGCCCAGAGAGGGGGACTGTGTCGGATGTGCCGAGACATGTGCTGTTGTTTGTGATTCTGCAGCAGCGATTGAGGACTGCGGGTTTCTTGATGGTGGAGGGCACCCTAAGACACTGTTGGAAACAATTCCACTGCAGAATTGGGGTGCAGCGTCCTTATGCACCCAAGATACCCTTGGGCATGTGCACGGCATTGCCACATGGTGGCGATTGGTCCGGCCTAGTGGAATGGTAGGAGCTGGGCCTACAGATGGTGGGTGACCTATATGCCGACGGCATACTACTGCCCTATAGCGCGTTGCAGGAGACCTTCGGTCTTCCACGAGGTCACTGCCTGATGCACGCGGCCTTGATTGTGGCTCTACAAAAACATTGGGGTGCTGGCCTGTCTGGACCACCCATAAGTGGAGCATGTCAATACATGGCGATGGCAGTGGGAATGTGTAAGGCGATTACCTGTCTCTATAAACGAATGTTAGAGGACGGGCTTAACCCGTTACAGAAGTTGCCGGAGCAATGGGCGACGGACTTAGTCAAAGCTATCCCGGATGCGGCATGGCCTGGAAGAGTACCAGGAACGCCAGGTTCCAATTAATCCAATTCTTCGTGTTGCATAGGGCATATCTCACGCCAGCTAAAATCAATCAATACTTTCGAATCGATACTGCAACCTGCCCCTGATGCCGGTTTCAGGGTGCGGCCCTGAACCATATGTTGTGGGACTACCGTCTGTTGGGCACATACTGGGAGGAGGTAGCCAGGTTACTTTGTGGGGTAACTGCGCGGCAAGTTGATATGGATAAAGGGGCGTGCCTATTGCACTGGTTCCCGCACACTAGTAAAAACAAGATAACTAGCAAGTTTATGTACTTGGGTCTCATCCTGGCTAAAAGAGAAATAACGTCACACTGGAAAACAACAGCTGGCCCTAGCTTCGTTAGATGGAAGGCAGCGCTACTTATGTGGGCGGGCAGCAAAAGTTTGATTAGAATGCAACAAGCCCATAGATCCCATAGTGATCGGGCGCTTGAGGCGACGCGGGCATGGGAGGCCCTGGCGGTGGAGCTCCGGATGCTGGAAGTGGATAATGACTCGGAATCCGGATCATCGGTGGGGAAGGAACAGGCACAGGCGGCTCCTTATGGACTTGGGGAGACTTGCACAGAGGGAGGTCCCTGAAGCATGGGAAGTTATGATGACTCTTCGTAGAGTGGATGCGATGACTTATGAATACGTCACACACGAGGGTAGTACATTGACAATATTTCTTCTTTAAATAACAGTACCAGCGGCACAGGTGGGGGGGGCTGGGAGTTGATTGACATTGAGGGGGGGCCACACATACGGCATTGATCAAGGATTTTGAGCCTTGTGCTCAAACGCGACATTATGCTGATTGGAAGGGCTGGACAGTACAGCGCCAATTTGGAACTGGGATTATATGCTTATACGTTGGTGAATGTTTGTCAAGCCGGATATCAATGCGGAATGTGGGACCCTTTGTAATTGTGATGGTCCCTTTTTATGTCCATTTTGTGTTTTGAAACTATAAAAAAATATATATTTTTTTTAAACAAAAAAAAAAACGGAAATTGGTAAAGGATTCCAATGATCAAATAGCCCAACGGCTCAAGTGCCGAACAAAAGATTTTGAGAAAAAGGAGAAATAGATGCACTCCGTTAATAGACTTAAATATTATCAGATAAAACTTTGCAAATAAATATAACTGCAATGGAATTCTCCGTTCCATCGCTAGGATGTTGATGCCTTTTGACGTGCAATGTTTAGCGCACTCTCCAGATTTACAAGCACTGCAATAAGACGGCAACACATCCGTAGACATGGAATCACTCATTCTCTTTCTTTGCCTTCTTTTTGCTTCTAAATGGTTATATTTTAATACTAAAGTGACTCCTAATTACTCAAGTAGACATTGCCAACTGCATACAACCTCCCTGAAATTACTGTCTGTCCCCTTGGTAAGGTACCTCATTACTTTCCTTTTATAACTAACGACGTGGCACCACAAAGTCAAAAGACACAGTGATAAAGGTGAGACACCAGCTGCGTTTAGTACCAGAAAACCCCAAGAGAAGCCGGTCTGTGATGGACTTCTCACAACAAGGGCGATAATGTATCGAATCGTATTGACGCTGTAGAATGCTCACCATATAAACACGTGCATTGTAACTCAACACACAATGTTCCATGGGGCATGTTGGTTTGGCTTTCCAGCGCCAAGAGCGTTTGGTACCTTCTCATCCTGGTTTTGAGGATTCTGTTGCAGACCTATCGCTGATGCGGTTAGTGAGTTGTGGAGTTAACCAACATAAGCTTGACTTCAGCATAAAGTACCATTCTGAAAATGTTTTTGCGCAGTGAGACACAATGGACACATTCCTAAGACAACTGACTATTGTAATACCCTGACACCGTTCAATCCCTTTCACAACAATGCACTGTCAGTACATGCACAGCCCCAAACAAATCAATGCATCCTGCAGCTAAAAGGTTTAACACACTAATCTGATTTTCACTTGCGCTGGTAATTATTCACCGTGTCTTACTGCTGCCTGTAGCCGCTCTTTGGAAAAGCCACACACTAAATGGATTTGGAAGTAAGAGCGTGTTGTGGGTATGCCCAGCCAAAGGATCAGGGAGAGCCACAAAAATGTAAATTACGTGTGCAGTCAAGTTTACATAAAAGCCCTCTTTCGTTTAGCTTGCCCAGTACAGTAGGTGCTAACTTGTTAACTCTCCTAGAACTGCATGCCAGGGCTAAAAGAATAAATATGTCTTTGAGCAGTTTGGACGGAAAATCTAATTTTTTACCAACTGGGCCAATTTACAAATTAAATCCTGAACATCAATGTTTAATCACTTTCTTTTTTTGTTGATAAAAGAAATAAACTGAAAGTATAAAGTATTCAAAAAGCAGGATTTTGACCATATTCAAGTCAGAGGATGGCGAGACCCCTCCTCCAAGTTCTGGGACAGTCTGGGGTTATTAGAGTCCTCTTCTGCACCACGGTTGGCTAATGGGCCTTGGTTTGGTTACTACTGCTCTCCATTTGGATAATCCAGTACACCACCCTCCTTGTACTCCTGATCTTCAGTATAGCTCAGTGAGCAGTCCGGGCTTAAACCAAGGTGCTGCCATTATGGTACCCAAAACATGAGGGCACAGTACATTCAAAGCACAATCTGAGATAAGGTGTGTTACAAAAACTGAGGTTTTATCCTCGACAGCTAGATTGATCAGCAAGAGCTGTATCACACTAGAAACCTAAAACAATCAGTGAGAGATTTTGCATAGTGAACATGATTTTGAAGACAGACAGAACAGAGCATGGCTAGCAGCAGCTTAAACTCCCTGAATAAACACAACTAGTACAGCACGGGGTGCAGCAATGCATTGCAAGCTGCCATGCCACACATGGAAGGTACAGCATGGCCAGCAGCACTACAATTTTCCCGCAAAAGAGGTATTGCCTAGGCAGCCGCCGTGCAAGTTACACACATTCACAAAGCACACCCTAAGCGAAAAGAGTCTATTCTCCTTCGAAGGAGTACATGGGCAGTAGGAAGCAGTAATGTCAGCATCCCCCAGTCTATGCTCCTTCGAAAGAGTACGTGGGCAGTAAGAAGCAGTAATGTCAGCATCCCCAAAGACGGTCAGGTGTACACACAGTTAACAAATACAGCACAAGCAGCACCAGTCTATGGTCCTTCGAAAGAGTATGTGGGCAGTAAGAAGCAGAATTGTCAGCATCCCCTAAAGACGGTCAGGTGTACACACAGTTAACAAATACAGCACAAGCGACAGCGGTCTATGGTCCTTCGAAAGAGTACGTGGGCAGTAGGAAGCTGTAATGTCAGCATCCCCCAGTCTATGCTCCTTCGAAAGAGTACATGGGCAGTAAGAAGCAGTAATGTCAGCATCCCCCAAAGACGGTCAGGTTTACACACAGTTAACAAATACAACGTAAGCAGCAGCAGAAGCTTCACTCCATCACAGAACAGGCGGAGCAAGGAGAGCAGAAGTGCATATTTCCTTAAAACAGAACAGGTAGGGCACAGGTTGTGCAGGTCAAGCTCCACTCGTACATAGAACAGACACTCCTTGCAACAGTAGTAGAAAGATCACTCATATGCAGAGCAGGTACTTCACATGCAGTGGTAGTACTGCAGAGATCACATAATTACAACAGGAAGGGTGCAACACAAGCAGCTGCACTGCAGCCACAAACCCACACATACACACTCTTGCAGTAGCACAGAAAGCAGATGTGCAAACTCCCTCACACATAAAACAGGTATTGAATAATCAACAGAAGGCTAAACTTCCTCATACCCAGAAGACGTTCAACAGGGGCAGCAGAACAGCAAGTTTTCCTAACACACAACAGGTGACTGCAGACAGGCATAGGTTATAGGTCAGAGCTGTGAAACAAGTGCGTGTGATGGCGGGAGGAATAAAGTGACTTGAACACCCTTCTTACAGGGAGGCATCAATATGCATTTAAAGATGCTTAGTGTCCCAAGCTTAAAATAATAGGAGCCGTTTTCAGACAGCAGGCTATGGCCCCAGGCTACTTGCTGCCTTTTATCCAAATGCCTGTAATATCAAACCAATAGTTTTTTCCTCTCTGCACTATGCCACTGCGAAAAAATCATTAAAAAAAATATACATTGATGGCACTTTTTAATTTTATTTTGATAAACACAACTGTGAGACAATTTTATGTATTTATATTTCTGCGCAATATTCACCATGAGCAGATGGCATTTTCACACTTGATTTCACATGTACAGACTGATTTAATATGATTGTCTTTGAAACGAGTTTTCTGTAATGAGTAGACGTGGGATTTTTAATGTATATTAACTAGGCCACATTTCAGTGCAAAACACCATCTTAACCAAGAAGGAAGTAATCTGTCACTCACACTGTATGCATCCCCTCTGCCTCCATCCTCTACCCCCACAGGCTCCCTGGTACACAGTTACGTGGAAATATATTAGGATTTCCACTGTTATTCTTGTTCTGTTCATGATGAAATTCCCTAGTTTGGATGAAGCTTTATTTCACCATGTTTTCCATCTTTCACTGAGACCTATTCATTCACATAATGGCTCATTGTATCTTGTTCTGTTAGCACATCTCCAGATGACATCAGCATAGAGGGTGCTGAATAATTATTCGTGTAATGGGTACGTGCTGTTGTGGTATCTATTTTTATTGTGCTCTGTTTTGCTGAAGAAAGGTAACATTAACGCACACCTCTATGATTCTACAAAAACTCTTATTTTCTATGCAAGAAGTCTATGTAGAAATCCTCAATTCTGGGATCGAGCCAGAAGCTTTTCCTACTCCACTAGGGATGATGCCCGATTCTTTCCTGATTTTACTGCCCATTGCGACTTAAAATATTTTCAGTTTTTTACATATTGTGTGTAACTTTGCATTTCAAATCCTTCCTTGCATTGACTCTGTACCACTTTTGTAATAAACCCCTTTAACTTTTCATTGACTTAGAACCCAGGTGTTGATTGGGCTCATTCCATTCCAATGTATTGTCCTTCTTTCCATTGATCTTTGGTGTTTTGGGAGGTGCCTTAAGAGGGAACACAGTTACTCATGAAATTGAGGTTCAAATTGTCTCCAATCCAGTGGACTTTGGGAAATCTGATTGAGGTAAATGTTGGGGACTCTCAATTTCAGGGTACTCTTTTGCTCCCTACAACCAAAAGCCACACAGGCCAAACTGATAGCATTAATCAAAGGGTAAGCTTCAGTTTTAGCAGTATGCTCAATAAGTACGATCAGATGGTTGCCTCAAGCAAAGTCAGGCAAATATTTATGCCAGATAGCCTACATCTCTTCAGCCATCAACTACAGTATTCAACTGGATATGGCTCTCAATAGCTCGATACCTCAACCAAGTCTCTGTGACAAAGTGGGATCAACAGTGCCTCCTTAAGTATCCCCTCTAATACAAATCAGCTCTTAGGTAATAAAAGGGCCATTTGTACAAATGTTCAAGATTAATCGGTCTTATCATTCTTTGGGAGCAATCCCAGGAGTCAGTAAGGATTCAATAATCTGTTTCACGGTAATTTTCCTGCAAATGTCTCACCACGTGTTCGCCACCAGACGGCACGTCCATATGACATATACACCAGTGTCCCAAGTACGCCTGCCACAGACATCAAAGGAAGTCACTTAGCAGCTCTGTTAAAACATAGTTTGATGAACCGGGTGGTATACACCGCATACAAATATTTGATGAGGACTGGTTTGTTTTTTGCATTGAGGTATACCACTGTTGCAAGCTCACAGCATTTACTCCACCGTCCAACGGACAGGTTGAAATATGAATCTGTAGTCCAATAGTTACATGCACCTGTGTCTAGCTTGGAAAGAATGTCCCTCTTTGTTTTATGCACAACTGCACAGCTTTGGAACAATAATAACAAGGGTGTGTCATAGCATGTTCTCAGGGGGTAAGTTTGGGAACCCCTCAAGACTGGGAGTCATAAGGAGGGTCAACTGTTATAAATTTGTAGGGCAGTCCCTTCTCAATGGAGTGTTCAGCCACCAGTGCGTACCTTAAATCAGAGATGTTTCTAATCTTGTTTACCCCATCTACACACAGAACAAGGGCATCACTCTTCCCCTAAAATGTGCTGAAAGATAGTGGAAACAGTCTAGCAACATCAAATATTGCAAAGGGGAATTTAGCATCTGTTAATCCCTTAACATCGTGTACAGATTTACAGTTGCTTATGTTGGTCATTAACCTTAGCACTTCCTGCTTGTACTCTTGAAATGGCGTATCTGTCAGTATGGTCTTATCCATGCCTCTGCTCTCCATTTGTTACTGATAGGCACTCCAAGAGCCATTCAAATCATACTGCCCTTTGCTGCAGCTGGGCTGGCCATATATAGTGCACCATATTGCTGACCAAGAGACAGTGCTGTTTATATGCCATCTGCATCACAGGGCACTTAACTCATGGTGTGCTGCCTCACTAAATATGACTCCGGAACGTAGAGTCAAGGGCCCCCGTTTTGGACCAAGTAGAATTAATTGGCAAATACATTTAGAAGTTTTGGCAGTATAACCGTTTTGATAACTTCCATCACACCCAATGTTAAGAGAGGGAGTTTGCGATCCATTGTTTCATATGGTGATTCTGGATTTCACGATCAACGCTACCATCAGAAAACGTGCTCGGTCCCAAGTAACAGAGTTCATCCACAGCCCAGCTCACTGGACTCCTCGCAGCTTTCGCTGTAAGGCAACTAATTCAAGGTTCTCTTGAAGGGTTAGAGACGCCGATACAGCATGAGACAGTGCATAGTACACAAAGTGACTGATCAGCCAGTCAGTGCTTTAAGAAGCGGACTGTTATAGAGTTGTGCATCAGAATTCACATCAGCACATACAATAAGAAACATAAAACACAACTGTGCCTACTTTCAGCAGCTGCATTTGGGAGCCCAGAGACAGGAGGATGCGTTTGTTCTTTGGGAGTGCCAGTGCACCCAATTATGCTTTCTACATGATAATGGACAACGTTCAACTGAACACAGACAAACCCCCAAGCTCACAAACAACACAGCTCACATATTTCCCACAATTGTGTATCTTCAAGCTCACAACAGTACCAGCAATAAACGGTAACAATCACAAAGTACTACTGGACGCATAGTCAAACCAACACTCATAAGTCCCTTACAACTGAAAGGCACTACTGTAGTTGGACTTTCCCGATCCGTCATAGAACAATGTTCCCCTGTCAAGACAACACTACACCATAACCGACCAAACACTCCACAGCTCGACAGATTTAAAGGGGTGCAAATAGATTGAATGGGTTTGCTTATCTTGAGCCGCACGTCACAATTAGGCCAATTTTATAAAAAAACATCCAGTATTAGATCAGAAAGCAACTATGCCTAGGATGCTCATAAGGTGTATGACACCTACCCACCAAAGTGTCAATAAGTACCAGGATTCAGATGAGTCCAGGTCATACATATACACATAGAACACCTGAGCACACCAGTATCATTATTTCCAAAGTCAGTTATATGACTAGTTTACGAGGCAATCACATAATGTCTCAGCGCCTTTTAAGTTTTTGATCCAGAGGTTTTCAGAGAAAAAAAGTAAATAGTCCGAACAAATCTTCTTGGATTGAGGTCTGGTTTTAATTTCCACAGTTTCACATGAAGAAAACAGCTGCCGACGCGCGTTTCGCCCTCAGCGCTTTCTCAAGGCTCGTTATTTGTTTATCCAACCATCTGTAATACTGAAAATTCCCTTGGATTTATAACTTTTACTCGGATGGAAAGTGTCCCGGATATTTCAGAAGAATTTTATGCAAATTGTTGTTGCAAGTTTGCGCTCCTATTTTTCACTCATCAATATGATAGTTGTGGCCCCAATATGTGAATACTTGTCCTCATCACGATCCGGGAGCACGAGTGAGCGCTACGCTGAATGCTCGGAAGAATCAAATGGCGCATTTTTGGATTTATCAAGATGCTTATGGAACCTAAAACTATTTAATGGAAGGAACTGGACCCTAGGATTTAATATGAAACTCGAATGAGGACAAATATTCACATATTGGGGCCACAACTATCATATTGATGAGTGAAAAATAGGAACGCAAACTTGCAACAACAATTTGCATAAAATTCTTCTGAAATATCCGGGACACTTTCCATCCGAGTAAAAGTTATAAATCCAAGGGAATTTTCAGTATTACAGATGGTTGGATAAACAAATAACGAGCCTTGAGAAAGCCCTGAGGGCGGAACGCGCGTCGGCTGCTGTTTTCTTCATGTGAAACTGTGGAAATTAAAACCAGACCTCAAACCAAGAAGATTTGTTTGGACTATTTACTTTTTTTCTCTGAAAACCTCTGGATCAAAAACTTAAAAGGCGCTGAGACATTATTGATTGCCTCATAAACTAGTCACATAACTGACTTTGGAAATAATGATACTGGTGTGCTCAGGTGTTCTATGTGTGGATTTAAAGGGGTATTGTGGACCCAACATGTCATCAGTCTCAATTACCTAACATCACATTAATCAAGTCCAGCAATGCACACACCAGCCCTTCAGATTACACATACTTGAATTGGTAATGGTCTCCGACTACACACAACAAAACACACTACAATCAAACACATATGTAATAGTAACCACAGCCATACTACCAATGATCCTACTCAAATAGAACAGCAGTCTCAGGTGTGTGATGGAGTCTTTGAGACATGGGCATGAAGGGGCCCTTTAGTGTGGCCAGGCAGAGTTAGCCAGTACAAGCATGATTGGCCAACCCCCTAGAGTTAGTCCCAGTACTACTATAAAACCACGACTTTTGTGCGATATGCCTTTTGTTATTTGAGCAGACCAAGAACCCCAGCCCACGCGCGACCGTGTCTGCCTTCGAGACTATCCAAATTTGCAAGAATTTGTGGCTTGCCAAGCACAGGCGTACTTGGGCTTCTGCAAATGTCAGGAATCTGCTGCTTCCACCTATTTCGCTGCATACTCTGGCTTTCCAAAGCCACATATCAAAGTCTGCAATGCCAGACTCTGCCTGTCCAAATCCCACAGTGGGATCTGCAGCACAAAGGGAACATAAACCAAGATTTATTTGTACACCACTCTCCAGGCTGGCCATGTGACTACCTCTACAGGAGACACGTCTTCAGTTTCAACCGTACATCTACACAATAGATTTCTCAAGTTACAAGGCTTCACACGTCACTGTAATGCGAATCTTTGGGAGCAGATCTTTCCATTACCCATGCCATGTCTTGGTGACGCAGACCACATGCTCATGAGGGAAATCAGTTGCAAACTGCAGAACCTCTATCAGAAGGCGAGGGCCGCAGTCAAGCGGAGTGTATTCAATATGTAGTGAGCGAAGCACAGCTCAGATGATCCTTAAACACAGATGAAGCTCCACACAAGTATTAGAATGTCTAGCTCCATTGACAAATGGAGTCCTCTCCAGTGGAACAACTACAACAAGGGCCGTTTACAACATCTTCTCAATAATCTATGCAGCATAAAACGGTGGAGATACAGGCTGACTTGAAAGCAAAGTTAAGGAGCTAAAGACAAAGCTCCAAAAACAGTTCGACAAAGAAACAGAATCGGCCATCAAGCACTGGCAAAGCCAACAAGTTTGGATCATTTTAGGTGTGGCTGTATTTTGTTGGAATGGTTGCATGTCGTTGTGTGGTGTGTTTAGGTGCTAAAACTGGCAAAACATGGAAGCAATGGGGGCGTGGCTTGAAGACCGACGATGGCGGACGTGGCTCTGTAGAGCTCCCGCCGGCCCGACCTTTATCCTTTTGCAATTATCCTTCCCCAAACCCGCAATTGCCATCAACACGTCGGCGGAGACTTCTGAAGCTTAGGGGCACCCTCCAGTGACGCTTCCGAGACACCCGATCACCAGCGAGGGTTGTTGTCTGCGGTGAAGCCTGCTGGGCCTACCGGCCGCGTGTGACGCCGGGGCCTCGATTTCTGTGGGACCCCGACAGCCGGCGCTGGACCTCGGGCAGAGGGATCATCGGCGGGCCTGAGGGGCTCCGGGAGGCGCTTTTGCTACGGACGGGAGCGCAGACGGTGCACTCTCCTGCCAAGTGCCGCTTAGTGGACACAGCTGGGGGCCATACGGAGGGGGCACTGCCGGAGGGCCCTGTGGATCCCGGGATCGGCCAGATCCGCCTAGACAGCCGGGGACAGTGTGACAGTGAGTCGGTTGTCTCCGCACCAGCACAGAGGGGGCACGTCCTGCTGCTGCGAGCCCCGTGTGGGGACCTGTGAGGTGGTCGGCCCGGAGCCTTGATCCGCGCCATTGTTGGGGGCGCCTCGTCCTCCCGCCTTGCGGGCGGTACAGTCCGTGCAGTTTCGGCGCCTGTCCGGCCCACCCCCCCAGCGCAGTACACGGCTTGGGCGGCCAGAGTGACCCAGAAGAACAGCATCGCCCGGCGGCCCCGGTCCAGGCGCCTGGCTGTGCTCACCACCTACGGCGACGGAGTGCTCAGTGCACGCGGGATACCAGAGGAGCCCTGTGAAGGTGAGGAGCCGGACCGGCTGCCCCGTTTGCTACTTGGGGCCCTAGACACTGCGGGAAGTCGCCGACTGCGGACGCGGGCACGGTGTCCGTGCGCTGTGGTGGTGGGCTGGTGTGGCGAGGCGCCCAGCGGAGTCCCAGGTCCCGGGCCTTACCCCGAGTGGCGGCTGATCTGGGGCGACGGGGGAGGAGTGACTGCCAGGACACTGAGAGGCCCATTGCAACTATCTAGACGATGACCAGAGGTGGGGGTAGCACGAGCTCCGCCAAGCAGGGGCCGATCGATAAGTTCACTGGCCCCAGTGGAGGATCGGGGGCTGCCGGAGGAGGCCAGAACACCGGGCCAGACAACGCGGCGCTGATGGCGGCCATCACGCAGTCCAGAGACATGTTGAACGCCAAAATTGGTGCGGTGGGGGCCGATGTCATGCTCTTGCGTCAAGACCTCCGCAACGCTGTAGCCCGCATCACGGAGACCGAGACCAGGATCACGGGAGTGGAAGGGGATGTTGGTGAGCTGAAACGGAAGGTAGTGGAGATGGAGAGGATCCAGAAGGGGCTGGCTCTTCGTGTGGAGGACGCGGAGGGGCGAGCGCGAAGGATTAACCTGCGCTTCGTGGGCTTTCCGGAGGATTGCGAGAAAGGGCCCATGGACGCCTTCCTGACGAGGTGGCTGGAGAGCTGGCTCCCCCCGGACGCTTTGTCGCGCTGCTTCGTGGTGGAGCGCGCCCATAGAGCGTTGACGCAGAAACCGCCGGTGGGGGAACGGCCTCGGCCGGTCATAGCGAAACTCCTCAACTTCCACGACAGGGACACCATCCTCCGGGAGGCGAGGGCCAAAGAGACTTTGCTGTTCGACAACCACAGGATCATGATCTTCCCGGACTACACCAGGCAGGTGCAGCAGCAGCGGCACTCCTTTCTAGCTGCGAAGGCTAAACTGCGCGGCCTGAAGATCCAATACTCATTGCTTTATCCAGCCCGCCTTCGGGTGGTCTTCAACTCCAAGACTCATTTCTTTGACTCCCCGGAGGACGTTTTCAAATGGACGGATGAGACGGTCAGGCTCCGCCCGAACCCCCAGCCGGGTCTGGGTTCTGGACCATCGCATGGATCATCTCAGGAGCGAAGCGATTCCGCCGGCAAGGGTAAACGACTTCGGAAGTCCCGTTCACGACGGCGTTCTCTGTTCAGAGGGGGCCCGCTGACCGAGACGCAGCCTGATACCGACCAATCGGGAAAAGAAAACGGACCATGGTGTGCATTCAATTTTCATTGCTTCGCCCGGCTCCATCGGTGGACTCTGCCGAGGACCTTGTCCGGAGGCTTGAATAGCGGAGCAGACGACGACTGGTGCAGTATGACCTGGGCCATTGTGGGGCTTGAGGGCCTTCTGATGGGTGGCGCTTGATTGCTCTGCTCTTCATGTGATTTGGATACTTGGTACAATGGGGGTTTGGGGTACTTTCTGATGGGCTGCCTGATCCTCCTGTGACTGGGGGGTGGCCCTGAGGGAACGGCTCTGTTAGTTGGGAGGGGGAAAAGTTGGGATCCATTGGTATGGTGGGTTTTAGGCGCTCTGTTTTGCGTCTGAAGCTCCCCATGCCGCGACAGGTACTTCAATGTTTTCTGAGGTATAGGGGTGGGGGGTGGGGAAGTGGGTTGTTGGGGGACCGGGGCGGGCGCACGGGGACTGGGGGGGTGGTGGATGTTCTAAAGGGGGTGCACGTGACTTTTGCTGATTTGGCTTGTATGGTGTGGGTGGCCTGGGTCGGGCTCTGGAGGCCTCGGAGACTTGTTAATTGTGACTATGGCTGACACTCCAGGGCGAGAACTTCCTAATGACTCTATGCGTATAGTGAGCTGGAATGTCCGGGGGATGTTGGACAAAATCAAACGTGGGGCGGTACTGCACTGGGGTAAAAGGCACACGGCTGATGTGATGCTCCTCCAAGAAACACACATGTTAGGCACAAAGACACTGAGCTTGCAGAGATTTGGTTTCCACCAGGTGTTCCTTGCCGGGTTCTCCAGGGGTTCGAGGGGAGTGGCTATTCTCATCCACAGGCGGCTGTCCTATACTCACGAGCGTCACTGGCTTGATCCTCAGGGTCGGTATGTATTTGTGAAGGGGACGATTGGCTCGGAACCGGTGGTGTTTGGCTGTGTGTATGCCCCCCCCCTCTGCAGTGGTCCTTGGCTGAGAAACTCTTTGACCTGTGGGCTGAGATCCCCGACTCCTTGGCTGTGATCGGTGGCGACTGGAATGATGTGGTGGATGTGGGCCTGGACAGGCGGAGTGCGCAAGGGGTAGCGGTGGCAGCCTCCCCTACGAAGCTGAAGGCAATGATTGATGGGTTGGGCTGGGCGGATGCCTGGAGACACTTGCATGCCAGGGCGCGTGAGTACACGTATGTGTCGGCTGTACACGGCTCCTTCTCCCGGCTGGATTGTGTGTTTGTGCCAGGGGCCTTCCTCGACAGGGTGACGGGGCTGCAATTAGGCCTCAGGGGCTGTCTGATCACTCCCCTGTTACGGTACTGGTCGACTTGCGCAAGTCCCGCCGGCCGTTTCGATGGAGGATGTCCTCGTGGCACCTACAGAGAGTGGAGTACACACAGCATATGCGTAATGCGATAGCCCATTATTGGCAGGAGAATTTAACAGAAGGAGTTGACGCGGTGACTGTGTGGGAAGCCATGAAGCCCACTATGCGAAGCATCGACATTGCTTGGTGCGCAGCTGCCCGCCGCTCTCGTCAGGAGACCATAGCTGCTGCTGCTGACCGGGTGGAAGTACTGGAGGGACGATGCCGGGGAGAGGGGGATGACTTGGCGGTACAACTACTTCTGCAGGCGCAGCACTCCTACGCCTCGGTACTACTAGACGAAGCGCGCCAAGCGTGGCGTGGCCACGCGAACCAGGGTCTACCAATGGGGTGATATATCCTGCACCATGCTCCATAGGCTCTGCCAAAGGTAAGCCCGTCTACGCCCGTCCGCGCCTGGACCGCGCCCAGCGCCAGACCCCCTGGTCCTCGTACCACCCACCTCCCCCGCATTACTTACGATTCCACCACCCTCCTAGCCCTTAACCCCGGCCGACTCCCCCACTGCGTCCAAGCCACTCCTGGACACACCCATGGTCCCTTCTCTTGCAACTCCTGCAAGTTTGACGGCAGCAAGATCAACTCCTCATCCACGGACACAAAACAGAGATCTGACTCCAACTACCTAAAATGCATCCTGCTCAACACCCGCTCAGTCCACAGACACGCCATCGAACTTTGGAATCTACTAGACACCATCTCTCTCGACGTCGCCTTCCTAACAGAAACATGGATGAACGCCTCATCAGCCCCAGACATCACCATTGCCATCCAAGAAGGATACAAAATCATCCGTAAGGACCGCACCGACCAAACAGGAGGAGGCATCGCTATCGTCCATAAGAACTCCATCCGCATCTCAACCAGCTCAGACGTCAACCTCGCTAGCGCCGAACACCTTCACTTCCAGATCCACACCGACCCCAAGACCACACTCAGAGGCACTCTCCTCTACAGGCCTCCAGGACCCCGTGCAAAATTCAGCGACGTTATCACTGACTTCATCACCCCACACGCCCTCCCCTCCGAGGAATACATCCTACTGGGAGACCTCAACTTTCACTTGGAAAAGAGCAACGACAGCAACACCACCTCCCTTCGGGACAATCTCGCCAACCTCGGACTCAAACAACTTGTCACTACGCCCACCCACATCGCAGGTCACACACTCGACCCTATCTTCACCTCCAGCAAACATGTCTCCTTCAGCCACACCACAACTCTCCATTGGACGGACCACAGCTGCGTACACTTTATCTACAATGAGACACAACTCACAACCAACCTCAACCTACTCTACGAAGAAACTGGAACAAAATCACCATCGACCAGATCTACTCATCGCTTCTTCAAAACCCCCCTGCCCACTCCTCAAACCCCGACCAAGCAGCGATTAACCTCACCCAATGGCTATCCAACAGCGCCGACATCCTAGCACCGCCGAAAAAACGTCAAATCAAACTTGGCAGCAAAAACGCCTCCTGGTTCAATGATGATCTTAAGAAATCGAAGAAACTCTGCCGCTCCCTCGAGAAGGCCTGGAAAAAAGAACCAAACACCAGCACCAGGGACGCCTTCAAAAACGTTACCCGCATACACCACCAACTGATCCGGACTGCCAAGAAAGCCGCATTCAAAGACCGACTAGACAACAACGCCCACAACAGCAAGGAACTATTCAACATCGTCAAAGAATTCACCAACCCCTCAGCAAACTCCAATGATATCACCCCCTCTCAAGCCCTCTGCGACTCCCTAGCCTCGTTCTTCCACAACAAAATCGCAGACATCCACAACAGCTTCGACAACCAACCCGGAGACCATCCCACCCAATCTCCTGCCGTACCTTCACCCCCCTCGAACATCCTTAACGACTGGAACCCAATCTCCACCGAGGACACCATCCGCCTGATGAACTCCATCCACTCAGGATCCCCCACAGACCCATGTCCTCACCACATCTTCAACAAAGCAGACTCCATCATAGCACCACACCTCCGAGACGTCATCAACTGCTCCCTCAACTCCGCCACCTTCCCGGAAAGCTGGAAACACGCCGAACTCAGCGCCCTTCTGAAAAAACCCACAGCGGACCCCACCGAACTCAAAAACTACCGCCCCATCTCGCTCCTTCCATTCCCGGCCAAAGTCATCGAGAAAGCCGTCAATAACCAGCTCGCCGCCTTCCTCGAAAGCAACAAATCCCTCGACTCCTCACAGTCCGTCTTCCGAGCCAAACACAGCACAGAGACCGCCCTCATCGCAGCAACAGACGACATTCGAACTCTACTGGACAATGGAGACACAGTCGCCCTCATCCTCCTAGACCTCTCCGCAGCCTTCGACACAGTCTGCCATAGCACTCTTCTACAGCGCCTCAAAAACATCGGGATCCAAGGAAAAGCACTGAAATGGATCACCTCATTCCTCACCGGAAGAACCCAGAGGGTCCGCCTCCCACCATTCAAGTCCGAGGCCACTGAAGTCATCTGCGGCGTACCCCAAGGTTCCTCACTCAGCCCCACCCTCTTCAACATATACATGAGCCCCCTCGCGACCATCGCTCGCCAACACAACCTCAACATCATCTCCTACGCAGATGACACCCAACTGATCCCATCACTCACCAAAGACCCCAACACCGCCAAAACCAACCTACATGAAGGTATGAAAGAAGTAGCAGAGTGGATGAAGCACAGCCGTCTGAAACTGAACTCAGACAAAACAGAAGTCCTTATCTTAGGCACCTCCCCCTCCGCTTGGGACGACTCTTGGTGGCCAGAGGCCCTTGGAAAAGCACCCATCCCGACGGACCACGCACGGAACCTGGGCATCATCCTGGACTCCTCACTCTCTATGAACAGACAAGTCAACGCAGTCTCATCTTCATGCTTCAACATCCTCCGCATGCTCAAAAAAACATTTCGCTGGATCCCCACCGAAACCAGAAAAACAGTCACCCATGCACTGGTTACAAGTCGCCTGGACTACGGAAACACCCTATACGCCGGTATCACCGCAAAACTCCAGAAAAAACTCCAACGCATCAGCCAGACTCATACTAGACATCCCGCGTAAAGACTATATCTCTAACCACCTGAAAAACCTCCACTGGCTCCCCGTCAATAAGAGGATTACTTTCCGCCTCCTAACCCACGCTCACAAAGCACTCTACGAACTTGGACCCGAATGCCTCAACACACGACTTTCCTTCTACACCCCCCCCTTGCCAGCTACGATCTTCCAACCAAGCCCTTGCTACCATTCCTCGCATCAATAAAACCACCATAGGAGGTAGATCCTTCTCCTACCTCGCAGCTAAAACCTGGAACTCACTCCCCACTCACCTACGTCTCACACAGAACCACCTAGCATTCAGAAAGCAACTTAAAACCTGGATATTCGACAAGTAATTCCCATCCCTTCCTCAAGCGCCTTGAGACCCTCTGGGTATGTAGCGCGCTATATAAATTTCTGACTTGACTTGACTTGACCTTACCAGGCCACACCGATGAGGAGGAGGGGACCGCGATAACTGACCCTGTGCCCTTGGCGGCGAGCTTTGCGCAATATTATGCAGTGCAGTATGCACCTTGTGAGTGTCTCCAACCGGAGGCGATCGCTGAGTTCCTCGCGGAGGTCCCCCCTCGGACAGTCTCAGACGAGGTGCGGGAGGCTCTCGACCTCCCCCTGACGGCAGAGGAACTGGGAGATGCACTGGGCCAGCTTAATGTAGGCAAGGCACCGGGACCGAGTGGGTTTCCCAGCGAATTTTAAAGGAAATTCCACTTGCAGCTTGGGCCACACTATAGACGGGCATTGGAGTTGGCACGGGAGCAGGGCAGTCTGCCGTCGGACTGGCGTCAGGCCGAAATTGTGGTTTTTCAGAAACCAGGTAGGCCCCCGATCGACACGAGTCCTATCGCCCCATCTCCCTGATCAACTTCGAGGCCAAACTACTAGCCAAGGCTCTGGCAAACCGTCTACTCCCATATATTGCAGATCTGGTACATCCGGATCAGGCAGGCTTCATGCCGCATCGGGCGACGTGACACAATATTAGGCGTGCGCAGGCGGCGGTGGACGCTGTGGGGGCAACCGGGGATCGGGCGGCATTGCTCCTAGCGGACATAGATAGGGCATTCGACTCCGTCAGCTGGACCTACCTCTTTGCCCTTCTGCCGCTTCTCAACTTGGGACCGGTATTCGTCTCCTACGTGAGGCTGCTGTACACAGACATTACCGCCTCGGTGCGCATCTCTGGAGCGGTCTCAGAGAAGTTCCCAATTGCCAGGGGAACCCGACAGGGTTGCCCCCTCTCCCCCTACCTCTTCGCTCTGGCCATGGAACCACTGGCCGCACGGGTACGTCTCGATGCACAATGTCGTGGCTTTGTGTGGGGAGCGGACCTCACGAATAGAATAGCATTATATGCGGATGACGTCCTTTTCTTCATGACTGATCTTCCCCGCTCTGGCCCCCGCATACTGGATATGATGAGAGTGTTTGGAGAGGTTTCGGGACTCTTTCTTAATCCACGTAAATAGACCCTGTGGGTACTGAGCGACGAGCCGGAGACATATTATTGGGCCTCGGCTTTACAAGTAGCGGTCGGTGGTCTGAAATACCTGGGTGTCTTCCTGTCGGAGTCTGCCGCGGTCGCGTGGGAGCGCAACGTGCTGCCGGTGTGGGATAAAGTCCAATCGGACGTCAAGGCCTGGTCTCGCATGCCCCTTAATATATATGGCAGATCTGCCATCTTCAAGATGGTCGCCCTGCCACGGCTTCTCTACCAACTACAGAACCACCCGTACAGGATTGACCCGCAGTGGTTCCGTCGCGTGAACTCAACACTTGGCCGGTTTCTGTGGGCAGGGGGTGCCTCTAGAGTGGCACTGCGGACCTGCTTTCTATCCACATACTGCAGAGGTCTGGCTACCTCTGACCTCCTATCTTACTACCAGGCCTCCCATCTGCTGGTTCTAAATGAGTGGTGGTATGGCGACCACAGCGACCCGGCGTACGCGTTGGAACACTTTTTAATGGGCGACGCCACGCTTCATACACTATTGTACTCGGCCAGGCGGAGAAGGATGCTGCCGCGGGTCACCCAGGTGGTCTTTGTGATTTGGAGGCAGGCGCTGCGCCGTATGGGTTGGTGGGGTTGGCTGACAGCCGAAACTCCGCTGTGGCATAACGGCCGGCTTCCGGCGCTGGCCTCCCTGTCGGGGTTTGGTGGCTGGGACGCCATTGGGATTTCCTTCCTCGGCCATGTTCTCGCCGGGACCACCCTCAAATCCTTTCAGGATCTCAGCTCCGAATTCAATATGCCCAAGTCCCAATTTTTCAGATATCTACAATTTCGCCATGCACTCGCTCCGAGTCTAGTGGGGCTGGACCAGCTTCCTGAATTCAGCCCGGTGGAGGCCAAGCTCTTCATGGGGGACCTGGGAGATAAGAAGGTCTCCGAAATCTACCAGACGCTGGTTACTCACTGCTCTTCCTCTCTCCTATTCCTGAAGGCCTCCTGGGAGACGGATGTTGGCCCGTTGGATGAGGATGACTGTAGGGAGGCGCTTGAATCCCCCCGTGGGGCTGCCATTGCTGTGCGACTCAGGTTCATACAATTTAAATACCTGCATAGAGCATACTACACTAAGGAGAGACTGTGGAGGGCGGGCCTCATTGCCACTCCGGAATGTTTGCGCTGTGGAACTGAAAGAGGAACGGTGCTGCATACGGTGTGGTCTTGTGTGGGTCTGACTCGCTTTTGGAATGGGGTGTGGAATTGTCTGTCGGAAGTGCTGGGGTGGGATCTCCCCCGTACACCCAGGTTGGGCCTCCTCCATGTTCTGGAAAATGTTGGAGGCAACATCTATAAACGCCACCTGCTGTTGCTAGGTTTGGTTGTAGCTAAGCGAGATCTGGCGAAAGCCTGGAAGAGTGATCGTGCCCCCCCCACTTACCGCCTGGAGGGCGGGTTTAGACTTCCTTATGGGCTTAGAGTTGCCTGTCTTTGAGGCCAGGAGGTGCCCCCGGAAACACTACAAGATCTGGAAGCGTTGGGCAGACTATAGAGGACTGGATTTGGAACCCCCAGCTGGTATAGAGGATGTGCCGCCTCCGGATGGGGGCCTTGGGCCCTAGGTCGTTACCTGATACCTACATTGCCTTGCTTATATAATTGTGAAATGTGGACACGTGCACAGGGCTAGGGTGGGATAAGGGGTGGGTAGCCGGGGGAAGGAGTTGGGGTGTGTTTTTGGGGATGGGTGGGACGTGGAACGGGGAGAGGGGTTATTTCGAATTTAGGCTTCTGTTCATCCTGCTATTTGATTAATGTGGACGGTATCCTCCTGATTGTGGAGTACTGTACCTATGCTCTGCCTAACAATTCAATAAAGACGGTTGTGAAAAAAAAAAACATGGAAGCAATACAGAATTTGTCCTATGTAATTACGCAGTACACTTTCAGCACACGTGCAGCAAGACAAGACATATACATACACATGCAGATGCATGGATGGGTTGATGGCTGTTTGTATAGATGCATAGAAGGTATATGGTAGTGGGTTCAGATAACAGGTTGAAGGATGGGGATGGGTTTGTTGCAGGATGAGTGAAATTATTATTACAATAATTGTTCTTGGGCAGCTTTCCCAAGAATGACGTTTTGCAAAACCCATTGCAAAACAAATAGGCATTGATGAAGACAAAAGGCTAGCAGCCAATGCCAGATCTATTATATTAGCTTTGCAAATGCTTGGTAATGTGTGTCACCAGTTCAGCTCAAAGCGCCCAATGAACAGTTATGATTGTGACAGGAAGTCTCCACCTTGAAAAGATTTTCCAGAGAGATCGGTTTTGTGATATTTGTATAGCTCCGTGTGTCTAGCTAGCTACTTCAGAGCACTATCTGAAGAATGCATTAGACACTTTCTTTCGTATTTTCAGGACTGTCGAGAAATTTCAGAGCAGAAACAATCGAAAGTGTCTGAACGACAGGTAGGGCTGGGGGGAGACAGCAAGAGATCGGATTCTTCCTGACGTGCCAATGAATGACAGCCCCAACCCTCTCTGCTTGTAGCCTGCCTCTGAAAAGTTCGTCTTTAATTGAGTGCACTGTATTCTGACTTGTCCTCGTTTTGCCACTAACACAAGCATTGATAATGTGTATTAAAGTACAAAATAAACTGGGTTTACAATGTTTCTATTTACTTCTCCCACAGCTCAAGATAACTTCACATGGCGCTCACACTGCTCGACAAGAAACTAAGTATAATTACAGTAGACGAGTTATTTTCTTCATTTGTGAAACTAGAGAAAATGTTGTTTTTTATTTGTCTTTATTACAATCTTTACATAAAAAGAAAAACAGAACAAAACCAAACAACATGGCGCCATAACTACCTTGCAGCACTGTCCGTCCCCCAATATATGCAAGTCGGCGATACACAATGCAAGATTAGTTCAGCCTGGGTCGTACCACTGGGTACCGATCTCCAAATCTCTTTATAAATGAATAGAGCATAGAGGGACAGATCTAGGCCTCACACGTAGCTGATATGGGGCATTTCAACACCCACCTTGTGGAGTGTGAGGGTGTGTGTGGGAGGGGGCAGCTATCTACCAATAACTCCCAGCATTCCAGGGAATACCAAATCGGAGAATCACCATTCTCCCATTCCACATTTCCCAGGCTAAATCACGTTCTGCATTTTCATTCGTCCGTAATCTTCTCAACCTGCATTACTCATCCACTGCTCACTCCTGTATGTCTGTCAACCACTTGTGCCAGGGGCAATCTTTGGGGCTGCATGCATTGAACCAGGGTATAGCAATACATCGCTTGGCCAATACCAGTTCCAATTGAGCAATCTGTGCCCCATCTTTCTCCCAGTTTTGGGGAGCGGCAGTAAGCCTAGGAGGCAATGGCGAGCTGTCAGTTCCAGCCAGGCACCAGTGACTCTCCCCGTAATGACTGCACCGCTCCACCCCAATAGGTCCTAAGTCTGTAGCATTGCCCTGTTACATGAAAGAAGACTGCAGGGGTCCTCATGCACCTGGTGCAACCTTCAGAACGTCCAGGCATATTCTGTGAAAATGCTGCAGCAATAGGTAAGACCAGTGCAGATAATAAAATTGTGTGAGCTTACAACGCACCTTGCTAGCGCTGTCCATCACTTGGGCTCGAGCCCGTTTCCACTTTCCATCCGTAATCGGGTCATCCGGATTCACCGTCCAGCTATCACAAACAAATGCCATATGCACCTGTCGCCTTTCAGAGCCGCTATTTATTTGTGATTTTGTAACGTGCCGGAATCACACCCGAAGGTGTATCTCCGCGCAGTGCTGTCTGAGAGTGCTAGGAGAGAGAGGCTTTAGTCCTGAAACAGAGTGGTCTTAAGACTCTTCCTGAACATTGAGTGGCTGGTACACTGCCTGAGGGAGAAAGGAAGGCTGTTCCATAGACGTGGGCCCATAACAGAGAGGGCACGTCCTCCCTGTCTGGTCTTGCTAAATCGGGGAATCTGTAGTAACAGCTGGTTACTAGAGCGCAGGTTGCGTGAGGGGCAATGATGAACACATTTTTCTGCAAGATAGGACGGCCCAAGATTATGCAGACTTTTGTGCACCACACAGCAGGTCTTAAATTTCACCCGTTTCCGGATGGGCAGCCAGTGGAGTAGTTTAAGAAGGGGCCGGGATGGAGTTCTGGGGGGAGCATTAGTCACCAGGCGTGCTGCAGTGTTCTGTACAACTTGGAGCTTGTTTAGTACGCCTTCATTGGCCGCTAGGAGAAGACCGTTACAGTAGTCCAGGCGACTCAATACGAGGGCCTGGACCAAGGTCTTCCTCGAGCTGTCGGGGAGGAGTGGAAACACCTTCCGAAGGAGGCTGATGACATGGAAGCAAGACCCCACCGTGATGTTGACATGGTGTGCAAGAGTGAGGTCGTGGTCAAGGCGGACCCCCAGATTTTTCACCACCTGTTTAGGGGAGGGGGCCTCTCCCAAACTAGTGGGCCACCAGTCAGGGGTCCACAAGATTTTAGCTTCCCCGAACAACATGACTTCTGACTTTCCCACATTACACTGGAGAAAGTTGTTGGCCATCCAACTGGCGACCGCCGTCATGCCACTCGAGAAGGCCTGCCTTACCTCGGGGGAAAAGGTCTTAAAGGTGAACAACAGCTGAGTGTCGTCGGCGTATGAAATGGGTACAAACCCATACGACCTCATAATGTTAGCCAAAGAGGCAACATAAACATTAAACAGCGTAGGGCTCAGACAGGAGCCCTGCGGGACTCCTCTAGTGATTTTAGAGGGATTGGAACTGAAGGTGCCCATGTTCACCTGCTGGGTACGTTCTGTAAGAAAGCTAGTGAACCACGCCAGGGCTGATTTTTCTAGGCCGATCTCCCCTAGTCTCTTTAGAAGGATGGTATGTGATATGGTGTTGAATGCTGCGGACAAGTCCAACAGCACCAACACCACAGACAGACCCCTGTCCAAGGACATATGTATAGTATCCGTGACCGAGAGGAGAGCAGTCTCGGTACTATACTTTGGCCTGAACCCAGATTGGGAATGGTCCAGGCAACCGGTCCGCTCAATGAAACTGGAGAGGTGAATGTTGACATGTTTCTCCATTAGTTTGCCGACAAACGGCAGGAGGGAGATGGGCCTCAAATTAGACATGTCGGACCAAGGAACAGAGGTGTTTTTCCTTATAGGCTTGACCAGGGCATTTTTCCACTCCAATGGAACTAAGCCTTCAGATAGCGAGCGGTTAATCAGGGTCTGAATGGTGGGACTAAGAACGTTCCCTACGATATGCATCACTCGGGCAGGAACGAGGTCCGCCGGGCAGCCTGATTTAATGGTGCTCATCAGTGAATTGACATCGTCCAGACTAATCTCAGGAATGCAGGACAGTTTGGTAGGGCCAGAGTCGACAGTCTCGAGCTGAGGGCATGGAAAGGGATCACCAGTATCGACCAAATTATTAGATAGAGCAATTGTTTGGTAGATAGAGTCGATCTTGTTCAAAAAGAACCCAGCAGTGTCATCGCACAGTTGTTGGGACACCGTCTCTGGACTTTCGCAAGCAACAGGTTTGGTAAAGGTTCGAAGAACCTGGTAAAGTATTTTAGGGTCATTGCCTGCCTCAGATAGTTGAGAGATGATATGGTTTTTACGGGCAGCTCTGATGTTTCTGTGATAGGATCTCATGGCGGAGTGGTAGAGAAATTTATCTGCTATAGTATGGGAGCTTCTCCAGATCTTCTCCAACTTCCTACATACTTTCTTTTCTGCACGTAGTAGATCAGAGTACCATAATTCCTGCTTGCGGTTAGACCGCTGATTACAGACTCTTAGAGGGGCAATGAGATTAACTGCAGTATTCACAGCAGCATTGCCGGCATTTGAGACCCCTACTCGAGCCCGGGTCCAGCATGACATTCAAGACAGGTGATTCGTCCGGCTCCACCGGAGACGTTGCCCAGATCTCTCGAGTTGTACTTGAGATTTTTTCGTATTGTAGAAGCCGTCCCGGACCAACCCAAACAAGGGCCCAACCTCTTCCAGTGTCACAATAGTGCTGTTCAGGTTAAGGTCCCCCGCCCTCTGGCAACTACCCGCCGTCAGTTGTGACACATCTATCAGTGAATGTACAGAAAATACCATTGCTACCAGAGAGGAAGAAGCATAGTATACAGCGCTCTACCCAAAACGCGGGTTACCGCCTGTTCCCAGACTGTTGCTACTTGTTGTACTATATAAGATATGTCGGTCGGTACCTCGAGGCAGTACATCAATCTTTTGGGAAGTGCACCCTTCTGCACCAGACAGGCCAGGAGCCTCTTCTCTCAGTTGGTACAGTCCGCACACCACAGTGCCGCACACTGCAAAAACCCTGCCATATGATACAACTGTCCAGGAGCGCAACCCGCCATCTTCAGGGTCTAATTTGAGAACATAGAGTCTGAGTCTGATCCTCTTACCCGCCCACACCAAGGGCACTAGGAGGCTGTTGAGTTTCCTGAAAACAGAGTTTCAGCAGGACACCGAGGTAGTTCTGCATTACATACAGACACCGAGGTAGCATCACCATTTTACTCAAAGTAACCCTACTCATGACGTAGAGCGGCAGAGTGTTCCAAAACCATATGGAAGCGCCCAGACTGTTGACTACCCGGCTGAAATTAAGATCATACTGTCATGCATGCACCACTTGTAAACTCAAATATAAGAACTTCTCTGTTTCCCACGGTAGCCCCACCTGAGGGAGGTCAGTCTTCCGTCGGGTCGCCATGGCCTCCAAGGAAAAGAGGACTGTCTTATGCTAATTGACATGTAGCCCAGACTTAAAGTCCAAAATCCTCCACTATCCTCATTAGTAATGGTAGCAAACCCTCTAGCCTATTCAGGCATATGAAGGTATTGTCTGCATACATTGAAACAATAATATGGTGACCCTCACCCTCACCTCCCCACTCCTTCAGATCTTGTCTCAGCCATAAGGCCAACAGCTCCATGGTCAGTGCGAAAAGGAGCGGGGACAAGGGGTAGCCCTGTCTCATACCCAGTTCTATAGAAAGAACACCCAACACTAGGTTTCCCATTCGTACCCTTGCCATTGGCGCTGTGTATAGCTTTTGCACCCAGAGCAAGAAGCCGACCCTATTCCCATACGCCGCAACACCTCCCACAGGTATTCCCATCCCAGGTTGTCAAAGGTCTTCTCGATATCTAAAGCCACCAGTGCCGCCTCCATGTGTGACCCTTGAGTCGCGAGCAGCACATGTGATGAGTGCCGGAGATTCATATGTGTACCCCGACCCAGCATAAAGTTGCACTGGTCATCACCCACAAGGCTCGTGACCAAGCAACACAATCTCATTGCGAGCACTTCCACAAGTATCTCAGTGTCCATATTCAGCATGGACAGCGACCTGTATGATCCAGAATCTCTTCATGGTCCTGAAGCAGTGGGATCCCACATTGGTTTCCTGTTTAAAAGGCTCCCTCGAGCCGCTTGAGCTGACTAGCTTGAGGAGAGGCACCTGCACGCTTTGAGAGGTACTATGACCCGAGAATACTTTGGCAGCCTGCTCATCAACCCCAAATATTTCAAATGCCTAATCTCTACTGACGACGGATAAGAATCTAGAAACACGTGTACAGAGACGGCCAGTACTAATCTGCACCTACCTGGTGAAAGACTCGATAAACTTTAGCAAGTACACACGCTTGGCGAACTGCATTCAACATAATGCTTAGGGGCGAACCTGCTGGGGGTGAAGCAGTGTGATCCCACATTGGTTTCCTCTTCATGGTGCTGGTCCGGCTTAGGGAGCATCATGATAAGGGCCTCTTGCATGGCCAAGGGCAGAACGCCTTGGCGCATAGCCTCCAAGAGAGTCTCCAGGAGCTTGAGGACCAGTACATCGGAGTACATTTGATAATACTTCACCAGAAGGCCATCAGGAGCCAAGCCCTTGCCATGAGCCATTTCCCGGAGGGCCGCATGTAGGTCTTCCGTCCGGATCTCCTCCCCCAGAGCTTCCCTCTGTGCTTGTGTAATCCGGGGCATCTCCACTCGCTCCAGCAAGGGTTTCATTCCATCTCCTTCGTCCTCAGTAGACTTCCCATACACAATGGTCGCACAACAGGTTTATAGCTAGCTAGTCCGCAATGGGAGTGCAATCTGCACGGACCAGAGATAGTATCATTGGAGGAGGCCTTTCTCTTTTGAGCAGCCACGCCAATAACAGCCCTGACTTGTCTCCTTCTCTATGGAGCTGCAGTCTATAATCGCGTTGCAAGTAGCAGTCCAGTCTCTCTCACAGATTCGCTACCCTACGTTATGCCGCGAGGAATGTTTCTTCAGCTGCCCTCCAGTCTCCCCCATCTTTGAAGTCGGGTCAAAATCTTCTCATCAGCCAAGTCCTGTTCCATGCTCCATCTAGTACCATAGACCTGCCTGAGGCTCTCACCCCTCACCACCACCTTCAATGCCCCCCCATTTCGTAACCCTGATCTTTGCAGAATTCCAAATAGTATCAAAGTACCCCTGTAGGACCGACCTGATATCTTCTTTGTAAAGGGGGGTCCCCCAGTGCCTCCGGCCTGAGGTGCCGCAAAGGGATACTAGGGCACTGTTCCCCAAGTCATACTCCAATAAAAACGTACTTAATACCTAGCCCCCTGTATATCAAGCACTCCACCGTCTGATACAAAAAAACGGTCCAATCCACTGTGCGCCCCATGGGGGTGCATAAAACTGGAGAACTCCCCAGCATTCGGATGGAGCTCCCTCCATATGTCCTCACAGTGCAAGCAGTCGATTGTTTAGCACAATTTAGCAGTCATGTTTCATTTCGTTCCAAGTCTGGGGAGTGGTGTGTGTTCACCAGGCTGTCAAGCACACAATTAAAATTACCTGCCCAAATAATGGGCATATCTACATACGGTAGCATCTTCTCCTCCAGTGTACTGAAGGTCTCCATATTATCCCCATTCGGTGCATAGACATTAAGAAAGCACATTTCCACCCCACCCAATACACCGTACACCAAAACATATCTCCCCTCTATATCCATCATGCAACTGCGCAATTGGAATGGGACATTAGGTGCCATCCAGATGGAGACCCCTCCCACCCTACCTCCAGCAAAATTGGAATAAGTAGGGGAGTAAAGCTGTCCCCTCTATTTCTCTGCAACTTCTGCACCTCACCTCCATCAAATGTGTTTCCTGAATGATTACAATATGTACTCCCAGTCATCTGAGGTAGGCATTCACTCTGTAACATTTGACAAACAAATTCAGCGCCCTAAGATTACAGGTGACCATGCATATAGTTCCCAACAGTATGTTCTTTCAGTCGTGGTTGGGCCTGCCGGCCCAGACACGCCCCAGTCCCCAGGCCCACTGTCCACTGCATCACCCTTGCACCCCCATTGTGGGGAAGTAGGAATACTTTGTACTGCAAAATGAAAAACCCATCAAAAAACCGCGCCCTTCCCCCACTCCCATGTAAACACTCACTAGCCACACTCTCTCAACTGAATCTCTATAGAAGCGAGACACCTACAACGTGTGGCAGAACCCAAAGCCTGCCCCCCGCTCCTAACTAAAATGTATTTTGGGGGGGCGAGTAATACCTCCGGAGTGACCACAAATGATCAGCCCAAGATACACTCTGACCCCTGACTTCCCTCCTCTACAGCCGCCACACATACCCCTCAACAGGTAGTCACTTTGCACCACTCGCGCTAAACTCACTCGCTGGGAAGCCAGTGGATGTCCCTCAGTGGGTAGCGATGTGGGTTCGTTTGGGGAGGACAAGAATGAGTCTGGCTGCAGCGTACTGAATGGTCTGAAGGCTTCCAAGGAGCTGGGGGAGATGCCGGCGTAGAGGGCATTGTCCTACACCTACCTTAGACTAAGTAAAGTGTTCTGATTTGATTTGCTCTTATTTAAATCTTTGTTTGCATCACACTTTTGAATTGCTACTACAAAAAAAACGATTTCGTAATTCCAAGTATATTTCGGAATACTTGTACTATTCATTTACAAGCTGTTTAAATGTTGTGTTGGGAAAAAAAAAAAAACTGACATCTTACAGTTTCACAATTGTCAGACAGCGCACTTAGCAACAATCTCTAACTGTAACAAGTGTACGAAAAGTAAACACCATTTTCCAGGATAAGATAAGAAACAATTAAGTAAAAAGGCAAACTAACATTTGACCTCTGTCCTTGAACAGACCGCAAAATGTGTCAAGATAAAACCAAGATTTAAAGGTGTAACTTTCTGGATGAACAGATTCAGGCGCTGCCCGTGCAGGTAAGCGTGGCGGGGCGGGGTGGGCTCATTTGACAAATGACAGAATATAAAATATAAAATATAGAAAACCACTTGTCTTGCATTCGCTGCATTGAGCTTTATTGAATTATTTATTTTCTCTATTCCATTGTTTGTCACTTTCACCCGCCACTGCGCTTACCTGCATGGGCTGCCACCGAACAGAATACCTGTTCTTTCCAGCTTAAGTTCACTGGCCAGAATGGACAGACAAGTAGATACTAAAAATAGCTTGCAGGATAAAATCTGACTCGCCATAGCGAGACGGTGAGTGGATTTTTCAAGGTCCGTACACACATTGTCCCTCAGGCTCATACCAAATCGACAGTCAAGCGCCTCCAACCACCTCCAGGCGCCAATTGTGAGGCCTACATGGTAGCAAGGTCTGGCGTATCCTCCACCATGTCTGAGCCACTCTCTCAGTGGAGGTTGAAGACGTGACAGTCTCCACCAGGGCTCCTGCCTCCTCCATTTCCTGCATCTTACATTTCATATAGCGTTCCATCTCGTTGCACCACCACCCCACGAATGCCCAACGCCAACCTCCTCCTGTTTCTGCCTCTTTGCCTCCCCGCCGAACCATTCCAATGTGTTCACGGAGACCAGACATGGTCTCCACCGGCTGGTGACATCTATCCCCTCAAATCTCCAGCCAATCCCATACCTCAGTCAGCTTTATAGAAAAAAATTAGATCTACCGCATGCACCACCCTCAGTTTTGCAGGGTATAGGAACATGCATTTTAGGTCCATGGCTTTCAGTTTCTGTTTGAAGCCCCCAAATGTTTGCCACATGTGTTGGACTTGCTTTGTATAATCACGGAAAATACGAATAACGCAGTCTTCAACAGAAGGATCCCCCATTCTCTGGACCACCTGCAAGACAGTCTCTTTCCTTGTAATTAAGGATCTTCGCAATTATGGCCCACAGCAGGTTCCTCCCAACCCCTCGTCCACTTCGGCAGCGCGTTCCACCACAAAGACAGGTGACAAACCAGCCTCTGGTATCTTTGACCTAAGCCACCGTTGCAGGAAGAGTACTGGTACAGTACCTTCTACGCCCTCTGGGAATCTCACAAAGGGCAAATTACATCTCCAGAAGTGACCTTCCGCATCTTCTGTGGCATTTACAATTTCTGCATTTGCGCCATGAAGGTGGCAACAGTAGTCTTAAGGGAAGTCATATTTTCCTGCAGCTTATTAACTTGCTGCTCTGTTGCCAAGGTCCTCTCAGCAACCTTGTGTAGGTCCACCCTTAGTTTACATCTAGAGAGACAGTTTCTACCATCCCAGAAGCTCTCCTCAGGCCCTCTAACCTTGCCCCATTGCCACCTTAAGCTGCCCCGCTTCAGGGGGAAATGTCAGGGGTATCACTGCGAACACACAGGGTCAGGTCTCATAAGGGCATCCAGTATTCAGGTAGTGCAATCAGTTTGGGTGTTCAGGTGTAAGATTACCTCAGGGGCAACTATCCCCTCTAGGGCACGTAACAGTACCTCCCCCAGGGGTCCAGAGCATCACAGTCCACCTACTTTGACTGCCTGGGTAAAACTCTAACTATGCCGCAACTCTTAGGCCACCAACTGTTAAGACCCCAAGCTCGGTGCACGCCAGCCCCCCTCCCCCCCTCTGGCTTCGGGCATCCCCTGGGCAGCGTTGCAAGTGTCAGGCCACCTGAGCCTTAGAAGCAGGGGGAGGGGTCCAAGCCATCCTGTGGGAGCCTCGCTACAAGCTCTCCTCAGTGCAGATTCTCTCGGGGCTCAACTCACCGTCACAGCACATTCGCGTCTCTGGCTTCTTCAGCGGAGCAAATCCAGGCCACATGCATGCCCGACTTAGCGAAGGGGCTCCCATTGCTTCACTCCGTCTTCCACTGCCGTCGACAGCAGTACTCAGGCACAGGGGGGGTGAGGGGGCTCCCTCACTTCCAGCTCTTCTCCTTAGCTCTCCGGGTTCAGGCACCCAACTCACATGAGCCCCGGAGAACAAGCCTCGAGCGTCGAATGCGCAGGCCACAAGGTCTCCTAAGGCACCGTGCACAGAGGCTTCGCGATCACAGCGCCCTGGCTGTCAAATTGACCCCCGGAGCAGGCAGTCCATGCCATGTTGGAGTCTGCCCACAGTGGCGTTCACTACAGGTTTTGCCGTCACCGCGGAGCAGTAGGATTGTGAATGTCTTTTGCAAGCCGGGAGCCTCTCACTAGGGCTGCGGGTCAGCCATCTTGCCGGCTACGCCTCCCTACTAGAGAAAATGCTTATAAATCATGAGTTTAATTACCTTTGAGTAGATCAAACAAATTCAACGTATGCAGACATCCAGTGGCTCTCCATCCAGGAAAGATGCCAGTTCAAGACGCTCATGCACACCTACAAATCCCCCGCATCCGCCGCACCAGCAGCAGAGGCTGCTGCTCTTCCATCGTAGCCAAGACCTGGAACAACCTCGCCCTCCAGCTCCATACACCCCCCTCGCTGGCAGACTGCAGAGAGAGACTCAAGACCTGGCTCTTCGAAAGACACTGCGCCCAGATACCCCTAGGGGTGACAGCGTGTGCTTTACAAATGCTGATTGATTGATTCCCACAAGGAGGGAATGGCCATTAGCAAAAGAACTAAACAACTGTGGGAGGTGCCTCAAGTACCAGAATTGAGGCAGTTTTAAGCCCTGAAAGGGAAATTAAGCCAACCAAGAAGGCCTTCTAGAAGGTAAACTTTTCTAAAGAGAGCTGCACTGAACTCTCTGCATAAGCTAAAAACAGAAACAAGGAACAGCCAGAAACTGTTTATCTGAAAATCTGTCATGTGTACAGCCGCCTTGGACAATGGACATGCTTGACATAGACCACCTATTTGCGGTGCAGGTAACCCTCTTTCCTGAATCACTAATCAAAGCCCAGGCTGTGGGTGATATTTGAGAAAACATTCTCCGCTTGAGACACACGAAGATGAGCTCTACAACGACATTAAATAATTAAGTCACTAGACTTAGAACCCTGATCTCCGTCCTAAGAGTGTTCATGATAGGTCTCATTCTTTGGCACAGAGGGAAACGTTTTCCAATCTCGGTCCCTCCTACACCTTGAAAAACCTTTTGTGAACATGTAACTTTCTCTCTTCTACTGATGATGACCTATGCAGCCTGAAATACTTCAATATGTGCTACTTTCTTTGTTCACAGGACAACTAAGTCGGGTTGTGAAATATTCCACTGTTATCTATAGCTATAAAGAAATTGGTTAGAATTTAACACAAAATAGCAATATGCCACTAATACCAGGATTCATGGACCCTGCCATCCAGGAGATCGGCTACCAGGCCATGTTTATAGAAACATTAAAGGCAGAAGAGAGTTCTACATGGAGACACTTGAGTAAGAAGCAGGTGACAGAAATGGCACAACAGCCTTTGCTACACTAAATGAGCATCCTGTTTAGAAATGGAAGCCTTTTGGGCTACACATTGCAATCAATGTTGGGCATAAGGAAGTAGCCTGTGCAACTCTGCAGGGGAAAACTCGAAATGTGGACTGCAAAGGAGAGATAGTCACTGCATGAAACTTTCAGAGGAAGAAAGACTGTATCCAGTCAATAGCAGTCCCCCATCAACCCAGCTTCCCATTATCAATAAGGAGTGAGAAACAGTAGCAAAGACACCAGAGATGTTAAAAACACAAGGACGACTGTCGGTCGTTTGACAGTCATCCATAGCAGTCAACAAGATGGACTCAATGTGGTGGGATAGGAGCAAGCATGCTTATTAGATGCGGAGACAGAAGTACAGTTCAAGATGTAGAAATGATTCCAGCATAATCACAAATTAAATAACTCTAGGTAAGAATGGAATGATGGAGACGGGGCAGTAGTTTGAATATTTAGTATGGCAATAGATCACCTTCTTAAGGAAAGGGTGACAACAGACTTTTTCCAGGACGAAGGGACTGTGGCACAGCCAAGTGATCTTTATGATCAGTTATAGAGTTCTGTGAGTACTTGGGCAATGAAATGACAGACATCTGGAACTTTCCATAGAGTATGGGTCAAGTGGTAACCTGATATAATTGAGCTCAGCTTCGCCAGTACAGAGGCGTTGATAAGTGGAGTGAAAGAATCAAGCAACTGGGAAGGGAGAATGGAAGAAGTTAGTTCTACTGTGGATCCATCACGTCGACGTGACCAGCTCTGAAATTTAGAATGTTGCTGAAAAGAAATCAGACAACTCATTGCCTGTTTCCGAGAGGCAGGTGCGACTGTGCAATTTCTGTTAAGGTTGATGGGTGCTTCAACAATTTTAAAGATTTGCCCAAGAAACGTAACTGTGCTGAGAAATGTGCACTACAGAGCTGTATTCTTCCCAGGAATGTTACACAGGGCGCAATTTATTTACCTTTCCACACCTACTACATCATAGACAGTTATTGTATTTTTGACCCCAAGTGCATCTGGACCAATATCAGTCAAACGTCAGATTCCATGACAGCATATCCACAACCATGGGAATGACCTGATGCCCGTCCCCAATCAATGTGCTCTTTTTTTCAAGTGAAATTGTTGATAGCATATTAACTAGCTTTATTCAATGCTACTCACAACTAAATGTTGTAATACAATTATAATTGTCCAATCTAAATAATCTCGTGTTTTTTATTGATCCCACAGATAATGGATTAAGAAGGTGTCCATATCCAGTAGAGTATGAATGCCACTAAAAGTTTACCATTTTTCTTTCCTTTAAAGACACTCTGCATTTTAAACCAGTAATGAGATCTATTAACTCCACAAAGCTGGCCTGATCTCATCTCATTACGGCTTCAAAAGACACTTGTCCGATAAAAGAATGCAAACAAGAGAATACAAATGAAATAAGAGTGCCGCCTTCCCGACAAGGAAGACCTCAAACTGCACGAATAAACCCAGCTAAATGCTATTACTTTGCTATGGTTATTATGGCATTTCACACCCAGCTTCCAATATCCTTTCATAGATATTAAGCGATTTAGCACATATCCTTTTTTTACTTCATAATCCACTTCCACGCACTTCTGGCCAATTCTATACTCCTAGCCTTACATAGGTATTTACCACTCCCCTGCCCCAAACTACTTTTTAATTGCAAAAACATATTATATTTATTCTCTGCTCTACCTGGCTTCACTGCTTGCTTCATTTGATGACAATTTAATAAAAAATAAATACAACAACAAAAAGTAATGAGAAAGTATCATATAGCAAATCACCCGGCAACGGTTTGCACTGCTCCAACGGAAAATACCAATATGCAGCAGAGCACATTAGAGAGAATAATCCACAAACACCCAACAGTTATTTATATATGGCTATCACATAGCTCTCAACAGTAATTGCCACCAAGATACGCAACAGAAATATCCAACAAAACACATTACACGCATTGCTACAAATACATCAATCACAGTACAGATCTTCCATACAGTTGCCTGTCAAAGCAACCAACATGAACTGGAAGCAAAACATGCCAAGATTGAGCATACTACAAAAATGCATGTCACACAAAAACATCCAACAGAACACATTCGCACAACAGCTCACATATATCCAACATCTCAGGAAGGACATAGACGGTGTAATCAACAATGCGTGTTTTCTCACACAATGAATGTTTAAATATTTAGCTCTTATAATCTCTAACTGCCCGGTAAAGGCTATGTTACTCACCTGCCAAATTTCCCCAAAGTCAAACTAGTAAGCCTCTTCGACAATACTTTCTTGGATGCTAATTTATATAGATCCACAGTTCATTCCTTCCAAATCACCTCCAAACGATCACAGATGATCCAAGATGTACCTCTGAATAAACCACAGTGCGCAGCAGACTTACAGATGGACCAACTTTATTTATTTTCAAGGTTAATTAAACCCTTTGTAACATTAAAACCACACTATAAAATTCTGTTAGCCTAAAACTATTTCCACAGTACCAAAAAAGCCCCAAAAAGCATTTTTGTTGTAGGAGCAAGGAGCGTTCTACTTTCAAGAATACAAATATTAAAACATTTCTAAAAACACTCAATGTCAGTCCCAGAGGTTAGCCCTGACAAACAATGTCTCAACCATCCTGTATGCAGGAGGGCCTAGCCACAGGTCAGTCTTGCTGAGGAGGTGAGAGCAACTCTCAATGCAAAGAAACAGACTTAGTAGGTTTATTGGCGCAAACTATAACAATTCTGCAGTATTTTGTGCAAAGAGGCAATACATTCATGCAGCGTGTCGCTCTTGTTTGGAGTAAGAGACATTCCTAGAGTAGATAAAATCGGAAAAGGCGAGTTATTGGCATTGCAAAACGGGTTCAACTATCTTATGTGCAAAGAGAAATAATTCAGAGTGCACAGATTCAGGCCCAACAGCCAGCCATGATTAGTAACTTTACGATACAAGTCCTATCTACAGTACAACAACCAGATTTGATGGGTTTGTTGGTACTTCTATGAGACTGCTACGGTCTTTTAAAAAAAAGGCGAGATGCTCGTACGTTACATCCATCTCTCTTGCTTACTAGGTAGGACATGCCGTCAGCACATGGTCAACGCTAACGCAATTTCCTGCCAAGATAATGTGCAGTACAATATATGAAAATGTGCCGAACCATCTGTAAAGTGAGTATTTTCTGTTCAGAAGTGCGTGTGCAAAAATAGCCACCGTTATAGATGGACCAGAAAACCCTAGTCTGTCACAATCTGCTCAGGGATGGCAGCGCTGGAATGCATGGACCGCACCAAAGACAAATGTCAAAATTATGATCAGTGGTTGACTGTGCTACACAAATGCTAAAGACCTAGCATCCTCCACCAGGGGCCCATCCATAAGGCTAGGACTAGCACTTCATAAGCGAAGCAAATCACTGGCAAGAATGGGATCCAAATAGGGAAATCACTAGCATCAGAGTGTAGAGCTAACAAGAACACTTCAATCAAAGAGGTACCACTCTGCTCTGGGTACACTCAGCTGTAAATGAGAAACAAAAAGGACAATGTTGCAGAATGAATTGATGCAAAGAAAAAAAATAGACATAACCAAGAGAAAGTATTACATCCTTCAAACAGTTCATGGGATATTTCTTTTGTAAGCGAAACAGGTCTCATCTATATGTCAGGAAATCAGATTTCATTAAAACTATACAAATAAAGATTCTGTAGTTCTACGTTTTTTCTTACAGTTTGACACAAAAAGAATGAGTGAATGCTATCCGTAATGAAAGAAAAAAACGTTACATTAGAGCTACCATCAGTACTTTTTACATGAAACTGACATATCAGCTTGAGGAAAGACTAATTCCAGGGAGAAAGAGGGCCTGAACATGCTTATTATCATACAAGGACCAGCAAATATGAAATTTAACACAGAGTTCCAGATGCCTACTTTAATGCGGTAGAGGGGGTGGTGCGAACGCTGCTATGGGATGGAAAGGCCCCGAGGATAGCACTTCAAAAACTGATGAAGGGATGGTATGATGGAGGCATCGCGTTACCTGATATATGGTTGTACTACTGGGCCTCGCAATTGGTGACTGTAAATAGGTGGAGATACACCCCACCGGATGATCCGGCATGTGCTTTAGATAGAAATCAGATGGATAGAGCTGGCTATCTTGGGGCACTTTATTCTGGTCCACGGAGATAGCGGTTTGTAGGCCCCACTCAACACACGCTGCAGATATGGAGACTGGCCAACCCCCGTCTGGGTTGGACAGACAGGCTCACTAAAATGACACAGTTGTGGTATTCACAAAAGCTGGGTTTGCACTGCCACCATCCGGGATTCGATAAATGGGACATGATTGGTATTTCAACGGTGGGCGATCTGATTAAGAAGGATAGGATTCTTCGGTTTGAAGAGCTACAGAAGACTTACTGATTAACACCCAGTGAGGCCTTTCGCTATCAGCAAATAAGACATGCTTTGATGGCGGCATTTCCTAGCTGTGTAGACATAGCGGAGTCCTCTCCTTTGGAGGACCGTTTTGTTAGATGGACAGCTGTACACCAAGGCAGTCTCCCTCACCTATAGGAAACTTAGCAACAATATGCCAGACTCTTTCGGACAGCTCAAGGAGAAATGGGAAAGGGACCTAGGGGTAATGGAGGATGAGGATTGGAGGCAAGCGCTAATGTCTCCCAGAGGGGCTGCCATCACACTTAGATTCCGCCTTATTCAACTCCGTATCTTCCACCGCTCATATCTGACTGGGATTACTCTAGCAAGGATTGGGTCTATGCCAGACGATCTCTGCTTTAAGGGCTGCAGACAGTCAGACAACTTTTAACATATGATATGGGAGTGCCCAATGGTGCAAAGCCGATGGGACAGAATTACAACACATATGCATTCTGCCCTGGGAAAGACACTTACCTTGACGCCACGACTGTGCCTGCTAAATATATGGGAGGCGACAGATCTTACAGAGACGGAACAACACTTTGCAACGCTGGGCTTCACGCTATTTAAAAGAGAAATTGCTAGGGGGTGGGGTGATGTCAGGCCACCTGAAGTAGAGGTATGGAAGAGAGCTCGATAAGTGTATGATAGCTGAGAAAGAAGTGTTTATCGCAAGAGGGTGCCTAAAGAAATGAGACAGGAAGTGGCCCAAATGGAATTTGTACAGAGGAGAGATATGTGTCACCTGTGGTGGAGTTAGAATTGCTGAGAAATAGGGATAGGGAGCAAACTATGTAATCTGTATGTCTGATTGAATTTAATTGCTAATGTGATCCTAACTGTACCCTGCACTATGGGATTATTTGCACAACAGTGAATTGTCTGTCACTTTCTTTAATAAAAATAGTTTCACAAAAAAAAATTTGAGATTTAAATAAACTTAAAGAATGAGCGCTGTGAAGTAAAAGAGCCTCTAATATAGCCTAAGAGGCCGATATAGCGGGCTCTATAGGCCATTAAAGGCCCCCTCCAACTATAAAAGGTCTGAGCCGAAGGTGTGGGCCTTTAACAAGGGAGCGGGTCTTTAATGGCTGGTAGAACTCACTATGGAGGGCTCTAAGGCTATTAGAACATTCCACCCCTAAAGGTCAAAATGTTCTAATTAGCAAAAACAAAGCCCTCACGGAGCCAGAGGAGATTGGAATCCCCTCGGGCTCCGTGAGGCCTTTTTTCACAGCAACAGCAGTGAACAAAAATTGGGATGTTGGAGCTCTGGGGTTAGAAGCCTGTGGCCTGCCATTGTTTTCAATGGAGCTCCCAACATTCCAATGTTCTAATAACGAGAAATGGTTTAATATCTGCAATTTTAAATGGGATTCACTGGTAGTTTCCTTCCCTGGTTCTCCTCTTACGTTTGCAACCAAACCTGTTTCGATCACATTGGCACCACCAGATTTCAAAAGATCCCTATTAGAGTCCCCCTAGGGAGGCTCCATATCGCACCCTGTCATCTTCAACCTCTAGATGAAGCCTTTTAGGGATATATCTACATATAAAAACATATAAAGTCACCAAAAGGACAACAATACACAACACTAATCTGCTCTAGACTTCTAATGGCTCAAAAACAGTTTGACCCACTGCTCTCCCATTCGCCACCCCGCTCCCGCCTCCCAGCTGCTCCTCCCTCCCGCATCCCCTCATATGGAGGCTGCGCAGCGGTAAAAGGAGTGACCTCTGACCCTGCTCGCAGGCAGGTCGCTCCCCACGCTGCTGATTTGCTTTTGCCAGACTTTACCTTCTTTGCCTATTTTTGTTTTCCTTCCACATTTCTTGTGCACTGTTGACAAATTCGTGTTTCCATTCTGCATTTTTTGTGCCCGGCTGTGTAATTTGTGTTTTCCGTCCGCATTTCCTGTGCCCTGTCGCCAAATTCGTGTTTCCATTCTGCATTTTTTGTGCCCGGCTGTGTAATTTGTGTTTTCCGTCCGCATTTCCTGTGCCCTGTCGCCAAATTCGTGTTTCCATTCTGCATTTCTTGAGTCCTGTTGCCTAATTCGTGTTTTTCTTCCGCATTTCTTGTGCCATGTTGCCTAATTCGTGTTTCCCTTCTGCATTTCTTGTGCCCTGTTGCCTAATTCGGGTTTTCCTTCTGCATCTCTTGTGCCCGTTTTCCCTTAGCTTCCCCCTCCATTCCTCACCTGCTTCTTTCCTGCCGCTGCGTCGCTGCGTCGCTGCGGCCCACCGCCTGCTTTCCCATTCGCCACCCAGCTCCAGCCTCCCAGCTGCTCCCCCACCCACATCCCCTCATATGGAAGCCGCGCCGCTGGCGCGCCTAAGGCAAGCCCGTGTGCGCCCGTCCTCGCCTGGACCGCGCCCAGTGCCAGACCACCTGGCCCCCACAAACACCACAACGGCCGCTAGGAAGCCAGCACCCTCCATGTACTCAATGCCAGACAATCACACACCTGCTTCCAGGCAGCCCAAAGCGCACCCAAGGACCCTTTTCCTGCCAGCATCCGGCCCGCCAACCCACTGAGCAGGAAAGAAGAACCAAACTACCTCAGGTGCATTCTTCTCAACACCCGCTCCGCCCACAAACACGCCGTTGAACTCTGGGACTAACTCAACTAAACCACCCCAGACGTCGCCTTCCTGATGGAGACCTGGCTGAGCCCCTCCTCGGCACCAGACATCGCCATAGCGAACCCGGAAAGCTACAAGATCACTTGCAGGGATCGCACCAACGGAGTAGGAGGAGGAATCGCCACAGGAACACCTTCAGAGTCTCGACAAACCCCGACGACACACTCCGCACAGCCGAACACCTGCACTTCCAGATCCCTACCGACCCCACCACCACCCTCAGAGGAACCCTTCTCTACAGACCCCCGGACGCAAACTACAGTTCAGCGACCCCATCGCCGACTTAGTCAGCACACATGCCCTCAACTCCACAGACTACATCCCACTCGGGGACCTGAACTTCCATCTCGAGAACAACAACGACACCAACGCCACTATCCTGATCGACAACCTAGCCACCCTTGGACTCAGACAACTCGTCACAGCACCCACCCACTCCGCTGGCCACACGCTCGACCCCATCTTCTCCGCAAGTCCCCACGTCTCCTTCAACCACACCACTGAACTCCACTGGACTGATCATCGCTGCATGCACTTCACCTTCCGGAAACCCACCACGTACCACTGCACCCAACAGATGCCTCGCCGCTGCTGGAGCAAAGTCACCGAAGACCAGCTCACCACCACCCTCGTCCAGAGCAGACCCACCAACCCCGACACTGCCGCCCGCAACTTCAGATGGTGGATCGACGACTGTGCCAACACCATCGCCCCATTCAAGAAACCCTCCAACAGCCAAACCAGCAAGAAAGCCAGCTGGTTCACCGAAGACCTCCAGGCCTCCAAGCTAACCTGCCGAAAGCTAGAGAAGAACTGGCTCTGGGAACGAACACCGGACAGCTACGCAGCCCACAAGAACGCCACCCGCAGACACCATCACTTCATCAGAGCCGCCAAAAGAGCCTCCTTCAAAGACCGCCTAGACAACAACGCACACAACAGCAAAGATCTCTTCAACATCTTGAAGGAACTCTCCAACCCCAGCTCCAACACCAACGACATCCCACCTTCGCAGGACCTGTTCGACTCACTGGCCACCTTCTTCCATCGCAAGATCGCAGACATCCACGACAGCTTGAAGACCACGACCTTCCCCGACAACCACTTAGACCTCCGCCCCCACGACCACCATCCGCACCAACCGCCTGCTCTCCTGGACCAACATTAACGACGGTGACACCATCAAGATCATGAACACCATCCACTCCGCATCTCCGTTGGATCCATGCCCTCACCACGTCTTCAACAAAGCCAGCACCACCATCGTACCCCATCTCTGGAAAGCCATCAACATTTCCTTCGAGACAGCTACCTTCCCGGAGAGCTGGAAGCATGCCGAGATCAACGTCTTACTCAAGAAACTTAAGGTGGACCCCAAGGACCTCAAGAACTTCCGGCCAATCTCCCAGCTCCAGTTCCCGGTGAAGGTCATCGAGAAGACCATCAACAAACAACTGACCAGTTACCTTGAGAAGAACAGCATCCTGGACCCGTCCCAGTCTGGGTTTCGCAGCAACGACAGCACCAAAACTGCCCTAATCACCGCTACCGATGACATCAGGACCCTGCTAGACAACAGAGAAACTGCTGCCCTCATCCTCCTGGACCTGTAAGCTGCCTTCGACACGGTCTGCCACTGCACACGCCTCCACAACGCCGGGATCCAAGAGAAGGCCCTGGACTGGACCACTTACTTCCTCTCCGACAGAACACAGAGCATCCGCCTCCCCCCCTTCCGCTCCGAAGCCACCAAGATCATCTGCAGCGTACCCCAGGGCTCATCCCTCAGCCCAACGCTGTTCAACATTTACATGGCACCGCTCGCCCATGTCGCTCGACTGTACGACCTCAACATCATCTCTTATGCCGATGACACCCAGCTGATCCTTTCCCTCACTAAGGACTCCCACACCACCAAAACCAACCTCCACGAAGGAATGAAGGCCATCGCCGAATGGATGAGGAACAGCCGACTGAACTTGGACAAGACGGAGGTCCTCATCCTCGGACCCACCCTTTCGGCCTGGGATGACTCCTGGTGGCCAACTACACTGGGAACAGCTCCAGCACCCACCGACCACGCACGCAACCTAGGAGTCATCCTTGACTCCACCCTATCCATGACTAACCAGGTCAACGCCGTCTCCTCCTCCTGCTTCAACACCCTCCACATTCTCCGCAAGATCTACAAGTGGATCCCCACCGAAACAAGAAGAACAGTCACCCAGGCCCTCGTCAGCAGCAGGTTGGACTACGGAAACGCCCTCTACGCAGGAGCCTCGGCCAAACTCCTGAAACGGCTTCAACGCATCCAGAACGCCTCTGCCCGCCTGATCCTCAACATCCCTCGCCGCAGTCACATCACATCCCACCTGAGAGACCAGCACTGGCTCCCCGTCAACAAGAGCAACACCTTCAAGCTCCTCACCCACGCACACAAGGCACTCCACAACAACGGACCAGTGTACCTCAACAGACGACTCAGCTTCTAAACCCCACCCGCCAGCTCCGCTCTGCCGACCTCGCTCTTGGCGTAGTACCCCGCATATGAAGAGCGACCTCCGACGGCAGATTGTTCTCCCACCTCGCCGCCAAGACCTGGAACACCCTTTCCATCCACCTACAGCAGACCCAAGACCTGCTGTCCTTCAGAAGACTCCTCAAGACCTGGCTTTTCAAGCAGTAGCAGCACCTCCTACCCCCAACGCCTTGAGACCTTCATGGATGAGTAGTGCGCTTTACAAATGCTTTGATCGATTGATTGACTTCATCTAGACTTGGATGTCCATCACCTATCTGAAGCTCAACAGCCCAAGATAGAATCTTTGTTATCTGCCATAGTACAAACTTGGCTCAATGACAAGAAACTTGAGGGCTGCAAAAAACAATTTTCACTAAATGCAGAGTCACTTGGATTCACCCTTGGCATCAACTTCATACTCAAGTAACACACTGCCTAAAAACATAAGGTCAGCCTGGTACCAGCTCTCTCTTCTTAAGGAAGTGAAACTGTTTCTTCCAGTAAGTGACTTCTGAACTGTTATTCAAACCCTTATTCTCTTATGTTTGGATAGTGGTAACCCCCTGCTCCATGCCTCTCTGATTCCACATGGGCACCTCTTGAGGGCATACTACACACCACATCATAAAACATCCAAGGCCTATATAAATATGATAACATCACTTTTTCAGCATGATGGAACTCCACTGGCTCTCCCTTACCAGCCCTCGCCATCTTCGAAACTGGCTACATCATTTACAAAGCCATCACCCTTGCCTATTTTGCAGACAAGCTCAGCATCTCTGGTGGCTCTTAGCACACCCAGAGTGAGGACACCATCCTCCTGGAGATTGTATGTAAACATGTAAAAACAAGGTAGAAGGCCTTTACACAACATCTCAATGTACATCAGCACCGCCCCAACATTGTTCCAATTTAGAAAAGAGTTGAAGAAGCACCTCTTAAGAACAGTGCATCAAAATGCAGTAATAGTATACTTCTGCTACCAGAATGTGCCACTTATCGTATCATTTGTTGACTGCATACTTGCCTTTGACCTTGTACAGAGCTCTGCTCTGTTTTGGCTAGGGTCGCACAATACAAATACCACATGCCGACATAAGTATTAAGAGTTTGCTACCACACTATAATATCAGTATGTTCATCTTCTAACATAAATACTGCACAGCTGCTACAACTTGACTAAGTCTTAATTGCATAATTAATAAAAACCTCTGCAATATAGTACATGATAAAACACATAAAATTACCCCTTTCATCACAAGAAGGTCAATTAAAATCCATTTAAAATGCATTTCTGTTACTTTTAAAGAATAAAATGTAAAATCTGAGAACGGTGCAGGCATTAATAAACAATAAGAGCATTAAAGTACTTGGTGTTTATTTAGAAGATCAATTTTTTCTATCTGTTGGGACAAATATTAATTACTGGGCTTAGAAGCCTTGCCAAGCCAGTAGCGTGGTCATCAAAGCAGTCAAGGTGGTACAGTTCAGAGTAAAGGTGCAATTAATCCCTCCATCGGGGATTAGGCAAATGGTTTGGGCACAATTGCGGGCAGTTGCGAGAGTTTAAGGAAATAAATACTCATGTAGTAACTTCTGAAGCTAATCCCGCCTCTTCGCCTGCGCTGAATTCTTATTTGCAGTCTTCTTTTCAAATCTATGTAGGTATTTAATTATGGCACAGTTCAGAATGATGTCCGTAGGATCAAAACAGGCCAGCACAGCCTCCCTGCATGACCTTATACTCCGGATTCTCCACTTCCTGCATAGAAGCTCACGTCGGACCCCATACCGGAGCAAAACAGGCATCAGACGAGGACAATGTTCTCCGGTTCCTGCATGCATAACTGACAAATGTCTTGCCCTGGCCGTCTTCTCCGTGGGGGTGAAGTGCTTTAACCCCTTGCATGCTGGTGATGGCTCCCGTCCGTCATGGCACACAGTGCTCGTGTGCTGATGACAGCTGGGAGCTGTCACGACCACGCCTGTGATCGGAATGTGCCGCACAGGAGCGGAATTCCGACCGCAGGCAAGGGGTTAATAAAGGTAAAAGTCCCAACCAATACTTCAGGAAGAGCACCATGGCCCGATTGCCATAGCTTTCGCTTAGGTAGCTCTGTGGTTTTAGCCTGGTATAATTTTGAAGTGTCATCCACCCATGACTACGTTTGGACAGTTTGTCTTTATCCTTAAGCATTGATAGTAACTGTGCACTGGATTTGGTTCGTTTTTTGAGTTCCCGGTGGCCAATCGATAAGTCCCAAGGGTTTGTTAAGGCGAGTGAGTTCAAAGTCTGGTTTAGAAAGACACATGCCATGGAGCTCGGCCTGAGTTTCAGTTCCTGCCAAAGGTGGCCAACCCAGGAAACCTCTGAAGACGACCTAAGTCTATGACAGCAGGACCCAAAGGCCACCATCCAAGCCAAAGACTGTTTGGGAATACCAAATTCCAGACTTATTTGTGCAGGCGATGTATTATGACCTGTACATTTTGAGAACAATTCTGTTGAGAATGGCACAGTCCCTTCACCTGGGAGCCTCGCTTCCCGTATGTCAGAGTTGGAAGGATCTTAGCTTGTACTACCTGCAAGATGGGTGTGAGTGTGGGGCCTTTAGGTTTGTTATTTAGGGACCTCAAACCGAAAGTCAACACGTTACCAGTCTTCCAATTTTCTCCAGATGGTCACCATAACTTCCATTCCTGTTGAGGTACACTCCAAGATACTTGAAGCTTTTTACTGAATTAATTATTTAATCCCCCAGGAGCCAAGTAAGCTTCTGTGCTGGTTTTGTTTGCACTAATATTTTGCTTTTTTCCAATTATGGTCAGTCCGTTTTTTTCTAGAGTAGGAGGGGGTTGCGTTAAACAAGCACTGTCAACCGACCTTGGTTCTACTTAAAAGGACTAAATCGTCCACATAAAATAGGTCAGATAGCTGGAGAAAAAAAAAACTGTTTGGGCAAATGAGAATTCACTTCTGCAAGGAACAGGTTAAACAAGGTTGGGGCCAAGACAAATCCCCGTTTCAGCCCTTGTGTAGTTTTAATTTTCCTTGCTAAATGGGAACCGTCCCCTACCTTGATCATAACCCAGGTGTCTGTGTGCAGTAGTTCCAGGGTTTTTCAGCAACCAATTTGGGATGTTGGAGTTTGCCAATTTCTTAAAGAGCTTTCCTTCTATCCAGCATATAAAAAGCTGATTTAAAATCAATGAAATCCAGGTGGACTGGGTGTTTATTCATTTTTGCAGGTTCGGTCAGCAACCAAAGCGCCATAATGTTTGCTATGGTTCCTGCTTGTTAAGGAAAAGCCGGTTAGATTAGCGGTAATAATGGAGTATGCCTTGGCCCAAAGTTGTAATTCCTCCAATAGAACTCCCGCATAATGCTATGCATCACTATCAAGTAAAGCTATTAAACTGTAATTTCCAGGGTCGCCCTTATCCCCTTCATAATGTATTGGGATAAGGATGGAGCCCATCCACGAGGAAGGAATACTATGGAGCTTAATAGCTGCATTAAAAACCGGGGCAAGTTCAACTGCCCAGAATAGTGGATCCTACTTGTAGGTGACTGGTGGAATGCCAGTCGGGCCTGGCGCCCCATCCCTACATCTCCTTGCAATTTGCCTCTGCACGGAGCAAGGACTGATTGTGCACCAGGCTGGTGTGGGGACCTTCTCCCTGTGTGGGTTTGGAGTGTATTTAGTGGCTCCAGGTTGTCTAATTACACCTGTGTTGTTCCTCCTGTACCGCTTGGCTATAGTAACTACTCAAAAAACAAGCATTTGCAATGCAATAGGTCTCGCATTTTGAACAGTTAGAGCTATTGGAGTTGTAAATGATAATGTGCTTTACTTATGTGTTTTGGTTTGGCGTGTAGAAGATGTGTGTGGGGTGTAGTGGAATTATGTGGGTTGGATTGGAATTGTTAGTTGTGGTATGATGGGTAAATCTGTGGTGTGTATTGGAGGTATGTGGTGTGTTGTGGAATTGTATTGTGTATTTGAAATAAGTGGTTTGGTGAGGAATTACGTGGTGTGTTTTGGAAATGTGTGGAGTTTAATTTTTTGGCGTGGAACTGTGTGGGGCTGACCAAAATTGTGCTTATTGGAATTATGAGTTATGGTGTGCATTTATGTAGATTGCTGGTATTTGGCATAGAGTGCATTTATGTGGGGTGTATTTATGTTGTATAGAGTAGAGTGTAATTATGTGTAGTGTGATTATATTTTCCCATGCGGACATAGAACTACAAACAATTATGCACTTTAATTTATTGTTAAAAATACTTTACTCTGCAGATTTCATGTTGGGTGGCCTCAATGTTTTAAGCTGCTTGCTCAGGCAAAGTGGTCTGAAATGCTCAGGTAGAACTAGAAACAAGGGTTTCTTCGCATTACTGAAGGTGGTTGTATGGCACTTTCATTGGCATCCCTGCAATGGTTTCAGCCTCCAAAGCCTGTTTAGCCGGTTTCCTCAGTGAGGAGCAGTTGTGGGGGAAGGAAAGCCTTGCCTGGTGCACCCTATTTTACAGTCCCATGCCTTCAAGTGATTTATATATGAGTGATATATTGCCTTAAGGGACAAGATAGAATCACAGACATAGCTTAGTCAACAAGTATTGAGGGGGTGGGGGGGGAGGATTAGGAGGGCTTCAGATTTCCCCCAACAATGACGCTGGGATATTTTGTTAAAGCACAATTTAGGAGAAGCACAACACGAGGTCGTACTGTAGGGGCATTCGAAAGCAATGTGAATTTCTGTTAATGGATGTTGATTGCAGTCCAGAAAATCGACAGATGTTAGCAATACCGAAAAGAGGCCTCTTAGGGACCGGTTCATATGGCCGCTTCTGGAACAGGGATGTCAGAACGACTTTAACCTAGATGCATGGAATCATTGCCTTGTGCAACATGCAATGTGTCCTTGCAGACAACTCCCCGTTTCACCCATACCACATGCAATTAAGCAAAGCCACCCAGCATGCACTTCCAAGAGACTCTTTAGGCACGTCTGCCAGAACTACAGCCAACAACGCCCTGTTGTTTCCCATCACAGTTTGATATAAATTGACAGTACTGAAGTTCCAGGAATTCATTGTATCTAATGCCAGAGCTCCAAAGTTGCTAGGAAGCACCTTTGGAAGCGATTTAGATGTCAGCATTTGTATCCAAAACATTAACAAAAAGCCTTAATTCTCCAGGTAGATATTTTTACCCAAGTTACATTTCCGAGAAGTAAATCTGTAAGGAGTTAGGACATGTATTAATATGGACATGACATTTTCTCCTTTACTAAAACTAAATAAAACTAAACCATTCAATGCTGTTTCGAACTAAAAAGCGGACGCTGGGATATTCTGTGAGAAGCACAACATGAGGGGGCTGTAGGGGCAGTGGAAACAGAGAGGAGGAAATTATTTGGAGCACTTAAAACACACCATTTTAAAAACGAACCATCAACGTACTTAAGGGTACGCTGTCTTTCCTCTGCAACACCTGAAACATGCATCTTAATGGCTGCACTCATTAGGTTTGGCTGATGTGTGTATGCGAATGGCATGGTCTCTGGATGCGGCTAGGCTCTCCCAGAAGCCAAGGTAGGCGAGGCAGGCTCTATGGCGACTTCACAGTACACGGCCGTCGATGCCCGCTATGGAGGACAAGCATTGGCATAGCCAATAGGTCTCGCCTTTGGGAATTTATAAAAGATTATTAAGGAGATGTCCTTGCCTGTTCCTAAAGGTGTTATTTAAACGTTAACACATTTAAGATAGTCCTTAGTTTTAGACCTGAATAAATAATGAAGTAATGCTATTACAAAATGTGCTGCCTTATGCTGCATAATTTGCCTTTCTTAATGTATAATGTACTCAATCCTGCTACCTAATTTGGCCCTTTCTGGCCTCATAATTCCAGTTGCCCAAAAAACCCCTGCATGGAGCCGCTTTCACTGGAGCCGTGTAGCGTTGTTGTAATTGCATTTAAATAGCGCTTACTACGTTTGACGAGGCGTGAAACAGCTTTTCGGCGAGTAGGACGGTACTCTGGAACCGAAAAAGGATTAGTGGTGAATTAGAATAGGGAAATATGAAATAAATTTGAGTGGTGGATATGCGAGTTAAATATTATGATTGAAAAAGGATATTGGAGGAATAGAAGAAGAAAGCTTTTTTATTTATATGGCACTTGCTACCCCCGATGAGGTGATGAAGTGCTTTTTGGTAGGTAGCACACTACTCCGGAACCCAAGCAGGATTAGTGGAGAATTAGTATAAAGAAATATGAAATTAATTCGAGCGGTGGGCATGTGGGTCTTTTATTTTGATAGAAAAGGATAGTGGAGCGATAGGCGAGAGAAGGGTCTAGAAAGTGTTTTTGGGGAGTTCATAGCAGTAAAAGGAGGAGGTTTGGGATGAGTAAAGGGTAGGTGGGGGATAATCACGCTAGTCTGAGTTCCCCGTAGAAACCACAGATGCACTTGAAATGTGGATGTCCCGGCAAAAACCTGGTTACAGAACCAAGGTGTGTCGTTGGGTCAAGTTTGGGCTATGTAAAAAAGCCATTAAAAAAATGTAGGTCCATGTAGCGTTGCAATTGTGTCCTGACTAGAGGTCCTATTTGTAGTGGAGAGGGAGTGGGCATTCCCATACAGATGTAGGATGTTTCTCTAATGGTATGTTGGCATGCCTGGTGACTACTGCGTGACCCTGGACCGAGAGTCCGGGCTTCTGGTTCAAGCTTTGGCACTTGTTGTAACGTGACTTAAAATTGAAAGATAAATGACAGGTTGTGATTTGAAAGACGTGCAAGTACCAGAATGGGCTGGAGAGTAACAACGCAATGTTGTAAATGCGGAGGATCTCTTGTCTGAAAACAGGCACACCTCAACTTCAAGCTTGCACATTTGACCAAAAACTGTAGTGTGCTTTCGAGTACTGTGCTAGTTGTTTGTTTCCAACCACCGGCATTACAGTGCTACATGAGCGCCAGAATACATGCGCATGATTGGGTACAGTTGTTTTCATTATATACATAAACGGGAAGATTAAGTGATTTGCGCATAATCACATGATGTTACATCTACGGCAGGACACTTGTCCCACTTCAAAAGTTGGCAGCCACCCACACCCCTCCCTTTATTAACCTAAGATTGCGAAGTTTCCAAAACTGAGACCCTGTATGCAACGTAAACTGTTTGCTAAAAAGCAGGCAGTGGACAACTGGTGAGCTGGGATCATAAATCGCCTGCTGGCAGAACCCCACCAAGCAGAAGTTTTAGTGGAAACGGGCACAGGGTTTAAGCTTGCATTATTTTTCCAGTATCAAAGCAAACATTGTGACTTAAAAAGCAAGTCTGAGATTTTTCACCCTCAGCTTCACCGTCGTGTGCTAGGGTTCAGTCGTTCTAAATTCTATCTGGTGGAAACTCCAGTTGACAAGTGGAGATAAACCTTGTATGTCCGGTTCAATTAATTTTTCATTCAAGTGAAAGAGAATGCAAGGACGTAAAACACTCTCTTTAGATGATAGTGCATGCTTAATATTTGTGCCATGACACATTTGCAGGCTTTACAACACTTTTTTGGTGGGAAAAAATTAAAACATATGGTTCCTGCACAGTATTTAAACATTAATACTGTTACCAATTGGTTTTTACCAGCCCCTACTCTGTACACAAGAAGCGCCTTTTAAACAGCTTTTGCAGATGTGTCAACTTATTCCTCGAACCTAACCCCTAAGAAAACCTTCTTCACAGCTGGGCTTCGAGCTAAGAAAAATAACCCTCGGAGGTGGTGTTTGCAGCGGGAGGGGATAACTTTACAAATGCTTATGCCCAACTCATTGCTTCCTACAATCAGGTAAAATATTGTGATCCAAATAGAACTCACGAGGCAAGGGTAAATAGTATAATTGCCGAGATGCTTAAAAATAAAAAATACGGCATTGATTTTCTTGTTCTGGACTTCGAACACCGCTGTCCAGGTTACCCCCAGGGATTAGCTTTCTGCCTGCAAAGTAAAGCGAGCAGGTAAAAGGCGTAGAACAAAAATCTGGGCCTGTGGCGGGAGCAGGGCGCAGCTTCCCATTCCCAGTCATTTAATCACTTAGGGAGCAGCTGTGCAGACACCCCTGATGGAGCTGGGGCGCTGATGCGAAGACTGAAACCGAGGGCACACACTCCAGCAGGCCGTGCCTTTCGGGTATAATGTGCCCCCCAGAGAAGCACTATACACGACCTTCAAGTGCACTTTGCTCTCAGAGAGGAAGCCTTGAAAACTAAACCGGACCGATTTTAAGAACCCAAAGGCTTTTTAAAAAACAAAAGTCATTCACCTCGAAGGAGCCATGTCCTCGGTGCATGTAGCGCTTACGAAGAACTATTCATTTAAGCCTAAACTTGGGAACCGAGAGAGGTATGTTGCAAAAGTTTATTACGTTTTAAAGTACATGATATAGACAACAGATAGTCTTTCTTTATATCAACTTCCTAGAGTAAAAAAACGGTGCAGCCTGCCACACATTAAACTATGACGTAAGCATTGTATGATCGGAATCAATATAATCTACATGAAAGGCAGAAGATTATCATCCTCACATATCAATGCACATCTGGGGAGTTTGGAAACATGAGTAATGGTGGTGGTGATAGGGGAAGGGGCCGGGGTTGGGAGTATAAAGCACCCAAAGCATATTATTGGCACCTGAGATTTACCGGCGCTTGGAAAGTGGGTCACACGAGGGCTCTGGAGACCCAAATCAGTCTGCTGCCAGAAATCTGACACCACTGCCCTGGTTCCTTCTGTGGGTCATGTGCGGGTGACGAACCTGAACAAGTAATGTTCCCTCTGCAGAGAAGGCTTGGAAACCTCTCACCGCCCCGCCCCTTATATAGCATGAGACATGCAAAAACAGTGAGTGGTTTATGTTGTGAAGCAGACTGATGTGCAGACAACCTCCTTCCCACCTCCAGCTGGAAGGCTTAAGTTTCCCCAGCGTGACTCGAAACAACACAAAAAAAAAAGTAAAGACAGCGCCTCCACGGGACTTACTGCAAATGCCCCTTTAATAAGGTGGAGCATTGCTGCTGCCACTGGTGTCCTTTACTGGCCATGGCAAGGGTAGCTGCTGCGAGGAATCACAGCAGAACAGAGGGAGGAGGCCGGCGTGTGAGGGGAGATGGGCCAAACTTTCGCTGAAGACAGCAGCACTCCCGAGCTCGGCCGGTGTGTGCTGACAAAGCTGCCTTGTTCTCCCCACACGCCTCCAATGACTGCTGTTTGCTGCCCAACCAAGCAGCCGTAAGAAATAAGGTGTAAAAAATGTTGTTATGCAAAAAAAGAGTGCGCCCCACAAACGAAAAATATATCGGAAAGCGCTGCAGCTCCTTGAAGCCGGCACTGCCTGCAGAACACAAGGCGCTAGCTGCAGCTCCTTAAGCAGTATGCAAGGCGCTCGCTGCAGTTGCTTGAAGCCAGCACAGCCTGCCTACAGAACACAAGGTGCTCGCTGCAGCTCCTTAAGCTGTACGCAAGGCGCTCGCTGCAGCTCCTTAAGCAGTATGCAAGGCGCTCGCTGCAGCTGCTGGAAGCCAGCACTGCCTGCCTACAGAACACCAGGTGCTCGCTGCAGCTCCTTGAAGCCCAAATAAAACAGGCCCTGTAGCTCTTTGAAACCAGGATGCCTCTACAGAACAGGCGGCTCAGACCTGTCCATCCGGCGGTGAAAACGAGCAACAAGCCCCGGAATAACTGTGCCCATTAACCCCTTGCCCGCGGCCGGAATTCCGCTCCTGTGCGGCACATTCCGATCGCGGGCGTAGTCATGACGGCTGGGAGCCGACATCAGCACACGAACACTGTGTGCCATGACGGCTCCCAGCCGTCATCAGCATCGAAGGGGTTAAAGAAAACAAACATGCGCGCAAAAAACTGTAGAAGCTGAAGACACTTCGGGTTTATTTCACAAACAGGCGCGCAAAGAACTGTAAAAGCTGAAGACATTTCAGCTTTATTTCACCGCCATTAAAGAAGAAAAAAAAAAACACGCGCGCGAGTCACGCTAAAGAAGGAGGCAGCAGAGGGAGGGAAGACAGGAGGGGACGTGCGCCTGTTTCCCTTGTGGGAACGAGCAGGGGCCCCATATGTTTGCAAGTTATTTACAAACATACGGTGTCCAAAGCTCGCTCCTGCAAGGGAATCGTCACACGTGCACGCATTACCATTGAAGGCAATAGAACGCGTGCATGTTTTTGCATGAAAAGGTGCATTGATGGCTAAAGGTCTTTCTCCTATGCAACGCATGCGCGCTGCGTAGGCGAGACCTAAAAAAGGAGGGCTCCTAGCTCCAACAAGAACTTGAGCTATTATATACGGTACTGTTAATATAGCATTACATACATCCACATAATCTCGCTTCCACAAAAAGAATGGATTACTTCTCACTCAATATTTTAACTATCAGAGACACAAAAACAATATATGAACACAACTTTAGGAAATGTCTAGTGACTTTCAACAACTGACTTTTCAACTTCACCTGTCTATGTAATGGTAATGTAAAAATAAAGAAACACACACACTTGGCCTAGTTGGCAAATGCATAGTATCTGAAATACTGTACATCTAAACAGCAACGCCAAGGAAATAATTTCCCAAACTCAACAACCAATTCCTCTTGTCAGACTATAATATCGGAGACCTGAAATAAAACTTAGTGTTAAATAAATTCAACCTCTACTAAAACAAGAAAGTATCCGCTGTTTTGATTTTTAAATCGGCTTTCTAATTAGTTGCAAGCTCTTATCCCTCCTGTGGCGGAAGCCGGGAGGCAGCTACTTACTTTGTTAGTGTTTTGTTTTGCGCACCTTTTTAAAACGCTTTTATTACTCGACTATGAAGTTTTAAAACCATGTGAACATTTATTGCGATTACCTCCGCTCGAAATGTAATAGTGGTGGTTTATTTCCCCCCTGCCCTGCGCTTTAGTGAATAAGCAATATCTTGCTGTTAGTTACCTCCCTCGTCACTCGGACCAACTTCAGCCGACCTGGGCATTGGAACTGCTGAGTCCCGGGCGGGTAAAAGCAACTCTAGCGGTCATCTTAGTTGGGGGCAGCGCTAGCACGCTCTTGATTGGCCAGCATAAAAGGGAAGGGCCTGCACCACGTAGCGGACGCGAATTGCGGACGCGCCGGACCTGCGCCGGAGTCGCGCCAGAGTCAGGCCCGTCTACGCCCGTCCACGCCAGGACGGGCCTAGGGACAATGGATCCGGCTCCGCTTCCAGCAACCCCTGTCCATCATGGTGCTAGTATCATCTATACTGGTGAGAAGTTAAAACAGCTCTATTACCGTCCCCCTGCACAGTGCACCACATGTGTATTGCCGGTTAAGAACTTTAAATGCACTCACTGCGGCTTTTTTACGGGCCAAATGTCTATGTGTAATCAACTGAAAGCATTACATCAACGGGGTAAACCGAGGGGTAGAAACAAGGCTGTTAAAACTCCCTCTTCCCACACAAATTTGCAGTTCTGGAGTGTGAACTGTAGATCACTTCCAAAACATAAGGCTAATATTCACGATTTTTTAGTAGACGAAAATCCTGATGCTGTGTTCCTTACGGAAACCTGGCTTCAGGAAAGCTCGGGCCAGATATCGCCATGGCGATTCCTGACGGTTATAAACTGGTTAAAAAGGATAGAGACACTGGTAAAGGAGGTGGTATTGCGGTAATTTTTAAGTCAAATTATACATGCACCCTTGATGCTTTCCCTATGCTTGGATGTGAAGCCGGACTTTTTAAGCCCGCTATAAGCCCCCAGTTCACTCTGTCAGGTCTTCTGATCTATCGTCCTCCTGGAAACACGAATACCTGGACAACTTCCTTTGCAGACATCATTGCTCCTCTTTCCCTGAAGGCGGCCAACTTTACCATTCTTGGCGACCTGAACCTCCATCTGGAAGATGATCAATGTAATGTCAGCAAATTGTTTTTATCTGAACTGGAAGCCTTAAACATTTTATTATGTAACTCAGGGCCTACACACTCTGCTGGGCATTTATTGGACCCTGTCCTTTCAAATCTTCCTTTTGAATGTTCTTCTCTTGCCCGTCCACTGGAATGGTCGGATCATTACGCTGTACACTTTGCCCTATCTCAGACAAAAACCCCAAATAATAACAGCAGCAGTAAGGATGTGTTTATACGTCGTTGGCACAAACTTAACACAACTGATTTTAATGCACGCTTAATGAACACTCTTCCTTATACCAACACATCCACATCCGTATTAAATTCCGAAGTATCCAAATGGCTGAACTCTGCCATTGATGAACTTCTCCCCCTAACATCCAAAAACTCTACATCTCACCGACCACCTGCACCTTGGTTTTCTGAAGACCTTAAACACATGAGATCTAATTGTAAGATTTTTTAAAGAAAATGGAGACGTTCCTATTCTGCCTCTCGTAAAATAGCCTACAAGGAAGCCCTTAGGGACTACCATCACCAGTGTAAAATGGCGAGAGCTGCCTATATCTCGAATACAGTCACTAATGCCCAAAACTGTCCACTCACTCTTTTTTCGGTTGTGAAGAAATTAACAGGAGCAGATGCGGTACCAGCCCCCCCCCCCCCCCCCCGCCCCCGCCCTGGATGAGGCTCAATGCAATTCTGTTGCAACATTTTTCATATCTAAAGTAGAGCGTATCTACGACTCATTAAGTCCCCCTACATCTAATGATACGTCTCTGCTTGAATCAACAGTGACTCCAGATGTTTCACTCTTTACAAGGACCAAACTTGCAAACTGGTTACCCTTCGATGATGCCTCTTTCTCTCATTGCCTGAATAGTATTAAATCTGGCTCCCCACGGGATCCGGTCCCTGCCAAAATCTTAAAACTTCTCGAACTCAGCCCACGGCAAGTATTAATGCAACTTCTCAACTCTTCATTACTTGAGTCATACGTCCCACAGGAGTGGAAGCATGCAATGATAATTCCTTTACTAAAAAAGGCTGGAGCTGATATTGCCAATCTGTCAAACTTCAGACCAATTTCATTGCTTCCCATTTTATCAAAGATCCTGGAAAGGCATATTAACACACAATTAAAACATTTTTACATCCGTCCCAGTCAGGCTTTAGAGCGCACCTTTCGACTGAAACCACACTTCTAGGAGTCACCCAGAGTCTACGACACAGTGTCAATCGTGGAGAAACATCCGCCCTTATTCTTCTCGATATAAGTGCGGCGTCGACACTGTGTCTCATTCCATCCTTCTTGCGACTCTCCGATTCCTGGGAGTAGAGGGTGCGGCTCTAGCTTGGATAGCCTCCTTCTTAAAAGATCACACTTTTCAGGTGTTTTCTGCTTCTGCTTCTTCTACAATTTGTCCCTCGGCGTATGGTGTTCCCCAAGGGTCTATACTCAGTCCCTTACTATTTAATATTTATGTAAGACCCCTAGCTACTGTTGTGGAGGAAGCTGGTCTTACACTGTACTCCTACGCCGACGACACACAGATCATTTTTTCTCTCTCCAATAAAGAATGCAATAACACCTCTGCTCTGAAAGAAGGTTCGATTTGTGTCTCCGAATGGATGAAGAGTAACTTTTTGAAGCACAACGGTGACAAAACCGAGGTTTTGATACTGGGCAAGGGTAAGGATCTCTGGGGCCCCCACCATTGGCCCAATGATATGGGACCTACCCCACTACCTGTAACTGTAGTTCGCAATCTCGGGTTTCTCATCAATGAGAAACTTACAATGAGACAGCAGGCTGTGAAGGTGGCCTCTATTTGTTTTGCCACCTTGAGATGGCTTCAAACGATCTTGTGGATGCTGCCCCCTTCCACACAAAGAACGGTAGTCCAGGCGTTGGTTGTTTCCCGTCTGGACTACGGTAACGTCCTATATCTTGGAGCCGACCTAACAACCATAAAAAAAACTCCAGGTTGTGCAGAACGCTGCTGCTCGACTGCTCTGCAATGTTTCTAGGAGAACATCCGCCTCCTTAGCACTCCGTGACCTTCATTGGCTCAAAATCCCAAATAGAATCAAATTCAAAGCCCTTTGCCACGTTTATTAAATCAAACACGGCTCAGCCCCTAAATACCTTCAGGGCCTTATCCAGGCCTATAAACCCAGTCGAACTCTAAGATCATCAGTAAATGGTGACTTCTCTGTTCCTAGATTTAGGCTAACAAAAATGGGAGGCCTCTCTTTTGCCCATCTAGGTCCTAAATTTTGGAATGCTCTTCCTGTGACCCTAAAGACAGAAACCAATCTTTTTCGTTACCGCAAGGGACTTAAAACTTGGCTCTTTCAACAGTAACCTGTAGCCCTAGTAAAATCAGCCTGCAAATCCTTCTTCTTCAGTCGGTCCCTGAGCGCCGGGAAACCCACTGCGGGTAGCTGTGCGCTTTAGAAGTTCAAATAAATAAATAAATTAACTTCAAGGATAGCAGAAACCCTGTATTATTGTATGGATTTAACAGCATGCTTTAACAATAAAGCCATTACCAAATCTAACCCACAAAAATACTTGCGATTTCTCTGCGAAATGAACTATGGGAGAAAGGTTCCTTGAAACTACTCAAAGCATTCAGATCAGCTAATTACACTTAATCCCAGTTCTTTGTTGCTCATAGGACAAAGTGGCACTCTGAAAGACTATATAGAAAGCTGGCCTATGCAATACATCCTCTTGCTAAAACCAGAGTGCAACTGGACCTTCTGCTAATATGTTACTCTTTTGCCCAAATGAGTATTTTTTTTTAGCTATGTGGGACGATGCTACATATTCACAGAGAATCCTCTTTAAAAATGTTCTCCTGCAAAAGATTCAATCGACAACATACCTTTGTATTATCATGCTAACCCATGCAATATCCCTCAAGCCATTACTCAATACTGAAAAGGAGAAGTTTGCACACTAACAAATAAGGTGGAATTTACTTTCTTTTATCCTTAAGAGGTAAATAGCACTTAAGAAATACAGAAGACATGTGAGCAATAAATGCTACGTTGAACGACTAACGCAGCATGTTTTTCCATTTTTAATGTCTCTTCCATATTGAAGCAGCATTACTGTCTGACTGAGAATCAAACTGTTCTTCCGGAGTTTTAACATGAAAATTTCACCATATCTTCCTCCAATTCCCTTCTTCATAGTTTCTTACAATTTTGATAGGAAATATATTGTAAATATGCTGTAATGCAAATCTTCTGAAAGTGACATATCTATGACTGCAGGACCTACCTCAGGCTTTGCATTTTTTTTCTTAAACTGTATATTGTGAAATATGAAACAGGATGCTTTAAGCCAAATATTTCTTTGGTAAGCATCAAGCTCCTGATGAGCTCTTTGAATAGGCTTCATTAGCTCTAGCTAATCCGCTGATAATGAGAATGACATCTAAAAGATGTATAGGATGTTATTTAATAAAGGTGGTATTTTTCTTATGGCAGTTATTTTGGCTGACACCTTTGCTATATTACGTATGAACGTTGCTGTACCTGTGGGAAAATATGCCTCTGGAATTTGGCTGAAAACCCTGAAGTACTCAATGAACTTTTAAGATGTGTTTAAGAACAACCCGCTAAACATATTGTTTTAGACAAAATATATGAAAAGTGCATTTTAAAATGTGCTACTTCTTTAATAAATAAACATGTTTAGGACAACTGAAACTATCGCCGTAGAGGTTGGTGCGTTCTTTTCGCTTGTTGAAAAAAACAGGGAGACAGGAAAAGAGGTAGTGGTGGGTGGGGGGGGATTTCGACAGACGACGACGAGGGAAATGTAAAACAATAATTAATTTTCCCTCGTAGTCATCTGTCGGAATCCCCCTCCACCCTGCCTCACTGCTCTTACCTGCACAGGCCGCGGCTGGCAAAACCCTTGAAAAGGGTTGCAGCAGCAGCAGCCAAGGAAGGGAAAACTAGGCCAGTTATAGGTTTAGTAGTTTAGAATGGCAGTGAATGTTCAAATTTGAGGGGACTGTATGTGCTGAATCTGCAAAAGGAGAGAGACAAGACCCTCATGAAGAACTGCCATAGCTAGCACCACACAGAGCGAGAATACGCCTGCAAAAACAGTGGACATAGCTGAGAAAGAATGAGATGAGATCCACTTGGAGGGGGTTATGCATCAACCGAATGAGATGCTGTCTCCAAACAAAAAAAAGGAAGAGAAAAAGACAAGATTTGTGGAAACAAAGCCCACAAGAAAGGTGGGGTGGGGTGGGGGAGCGGAGAGGGAAATAAAAACACTTTGGTGAGATCCACGAGTTAGAGCGTAGGACTTTAAGGGGAAAGACTTCCACAAACAAGAACGGAAGCAAGTGAAAAAGGTGCACAGCTGTATTTGAGGACATAACAAGACTGCAATGATCTAGGGCTCAAGCGGCACTGGCAGTGGGGCTTAGCATCTAAGTGACATACCACTGAAAAAATACAACTTTGGAAGCCTGATCTCAAAATCCAGAATATTTTGCTACTCAAAGTTCTAGCAATAGCACACAAAAGTTGAGTTTTTTTCCATTTTCATACAGCAATTAATACCAGGGCAGACATGATTCTTTTTATTGACAATTTTAGAACATAAGGACAATATATCTCTGAGAAATTAAGATATTGACCTATACTTGGGGACAAAATTCGAAGCTCTTGGCTGAATAGTATACAAATTAGGCAATAACCCACATTGCCTAGTAGTGATCTAGCTATAACTCTTTGTTTGGAATTATAATATTTGGTGTGGATACCAAACAGAAAGGCTACCATATCCCTCACCATTATTTAAACACTACCTTCATAAGAAAGCCTAAATAAAGGCCTGGTGTACTTTTGCAATAGAATACAGTGCTCAAAAGAACAAATCTAACAAAATCTGTCATACTGGCTTGTCAAGAGAAATACAATTCTACTCAAAATGCCACATTAGTGTTTTAAGGATAAAAATAATGACAGGGCTGCATCAACTCACACAAAACTGCTACAGCTCCAGACTCAAACAAGAGGCATTCTTCGCGGTTTCTTGTTTCCACAATTACGCTGAAGGGAGGAGGGTCGAGCTTGTGATAAATCCGATATCCTTTACTGAAAGCCATGGTGGCTCCTGTCAAAAGTCACTCTGAAAGAGACCATCACATTATTAACATAAAGAGGTGCACTGAAAATAGCAGTTTCAATAACAGTGAAAATATATACAACAGGACAATCAATACAAAAGTCCAGTCAGAGACAAAGTCTAGTTCTTAACATAGGTGCTTATTCTTTAACCACCTCTAGACGTAGGTGTATTCATTTGCACTGGGTAGTGTGTGGTGATGTTTTGAACAAATTACTGCAACATATTTCTGCTTTCATTAAGCATGCAGGTGCCTTAGGGTGTCTGGACGCTCGACTCAAAGTCAGGAGATTGTGAGAAGACATTTAGAGCAAGAAGCTGTAGGTTTTAAATGTCTTCCTGAACATAGTATAGCAGGTAAAGGTTTATATCTCAAGTGAAAGGGAATTCCTGAGAGGTTGTTTTTAATGAAAAGGCACAAACGCCCTGGCAAGACTTTAGTGCAATATTTAAAATATCAATTTAGTAACACAGCAAGGGCTAAGCAGGTTGCAAGAAATTTAACAAGGTCCTTCACACCACTATACAACAGCCACTGCTCAAAGCAAATGAACCATGTACATCAAGATTAATCATTGCTACAAAGTAAAGTGTGTTCTTTGTTGGCTAAAACAAAGATATTGCCAATGCACCAAAACAAGAATCGAAGAAACTCATGATCAAAGGGAGACTGACCCATCATCATGTTCAAAATGGAACTGACTGAAAATGTAGTATATGAGCATAGCTTCAATGCACTAACAAATTATATGGTTATATGTTTTATCTAATAGGAATTTGGTTGCAAGCGTAAAACATAAACACTTATCACAAGTCCTTCCAATAAACAAACACATCCCAAGACGGGCCCAAAATATCTAAATCCGGAAATAACATGAGGTTCCAAGACTAACCGCAGATGAAGTATGTGGGTGGGTGAGTTTCAGGCACATACCACCTCGAGTAATGAACAACTATGGGCAAAGGCTAACCGACTGTGATAGACTGATTTTAAAGCTGTTTGGCTGAATACGCATTCAAAACACATTCAACACATCAATATGGACAGGGCTCATTTCCTCACACTAGATGAGCCACCAAAGTAGTCTATTTTCTGTGGGAAAGGCGTCACCCTCTTTATCTATTCTGTCCCTGTAGAGCATTTGTTGGGGCCTCTTTCAGCAGTCACGAGCCCCTTGTAGCTCATATTTCTTTGAGGTTAGCCCTCTCTTTCGGCAGGTAATTACTTACACCTGTGTCTGTGAAGAAGGCCTGTGGAAAAGGCTCTGCCATTTGGCTCAAGTAGGAGGGGCATTAAGGATGGATTCAGTGCAGCTAATATTTGTCCCTTGCAGGCATATCTCTTGGAAAGAGGACACTCCCTGCTTGTGGTTATTTGCTCCTAGCGGGTACGTTACGCAAGGACAAGGAACTCTGCGGTTACTACTTAAGGCATTATCAGCGGAGATGGCTGTTGGCTCTGCTTGCGGCTCTGTTCTCAGGGCTGCAGCTACTGTCTCCACTGCAACCGGCTCTTCATCTCAATGTAGGATATGGCTTTGGTTTCATCTCCTCGGCAGTGCCTCTGCCTCTGCCTCACACTCCAGGGCAGCTTCCAGCTGACAGCACCTGTCACACACACAGTGGGGCTCCTACATCTCTGCTCAGACCTCAAAGGTGGAAGGCGGCTGGCCGGGGTTACCTGTGCAGCACTGCCACCCCAGGGTCCGCATCACTCGACCGCCCTTCCTAACAACTATCCAGATAAAGAGGGGGGGGGGATATCCCAGGCCTTACCTCCCGCTTCCCGAAACAGGACCCGAATTCCGACGTTTTTCGCTTATGGTTTCGAGCCGCCTTCAATACCTGAAGGGCTCTGTCAGATTTCAATAAGAGAAGGCACGGGAGGCAATAGGAAAGCTGGTTTATTTTGATTGACAGCATAAGGGGCAGTACTACAAGGGCCCGGTCGGCCCTCCAGACCCACAGCTCCTATGATTGGATGGGAGAAAAACATTTACCCGCCCCCGGAAAAGACGGCCCACCCACCCCGGAAAAAACGCTCTCTAGGCCGGTCCGACCCGGAAGAGACTTATCCAGCAATGTTAGCTCAGCTGTGCGCGAGCCGCCATTGCCGGCTGGAAGTTATGATTATTTGCGGTCATTGCTTTCTATTGGGTAAAATGCGTGTAGTCGGACATGGGCGCCCTTCAAGCTCTTAGGGAGTTGGAGGAAAGACAAGAGCACAATCAGCGGAAACCGAATGCGGGACTGTTGGTCGGTAGAATGGGACGGGCTTAGCTCTGAGTTCACACTAGGGCTCAAGAGACAGCATTTTGTTGATGTCAGTTAATTTAGCATGTGGCATGTGGAGTTCAAGGAACCTGAGCCAGACTTGGAGTTGCAGAAGGAGTGGCAGAGGCGTGTGTGACCCGTGCACTAGTCTCTGAGTTGCAATGAGGGGCCAAATTACATTGTTGGGGCCGGGGTAAGCTTATAGGTTTCAGGGCACAAGTCGGGGGTACACGCAGGTACACGGCGCCCAACCACTATTTTCACAGGGTGGACGCCGTCCCCCCTGATAAGAAGTTGGGCCCCACAGAAATATGCTGAACTTATCCTGGTGTAATTTTCAGACACTGGAACACGTTCAGCAGCACCTGTACGTTGTCTGTTTTCTATTCCCAGCAGCAACGTGCAGGCAGTGAGGGAGATTTTTTATGTTCACCTCCAGCTGGGCCAAAGTTAAGGGGCTTCCTTTTGTTTTAATATCCTGACTGAAGGTGGTCTGGAACCTCACACTTGAATGTAAATGCCACGTACGGGATACAAAGGCACGAAGCTTGTTATCTCTTCACAGGCACTAAAAGAGGCATGCTCTTGCCTTTGTTCAGTCCTTGAATATAAGAGATGCATGCACTGTAAGAATGTCAAGTGTGTTGGTCTGTCCCAGTATTTACAAAGGCACAATGCTTGTTATCTCTTCACAGGTACTAAAAGAGGCATGCTCTTGCCGTTGTTCAGTCCTTGAATATAAGAGATGCATGCACTGTAAGAATGTCAAGTATGTATGTATGTATGTATGTATGTATGTATAGGCATTTATATAGCGCACTACTTACCCGTAGGGTCCCAAGGCGCTTCGACCGCTGCGAAACCCTTCCTGGCTTCCCTGAGAGATGGTCCCTTAATGGGTATCTCCAGGGTGAGACCAGGCATCCCCGGCGGTCTGGTGGGGCCGTTAGTGAAGATGAGGCAAGCTAATGCCCAGAGTTGCCGAGTGTGATCGCTGATCAGAGTGGGCACCGAGGCGAGAGAATTATCGAGTCCGTTGACCCTGGTCCAGAAACCTGCCAAGTGTGTTGGTCTGTCCCAGTATTTAAACAACAATTTCAATAATTCTATTTTATTTCTTTTTTTAGCGGTAGGCAGCCCACAGCAATGGTGTCAGAGCTCTTTACGTAACATGCACATTATACATTGACAAATCATGTACAAAGCAATGTACAAGATGAGTTACATGAAACAGGGTTACAATGTGTAGTAGTCACACATCCTTCATAGTTCACTGTGATATATTACAGGGATTACAATGTATGAACTGGAGGTAACAAAAGGATCTCTGTGTTTAAAGCAGTAAGCCACTTTACTATCTACAAAAAATAAAAATCTGTCATTTTCATGTTACTTGATGCACTTTGCAGGAGACACATTAACCCACTATACTACTTTGATTCAAATCTGGGACTTATTCAAATTTGAATTTGAAATCTGGGACTTAGAAAATACAGATCTCTGCAACAAATGCGTTCACATCCAGAGTTATCCCACCATTATTATTATTCCCTGAGATTTACTGAGCACCTCTTACAGCAGATGCCATAACCCATACAATATTTTAAAATGCAGACTTTCTAACCAATTAAGCAGAACAGATCTACTGCCATGCTTCACCTTGCCAATTTCTTTGTGACAGGGTTTACAAAAATAAATATATTAGTTGAGACCCAGATTTTGCGCCTGGATCTCCCCGCTTTTTTGGCACAACCCCAATGTCAAATCTCATTTGTTAAATCTCATAATATGCTTAAATGTTCTCATGATATACCTGATAAACATATGTGTGAGGTCTTAATGTCTGATGTCACTTCTTGTGAGGTCACTTTTCTTTATGTCACGTGCAAAGCCACGCGTCATGACATCATGCGCTGTGATGGCACGCATCAAGATTTCACTTGCATACTGCATAATCTGGTTAGTCCCCACACTTCTTTTTTTAGGACTTGTGCCCTGATAGGTTTCATGTGGTTCAGCAGGGAGTCTGTGGGTTTTGGCATTCATACAGAGAGCGAAAGTTGGTGTGGAAGATAACTGTATCATTGTAGGGTCAGCAGCCCCTGTAGTAGGATGTAACTTGCGGGGAGGTTTAAGTGAAGATAACAAGTTAATAAGTCTGAACTGAAGTGGCATGAACCGTTAAAATCCTGGTAGAGTTGTAGGTCTATTATGTATGCGTTATGAGGTATAACTTGTGTCTTAGACTTCACTAGGTAGACCTTCCAGTATTTCGCGATTCGCAATATAATCGCGAAATCAGCTAAATAGCGCAATGACTGCGATATTTATGTTTTTGGCCGCAAAAAAAGCACTTGGCCGACAGCAAACTGCATGGTGACCTCTGATTGGCTGTACGGGCACACGTGACTACGTTGTGCCGTACTAGCTAATTTAGATGTGGGGAGTAATTGTACACACCTTGTGGATTAGAGAGGCCAGGACAGCTCATGGCTCCAGCAAGACTGTCACCTGTGAGTGGGCGCATTGATGAAGGGGGCTCCTGACACCACGTCTGAGAGCGCAAACACGTTCCATCCAGTTCGTCCGTTGCGGGCAGGACTAAACACCAATCTTGCGAGTTGAGGCCCAGGGCTCATAGCACACACTTTTGTATTGCTGCATTACAGCAATCACAACCAACAATGTGCTATCAGATTACCACTCACATCAGTTTTACAGCAATGAGGCGCTGTATTTAACACGCCCATTAGAAAAGAAAAAAGTCGAGTCAGACACAAAGATCGATTGCAGCAGCCTGCACATCTCTGTTGAAGGTGAATCTACCTTTGGTGCAAAGTGTGACTCCCTTGTAAATCCACTCATTTCGATTTCAATGAGGTCCTCGTGCTCCAGAATTATGTAAGTATTTCTGCACTTAGGGGCGTCCATCACTCTCCTGACATACTATGATAGTTTTAAAAAAAACTCACAGCTAGCATAGCTGAAACAAGTGCATCACACCAACAATCCGACTGGCATCCAATGAAGCTTCTCTTCTGCACGCAATCATGTTTTCAAAGTCTGCCCAAACACCTTTTCAAAACATGTAAAACAGAGTATAATCGGAACTGCTTCCTCTTGGATCGAGGCAGCCTGACCTTGCTCTCGCCTTCTGATGTGTATTCTGGGGCTGAGCAGGTCGCAGATTCGGCCAGTACAGGAGAAACAGGTCTGTCTGTGGCCAGATTTTACTAAGAGCTGTTCCAAGTCAATCTTTCATTCTTCCAAGGGCGATAACACAACTGAGTTTTAATTGGTTCATGGGCAGACCTCAAGTCATTTTAGCTGAGAGCTGTAGGTCGACTAGAGGTGAAGCTGTGGGACTGAAGGATGGATGGGTACACTTTTAGGAGTGAGATTTTGGGGCAGAAGTGGGAAAATTGTGTTCCGTGATTTTAGAAAGGAGCAAGCAAGGCTTTAATCAAAATATCAACTTTCCAGTTTAAGTGGTTTATCTCTCATCGGCGTAGAAATCCATCTTTCTATTTTGGAATTTTAAGAGTTTGCGTTTCCCAGGGCAGTATTTGCATTTCAAATTTGAGCGAGTGCATGGCTTCTTCAATTGTGTACAGACCAGTACAGTAATTGTAATTTTGCCACAATTCAAGATTGACTATGGTGGTTACATTATTTTTCTTGCTATTGTTCTATATATTCTGTTAATGTGTAGGGTTGTGTGTGATAAATTAGCAGTTTGTGAATAGCTGTTTGAAGGGTAACATTTACTTAAATTGTAATATTAATCCTGTTCAATAGGGTTATTAGACTTTTTCCAAAGGTGGCTGCCAATCTTTGTTGCACGTTCTATTGTATTTGTTGTTCAGTTTCAGTCGACGGTTTAGATACCGACTCACATATCGAATATTAATAATTGACTACATAATAAGGGGTCATATATGCAAATACGGGGGAGGTACTCACACCTGCCTCCACCATCACATAGCCAAAGGGACAAGCTACAGCGAGACGTAACATCGTACAGTATGCTAATCTACCAGCAAATCCATAAGCGATGATGTATAATCCCATCTGACGGAACGGAACCCAAATGTTGAAGATGAATTATGTTTGTAGATATTATGTAACCTTTTTCTTGTGTAATAACTGACGTATGATTGATATGATGCACCACATGGGAATCTGAAATGTAAAACCCTAATAAAAAGATTTAAACAGTTCTATTGTATTTGTTTTTGGGCATCCCATTTTTAAATGAGACTTTATAATCATGCAAGTCCACCCTCAATCACCCATGCCCGACGCCAGGCTGCCTTCTGAGGAGCATTTACATGTGTTCTGCATGCAGCAGTCGTCCATAGGCCGGCCCTTCATACCCAAGTACAGGGCCCCTTCCATCTGCCCCACTTCCACCCTCGATCACCGACGCCCGATGCCAGGCTTCCCTCCAAGGAATCTGTAGACGTGCTCTACATGCAACAAGCATCTACAGGACACCTCTTTCCCTCTGTGGCTTGGAACCGCTAGCCCCACGTCATCACAGTGCCACAGAAAACAGGATGACTAGCAACCCTAGGGTATTGTGCTTGGCTTAACCTATGATCCAGAATGTTACCACAAAGGAGAATAAGGCAAAAAACACTCTCAGACATGTTAAACATGTCTATTTCAAATTGGAATACTCTGCTAAAACAGTTTGCATGATTTAAGGCTGAAAAGGAATGATTACAAGTAAAATAAAGTGCCGCAATAATGCAGCAAAATTTCCATTTTTTGCCGCTAAATTTTCATATCTATGATGCAATATCCTGGGGGGCTCTGACTACGAGAGGGTTTTAGTAAATGTTCAGCTCAGGTCTTGTGCCTAAAACACTACGACCACAGAGCCACAGATCCACAGGGAAAATCGCATTCCATAGCTTCACAAGGGACCCTAGGCACAGCAGAATGCCACATAGCCATAGTTTTGTGGGCTATGAAAAATCGGGCCTAGAAGGGCCCGGCAGCGCAGGGCACGCCTGAAATCTCCGAGTTCACCTGCCTTGTTGTAAGGAGACACGGAATACTCTGTTAGCGTAGAAAACCGAATTTATTAGCTGCAGCTATGCACAGTTGTCCCAGCAGTACACCAATAGTAGGTTCTCAGGAGACTGCCCCTTCACTCCGTGGCTCACAGTCTTTTATAACCATATACACCCACAGAAAAACACTCCCCATGCACAAGGTATATGAGCCAATAGGAAAACATTCAAAACAAGGCACCATGTAACCCAACCCCATAAGTCAATCAATGACATCACCTATAGGTCAATCAGTAATGGTAGGACGTGTTTGTGTGCTTCAAAGGACAACTTGAGAAATAGGATAATGCAGGGAAAGAATGCCGAAGGCCAACAGATAAGATAAGGCAGGGAAAGAATACCAAAGGCCAACAGATAAGATAAGGCAGGGAAAGACTACTGAAGGCCAACAGATAGTTGGGACAAGGATTAGTCAGTCTAGACAAGGATTAGTTAATTTGGCTAGTTCCTGGAATTGGCTTCACAACAAGGCAGGGGGGGTTATTTGACACGTAGCAGTACAAAGGGCAAAAACACTTGGTTTGCCAAGCTGCCTGAGTGAGGGCAACACAAAATGGTGATGGAATACAAAATGGAGTCGAAACTGAATTACCTCAGACCCTCCTTTTGCCATTACGCAGGCAAAACACAGACTCACATTAATCGGAGTCAATGTCAATAGCCATGAGGTCGTCAAGCTGTTGCTGCAACATAATTTACATATTTTCTGCTTTCTGTGAGACAGGCCTTGGGACCACATTGTAGACAGAGGCAACATGAAAAGATAATGGCCAAAGTCCCTCCAATGAAAGCTGTACCTTCCATCCCCATGTGGACAGTAATCCCCAGAACCATCCTGTCAAAGACCAGTTTCATTCGTCCTGGTGGATGGACTCAGCGATCAGGTGCAATTTAGAGATGGCCTGGTATACTGTAGGGGCGTTGTCAGGTATGTAAATGCAACAGCTGGTTCCAATCAATTTATATACTCCACCACAGTCGGCAAGAATGATATCTAAAACCATCCTGTTTTGTAATGTCATAAGGCGGACCGCCTGAACCTCGCCTGTGAGGTTGCTCAGTGCCCCTACAGTTTCATCTATCGTTGCCTCAACAACTCGAATGAGGTGCCTTATGTTTCTGCTATTGGCCATAGAGCCCCAAAATGGGAGGAATCCTTTGAAAAAGTCGCCTCCCTCCTGTCCTGCTGTATCTTCTGAATCAATGACGCCTCTACTGTACCTATTTCTGTGATGTCCTGAAGGGGCGGTATATGTCGGAAGAAGGAGAAAAGCCACATAACATGACCCTGAGAACTTAGTTGGTAACCATGTATAGGCCCTGTCATGGCAATCGAAATACGTTCCCTGAGATGACACTAACGGTGGAGAAGTCTGAGATGCATAGGTATATGTATGTGCACAAGAGCTCTTTCCCAATTGGGCCTTAGCATTCTGACCATTTCCTTGGAGACACAGGTGGCCTCGGTGGGGTACAGTCCATATGGGTGGGGATCTCTTTCGTCTGGCCCTATCTGTAAGGCTAGTAACATAACGGGTCACGTTCCAGCCAATGTATGCCCGTCGTTTGTCGGCGGGGAACTCATTAATTTTTGGACATAGCCCCTATTCCCTTCACCAGAGGGTCATGACTAACATCAACCCCACCCCCATATGGACCAATAGGGTGCCGGGGTTGGTTCTCGTAAGCATTAGAGAACATAGATGTATAAGCCCAAGCGGACCCCTGCAGGGAAAAAGGTTAAACTAAATATGGCATCCCTTTATCCGTAGTGTGGGGCAAGAGTCCACAAACCCAACAATCGGTGGTGTTGACCACCAATTGATGCTGGTGCAACAATTGAATGAATGAATTATTGGAATATTCCATTCTCCTACTTTGCTCATGTTCTGGTAGTGTATGTAACTGGTGCGGGGAGGCAGTGGTGCGAAAAGGCACTGGATGGGAGGTAGGTGTAGGTGTCTGCTGCATAGTATAAGTAACCCAACCCACACAAGCTAATATAATACATAAAAAGATTAAAATGCACAATATTATACAACATCTATTATACAATAATTTGCAATATGTCTTCTTCATTTTATCCTTCTTATCATTTCTTTTTAGTATAGCAGAATCCATCCTCTAAATTTTGCTCGTGGCAGTCTTCCTTCTTCACTCAGCTATGATTATCAGCCGTCCTATGACACTGCAAGTCCCGCAGGCCTATTGCCACTACTCGGGTCATAAACTAAGACTCTTACCACGACCCTGCAACCTAAATGGATGGTCAGTGTCACTGAAAAGTGCAATCAAAAAAAAAATTCTCAATTGTCTCTAGCCACTCTAGGCCTCAAATTATATCTCGTCTTATTTGGCACAGTCTGGCCCTGAAAAAGTGTCTCTGGATTGGTCGTGTTTAACCTGAGATGTGGTGGTACAGCTTCCTGTAAAACATCCTCATCCTCTTTCTCAGACCGAGTCCATTCTAGGTGTGCATTGCTAAAAGGTACGAATCGGGGGACCCTTTCATCTTCAAAATCGTCAATACCTTCACAGACCCACTGGTCGTAAGGCAAAGGCAAGGGTACCTTCTTACAATGCACACCGTGGATCCAATTTTTCTTTTTCGACCACCTTCATAGCTGTGCGTGTTGTCAACAATACTTGACGAGGCTCTCTCCAGCGAGGTTCCAAATTCTTTGATCTCTGGAAATTCTTAATGCAAACCCAATCACCGGGTTGTATGGTATGGCCAGGATCAGTGGAAGCCTGAGGCAAGGCGTCTTGTACCTGTTGATGAAGGACACGCAATTTAGTGGTGAGGTCATGCAAATAATCAATCAACAATGGATGCTCTATCTCGGAATACTTCTTTGGCCTTGGGACTCCCCAGACATTTGCTGGGCGTCCAAACACAACCTCGTAGGGACTGAGTCCCATACGGGAATGGACAGTTGTTCAAGTAGACAAAAGGGCCAAGGGTAAACCATCGGGCCAGGCAAGACCCGTGCTGGCCTGTATCTTCGCGAGCTTGAGCTTAAGAGTACCATTATAGCATTTCACCAAACCTGCTGACTGAGGGTGGTTTGCCGCATGGAATTTCTGTCTGATACCAAGACCTGCACACACTTTCTGCATTATCTGACCCACAAATTCACTTCCGTTGTCACTCCAAACAATTCGAGGTAAACCAAACCTCGGGAAAAACTCCATCAAAAGGACTTTAGCCGTAGACAGAGCAGTATTATCCTTTAGGGGGTAGACCTCTATCCATCTAGAAAAGGCACACACCACCACAAGGACATACTTCAGATTATTACATCGCTCTATGTGAATGTAGCCTGTTTGAAACACCTCAAAAGGATACGTTGGGGGAGCAAAATGACCTGCTGGGGTTGGTGTTCCCTTCCCAGGATTGTGCATCAAGCAAACAATACAGTGCTTAACCAGATTATCTGCGCATTTAGGGATCCCCACATTCTGCCATACAGGGGCCAGAACTTTGCATGTCCCTTTCGCGCTAATTTGGGCTGGACCATGTGCCATAGTAACTACTGGATGAAAATTGCAAAAAACACAGTTGATGGACAGAATGTAGAACAATGTCATACATTCACCCCAGTACAAGGATCTGGGCCTAAATCCATTGTTTTTTTGCACTCCACACCACCCTGGGTTAGACACTGGCTATATGCAAATCAGCTCTGACCCTGTGCCTCATGGGAACAGTCCAGTCCGAACTACCAAGCCATGTCTTTCCCAGACCGGAATCAAGCATCCAAGGACCGGTTTCTGGCTATCAGCCTTCATCAGCCTGGATAGCTTGACTCCAGTGGTGTGGAGAGCCTGGGACTCACGTCTGAGTATAACCAGCACACTCGGGGTGAAAATTGCAAAAAACACAGTTGATGGACAGAATGTAGAACAATGTCATACATTCACCCCAGTACAAGGATCTGGGCCTAAATCCATCGTTTTTTTGCACTCCACACCGCCCTGGGTTAGACACTGGCTATATGCAAATCAGCTCTGACCCTGTGCCTCATGGGAACAGTCCAGTCCAAACTACCAAGCCATGTCTTTCCCAGACCGGAATCAAGCATCCAAGAACCGGTTTCTGGCTATCAGCCTTCATCAGCCTGGATAGCTTGACTCCAGTGGTGTGCAGAGCCTGGGACTCACGTCTGAGTATACCCAGCACACTCGGGGTGAAAATTTCAAAAAACACAGTTGACGGACAGAATGTAGAACAATGTCATACATTCACCCCAGTACAAGGCTCTGGGCCTAAATCCATCGTTCTTTTGCACTCCACATCACCCTGGGTTAGACACCGGCTATATGCAAATCAGCTCTGACCCTGTGCCTCATGGGAACAGTCTAGTCCGAACGACCAAGCCATGTCTTTCCCAGACCGGAATCAAGCATCCAAGGACGGGTTTCTGGCTATCAGCCTTCATCAGCCTGGATAGCTTGACTCCAGTGGTGTGGAGAGCCTGGGACTCACGTCTGAGTATACCCAGCACACTCGGGGTGATAATTGCAAAAAACACAGTTGATGGACAGAATGTAGAACAATGTCATACATTCACCCCAGTACAAGGATCCGGGCCTAAATCCATCGTTGGTTTGCACTCCACACCACCCTGGGTTAGACACTGGCTATATGCAAATCAGCTCTGACCCTATGCCTCATGGGAACAGTCCAGTCCGAACTACCAAGCCATGTCTTTCCCAGACCGGAATCAAGCATCCAAGGACTGGTTTCTGGCTATCAGCCTTCATAAGCCTGGATAGCTTGACTCCAGTGGTGTGGAGAGCCTGGGACTCACGTCTGAGTATACCCAGCACACTCGGGGTGAAAATTGCAAAAAACACAGTTGATGGACAGAATGTAGAACAATGTCATACATTCACCCCAGTACAAGGATCTGGGCCTAAATCCATCGTTTTTTTGCACTCCACACCACCCTGGGTTAGACACTGGCTATATGCAAATCAGCTCTGACCCTGTGCCTCATGGGAACAGTCCAGTCCGAACTACCAACCCATGTCTTTCCCAGACCGGAATCAAGCATCCAGGGAAAGAATACCGAGGCCAACAGATAAAATAAGGCAGGGAAAGAATACCAAAGGCCAACAGATAAGATAAGGCAGGGAAAGAATACTGAAGGTCAACAGATAGTTGGGACAAGGATTAGTCAGTCTAGACAAGGATTAGTTAATTTGGCTAGTTCCTGGAATTGGCTTCACAACAAGGAATGGGGGGTGGGGGGCGTGGGGGGTTATTTGACACGTAGCAGTACAAAGGGCAAAAACACTTGGTTTGCCAAGCTGCCTGAGTGAGGGCAACACAAAATGGCGACGGAATACAAAATGGTGTCGAAACTGAATTACCTCAGCTAAAAACATGAGCATTGGACAAGTGAAAGACTGTTGTTTAAATCCTCGACCTCGGTGTATTTCTGCCAGCTGTCAAAAGGTGTGTTCTAGCCTCAGGAGTTTATGGTGCATGTTAGAGTGGTTTTCTGAGGTTGCAGGTGTCTCTTCTGGGCGGGCATTGGGTGGAGTACTGATAATTTATGCCATCTTGTGGCTGCCATTCTATAGGACCTTAGTGTGGGAACAATGGCTCCTGTGGAGTAATAAGGGATATTCAAATAGAGTTATGCAAAATGGCAATGCACAGGGTTGGTGTGATTCTTTGAAAGAAGGGGACCCCTACATATCTAATGAACTAGCTATATGCAGGGGAAAAGAACACAATAGGTAAAGGACTATAGCAAGTTAAATTAACAAATGACAATGTGATCTAGGTGTAATGCACTAATCGTAACCACTCATTGTGATCTATCCTGTGATCTAATAATACACAGATATTATCATAAAAATATATATTTTTGTTTATCATATAAATCTCATATTTTCTCCTTTTTTATAGTTTAGTTCAAATCACTTCTTATATAGTAACTTTAACACATCAGTGTACAAAAATAGAATTTTAAATAAAATGATTCATCCTGTTGAAAACACATTTCCAAGATTGACAGTAACTTTTCAATAGATGGACGCAATGCGGTAGATGGAAGCTACATGCGTTTAGGCATTACTGCCTTTATGAGGAGACTGTCTATTGCACTGAAATTCAGTATATAGCAACTTGCAAAGCAGGTAGCGCGATATAGCAGCTTGCTCAGCAGACAATGAATAAAATTATATGGCAGGACGGTGATTTAGAAGACTGACCCCAACTGTTCAACGATATTATGATGATTAGCGATTACGATAATTTTATTAAAAATAAGTTATTGACTATTGTAAGGCATCGCTAATAGTGTATCTGGGCAGAAAGTCACACAGATAAACGTCCGTCCGTATCAATGTGAGCAAACATGAAGGCCAGAAGACCTCTGTTATTTACACCAGTAGTCTTACTTGCCTGAGCACCAGTTCCTGAACAGACACCAGCGTCACCAGCATTACCAGCGTCCCTGTTCTCAGCCTACATCTCGCAGCACCCGCTCCGCGGGTGCCGCTTCGAGGGAGCGGTGGACACTGTAACTCCGGGGCTATCCTGTGGAGGTAAGGCGGTAGTGGGTGTGAGGTGCTAGCGGGGCTGCGAGTGTGCGGGGACTTCGACACCCAGAAGTCCCTGCAAGACCAAGGAAGAGCTTCCGGTCCGCTCTCCCTGCTGGCCCGCCCCCCGCCCCCCCCCACGAGGCTTTTTAGCGTTGGCTTGCCCTGTAACGGGCGGGAGTCTTACTTGCCTGAGCACCAGTTCCTGAACAGACACCAGCGTCACCAGCATTACCAGCGTCCCTGTTCTCAGCCTACATCTCGCAGCACCCGCTCCGCGGGTGCCGCTTCGAGGGAGCGGTGGACACTGTAACTCCGGGGCTATCCTGTGGAGGTAAGGCGGTAGTGGGTGTGAGGTGCTAGCGGGGCTGCGAGTGTGCGGGGACTTCGACACCCAGAAGTCCCTGCAAGACCAAGGAAGAGCTTCCGGTCCGCTCTCCCTGCTGGCCCGCCCCCCGCCCCCCCCCACGAGGCTTTTTAGCGTTGGCTTGCCCTGTAACGGGCGGGAGTCTTACTTGCCTGAGCACCAGTTCCTGAACAGACACCAGCGTCACCAGCATTACCAGCGTCCCTGTTCTCAGCCTACATCTCGCAGCACCCGCTCCGCGGGTGCCGCTTCGAGGGAGCGGTGGACACTGTAACTCCGGGGCTATCCTGTGGAGGTAAGGCGGTAGTGGGTGTGAGGTGCTAGCGGGGCTGCGAGTGTGCGGGGACTTCGACACCCAGAAGTCCCTGCAAGACCAAGGAAGAGCTTCCGGTCCGCTCTCCCTGCTGGCCCGCCCCCTGCCCCCTATATCTTAACTTCCGCCTCCCGCAGCGCGGGACGCAGCCCGGGCGAAGACAGGGCAAAGACTGGGCCGTTTGAGGCCGTTCGAGGTCTGAGCGGTCTGGTCTGGGCCCCTCCTCTTACACCCTCCTCCTGCATCCTGGGATCTGTGTTTGCCTATTTTTGTTGCCCGGGTTGCTAGCCATAGTTAGTCCACATGTGTACCCGCGTTACACGTAATAGGGCGGCCAAGGGAGGGTTGGTCCATAATGGGCCTATGGACGACTTCATCACGCGGACAAGCAAGGCGATAGATCATGAAATCAACAAATTGCAAACTAGAGTGTCTCTTGATTTGGAAGCGGCTAGGAAGCTGTCACTCGAATTTGCCTCCCACAAGAAATCCTCCCTTGGACACATAGCTTCTGTTACTTCCCCTAATCGCACTTGCAATCGGGAGGGCATTGTAACGTTGGCTGATGTTCACGATATGCCTGTTTTGCCCATCCCCCCCACACCTCTAGGTCCACCTGCTCTGCCTGACGGCCTGCCCATTGCTGAGGGTAGCCCTCTCGTTCCCCCCATCTCTACCCCACAATCCTTTGATACATCTTTGGCTTCCACCTCATATGGCGGCCTCGATAGCATCCCGGTGAATTCTAACAAGAGAAAACGTTCCCCCAGTCTAACCTCCCCACGGAAAAAAATGACAACGCAGGGGGGCAACTTGTCCATCGTTGATAATACAATAGCTGATGGCAGTCCGGTTACGTCTTTCTCCTCCCCATTGGTTCCTTGTGGCGAAAATATCGTGGGGCAAGCCCCTTTAGATCCTGGAAGCACCTTACCAACTGAGAGAACAGACCCGGGTTGGATTAATCAAGAAGGGAGGGAGAAGGAATTTATAGGAGTGGTTTGGGAGTCTCTAAAAAATCTTCTATCTCCCCTGGATTTAAGGCTTTCTCGTATAGAGAACAACCTCCTTGAGATGGAGAAAAGCATTATAGCCTTGGCCACTCTTGGCCTGAGAGGCCTTGAATGCCAGGGTCTGATAGACAGTAACATGGTCACACAGGTTCCTACTCCACCTCCCACAGCTATTCCTGGTTTGCCCCCTAATCCTATTGTCCCCTGCCCTACCCAGCCTATCCCCAAACCCCGCACCAGGAGTCTCATTACTGCAAATCCGCCCCCCCAGCCCAGGGCTAACACCTCAAATGCTCCAACAACACAATCTCATATTGGCACTACATCAGCTGCACCGAGAGCACAGAATTCTGTTAGCTCTAGTTCCCGACCTGCCCAGGCCCCTCGGAACAAACCTCCTACTCATTCTTCTGGGGGCCCTCATACCAGGAGTAATTTTCGAGGAGGTTACATCGATCTTCCTCCGGAAGCAAATGATTATGTGGTGGTTTTGACGGGTGTCCCGGAATTAGAGAATGGCCATTACGAACACCAGCATTCCCTACACAATAAAGTCATGCATTGGCTTAATACCTATAGACCTATCCCCAATGGTAGGAGGAGTAGAGTCTTAATGACACGAAGAGTTCCGTGGGTGGGAACCACAAGGAAATCGACCCCCGGTGACTGTATAGTCGTAACCTTTGATGATGTCTATACGGCCAAACATATCTGTTCTCGTGGGAATCAAGACTGGGGCTCCTCTATTGCTCCGAGGCCTCTGTCATTCTTCTATCCCCCCCGTGCTGTATGCCCGCAGGGGGGTATTTGGCCTACAGTCCCCCAACAGCCCAGTTGGGGGTACCCTCCCAATGTGTATAATCCAAATAGTGGCTGGCTTGGAACTGTAATTTCAAATAGGTTTGGCAGCCTGGAGGATGTCGACTGACTCCTAACGCCCCCAGCAACAGCACTACTAAGTAATCCCAATAGCCTTACACTGGAGGCGGGGAGATCGTCTTTGGCGACTACCGTGGGTGTGATTAGTACTGCCCCTCCGACCCAGTCTTCAACTCAGGTCTCCCTTATACAGGATCTGGTGCACCTTCCCTCAGCTGTTTGCTCTCCTATTACTCCCTTAGTTTTAAGCATGACTGCCCCGGATGCCACGCCACCTGCAGCTCCTCTCCAGTCTTCCCGGGTTGATGATATCCATGCCGCCTTTCCAGTTTCTGAGCCACAGTCTGGCAAGACCTTGGCAGGTGTTTCCCAGCTTAAAATTCTAAGCTGGAATGTGGCAGGGCTTGCCCGGAACTTTGACAAACCGGACTGGATTTCTTTCATGGAGCCTTTTGGGATCTGCCTCCTACAAGAAACCTGGTGCCTGGAGCCCGTGCACAGGGTCGGCTTCACGACCTACTCTGTGCCGGCCTCCAGGTCCAAAGGCAGTAAAGGCCGTCCTTCTGGTGGCCTTCTCATCTGGGTCAGTGTATCGTTGGGGCTCACGGTAAAACATATAAATTCCCCATCCCCAGATCTTTTGAGACTCACTATCCAATGCCCGGGGGGCAAGACTCTAGAGCTTTTTAATCTGTATCTCAGGGGGGCCAGGGCGGGGAACTCTAGCCCCTTGTTTTTAACTGGAGTTGAAGAGGAGTTAACTGGCTGCAACATTGACTCCTTCATTATCCTGGCAGGGGATTTTAATTGCTGTTTTGAGCCTCTGGCCAGTGATGACATTTTGGGCACATGGGAGGACGATGCCAAGAGAGGTATTCCCTTGCTCGCTCTTGACCCCATTAAGAAATGGACACAGAATGCCATTGATATTAACGCACTTTGCTTGGAATACGCCCTCAGAGCCACTAATGGCCGTTGCAAGTCAGATACTGGGGGTGCGCACACATTCAACAGGATTGGACACACCTCCAGAATTGATTACGTACTGTTAAACTACAACCTGTGGGAACATGTCCTTGATATGGTCGTCCAACAAACCACGGATAGTGACCACAATCCCTTGGTCCTCTCGCTTGCTCACCCGTGGGACACAGGGGCCACAGCATTATCCCGGCTAACTTGGAGATCATCCCATGAAGTTGTTCCATCTAACTGCGGGAGGCGATTGAAATGGGCTAAGGTTGCTTCTGATGTTGCAAGAATGGCTCAAGTAAAGACCATAATGATGGAAGCTAAGTGTGTCGTAGGCACGCTGGACTCCGACACCCCCATCCTCGTACCATTTGTGGAGACCATTGTATCACTTAGCAATCTTTTTTTGGTTCCTCAGGGGAGGGGGGGGTCCAAGCGGAGAAATGAGACTAGGGGCAGAGATCAATGGTACTCCCCCGCTTGCCGTCAAGCAAAAAGTGAGCTTATCCTGGCGGTCAGCGCTAAAGACCCGGCTTTGATCTCACTAGCTAGGAAAAATTACAAAAAGACCCAAGCTGTGGCAAAGAACACGCACGAAACTAACTTCTGGAGTGATTTAATGGAGGCTGGCTCCAGAAAGGATTCAAGGGCATTCTGGGCTCTGATTAGAGGCAGGGACAGGCCTGTTGATTCCCTGCTAACATGTAACATCACAGGGGAAGTTTGGTTGGCCCACTTTTCTAAACTCTACTCTAACTCCTTGGGGATTTTGGGTCCAAGTAGGGGTACTAGTCATATAGTGCCAGTCAATAGTCCTCATCCTGGCCCCACTTTTTCACCTAGGGAGGTGGAAATAGCAATCAGGTGTATCGTCCCCAACAAGGCGGCAGGCCCAGATGGAGTCCCCGGTGACTTGCTTCGTAGCAACGCAGAGGTCTGGAGCCTATATATTGCTAAACTCCTGAATGAGGCACTGGTGGGTGGCGGTTTCCCGGATTCTAGGAGGGGTGCGGAAGTCGTCCCCATTTTTAAAAAGGGCTGCAGGGACGACCCTGCCAACTACCCACCCATAAGTCTGCTTGATTCCACTCAGAAGGTAGCAGGGAAGGTAGTTTTGGGTAGGATTCTGCAGTGGGCCGAGGAAATGCAGGTTTTGTCTGACTTTCAGGCCGGTTTCAGATCCGGAACCGGTACGATTGAGCAGACATTCCGTTTCCTAATGCTTCATTGGAAAGTGGTTAAACTGGGCAAGGGCAGTCTGTATCTCGCCTTCATCGATCTGCGGACTGCCTTTGACCTTGTTCCACGTAACCAACTGTGGGCTGTACTTGAGGGTATGGGTATGCCCGCGTACTTGTTGGCCTTAACCATCAAATTCCATGAAAGCAACTTTGCCCAAATTAGATGGGGTCAGCAGGGCCAAAAAACCTCTCGGATTTCTGTTGACAGGGGCGTCCGCCAGGGGTGTATGCTAGCTCCCACTCTGTTTTCTCTATACCTAAACGGAGTGGTAGAGCACCTTCTCCAACTACCAGCAGATGCTCCCTCCCTGGCGGGCAGGAAGATACCAACGCTCCTGTTCGCAGACGATACCCTGTTGATTTGGAAATCCCAGAAGGGCCTCCAAACCCTGTTAACGAGGTTCCAGGGCTTTTGCGACGCAAGGGGCTTGGCTATTAACATCAGTAAAACCAAGTTCCTTGTGTTGAATCCCCCCAGGAAGACAGTCCACCCGCCATCTATAGACTCAGTACCTTTAGAAAGGGTCAGGGAATTCGATTACTTAGGAATCAGACTTTGCGATTCCATGAGTTGGAAGGCGCACCACCAAAAAACCATTTTGACACATAGGAGGGTTACGGGCGCCCTCCTAAAAGAACATCGCGCCTCATCCCTTAAACCCATTGGGGTGATACTCGATATCTACAAGGCAAAAGCTGTGAGTGCGGCATTGTACGGGGCTGAGTTGTGGGGTACCCAGAAATTTGACACCCTATCCCATCTGGAGAACAAGTTCCACAAAGACCTAATGCGGCTCCCCCACAGCTCTCCCACTCTACCCCTTCTACTTGATACAGGAACACGATCCATAGCCGATCAGGCCAAGTTACGTCCCCTCCTTCTGTGGGCCCGTATATGGAATGTCCCTGAACTTTCAAGTTATGCGGATGCACTAAGCGAACTTCTTTCAACCCCGGGTTGGTATAAGATCGGTTGGCTCCTGGGAGTAAAGCGCCTCCTTTGTGATTTAGGCCTGGATGACGCTTGGGCCAATAGATCTTCACCACCTAAACAGCTGTTAAAGAAAATATTCTGGATGTGGGTGGATAACGAGAGAGTGTCCCATTCGAATCTGTGCAGATCCGCTGAGGAGTTTTTGGCTATCAAATGCCGTCCCTTCAGAGAACCCTACCTTGATGTGATTTCGAATCCAGTAGATAGGGCGTTGTATTTCAAATTTAGGGCTGGGGTTCTGCCCTTAGGCACAAGGACAGCTAAATGGAAACCACCTTGGCAAACCATAGAAACTTGCCCTTTCTGTACGACCAGGGTTGAATCCATTCCCCATTTGTTGTTCGAGTGCCCAGCCTACGCTGCTCCCCGTCGCAGATGGTTGAAACCGCTCTGCGAGAGGCTGGGCACTCGGTCACACTTGGAGGCCCTACAGCTGTTAAGATCAGACCCTCACCCACTGCTTGCTTGTGGCCTGGCAAAATTCCTGGGGTGGGCTTGGAGGATAAGAACCGCGAGGAGAATGATCCTCCAGTAAGGGTGCCAACCTACACTTCATTGGCCCGGCTGTTTTTTGTATGTGTCCCTTTCCCATTATTCCCTTTCGAAGATGATAATTATGTGCTTGTATAAATGTTTTTAGAATGGATGTTATCTACTATGTTGTATATTTTATATTGTCCTTTTTGAGATCTGTCAGTTTTGATGTATAACTGTTTTTATGCTCACATTGATTTTTACTGTAATGCTTTTATGAAATGAAACATTTCGAAATAAAGCTATACAACAACAATATTTACACCAGGATAATATTATAGCTGGATGATCATATCAATAAATCAGCCAAATGATTATGGCCAACGGATATCCCTGATATTTATTGTGATGAGTTCCTCAGGGGGCTCTAGTTGGATAGCGATGATCTATAGTACACCTCAGGTACCGCCATAAGGGATATCAGTAGAGAGTACTAGTCCAAACATAGTGTTGAGCAAAGAGCCCACTTGCCTTAAAACAGGAAAGAGAAGCCTAACGAAAATTAGCAGGTGCTTACCCTCAGTAAAGGCATGAATGGAATCAGACAAAAATCCAAGGTCGATCAAGTGGCGCAAGCAGGGCTGAGAGATCATACAGCCTCCAAGAGGAGAGGTTCAATAGATAGGTATTTAAGTGAATCAACTTACCATGAGCAGCGAATGTCAGTTCAAACCCCAAGAAATCACCAGACAAGTGGCACAGCTGTACGCCAACTACAAACTTCAAGTGTAAGCATGGAATCGGAGATCCCTGGATGCAACCCAGATCACAGGCCTCGAACCAGCCCCGCAACTGCTGAACCAGGTCCAGGCATAGTACGGCCATGCAGAACCAGGCACAGATCCATTTCCCCTTATGGAACTAACAAACAGGAAATTATGTAGCATAAGTACGGAGAACAAGACATAGTAGTCTTCAAAATCTAAAACAGTTGAATGTTGGCGGATGTTGTTGTGTACATTGCACAGCATTGTTCAATTTCTTAAATTTCACTGTGAAAAGTTAGAGGTCCAAGTTGATCTATTAAATACCTTAGCTGTGTATGTTTTTGGAATTGATGCCAGGCTTAAAGCCTTTAACAACTTGATTCTGCGGGTTCAAGAAACCCTTACAATCAGTGCCATTACAGACAGTGTCAGGCCTGGCCCTTGTGCCTGTTCTCCAATAATAGACAAACTCTCTACACTGCCGCAAGTCCTATCATCCATCATCACAGACCTAAAAAAACAAGTAATGGCATCTCCCCTGATTGGAAGCTCTAATGAAGGAGCACCATAGATCTATTCTGGCAATATGCTGACAAAAACCGAGGAGCCCTCGAAAATGGACCCATACAATGACTCACCAACTACGTTTGGTCTACAGTCAACGTGTATACCTGAAGGTCACAGGAAGCTGACCATGGGTTTTGCAAGGATCTAAACAGCTCAAACACTCAAAAGGACCCTTTGAAAACAGGCCCCATACAATGTCCTTCCAACTGCGTCAACAGTGTGCGTAGCTGAAATTCACATGAAACCAGCCTCAGGGTGTTTGAAAGACCTTTATACAAATATTTTAAATCCCTTGGTAAGGATACAAAAATAAATGCATTATGTGGAGAAGCCCCAGTCGGATTTACAATGCAGCCTGCCCAGTGGAGAGCAACTCAAGTCTACAATTGTGCCCCCCGCCAACCGTCGAGGAAGTACCCTTCATAGCGTAACAGACTAAGAAAGGTAAGAAAAATCATCATCAGGCAACCAACCACTGTAAATCTAAGAACCAATAAAAATGTACCCAATCTTTTTTTTAAAAAAAACCTATTATCAAGACAATGTATGTGATACAGTTGTACATGCTCATGTCTAGATATTGCAATTTTCAAAATAGGAACATATCTTTGAAGTACAATAAACAATCTGTCCCAGCTCGACATCAAAAGTAGAAAAGATAGGGGCCAAATAAATAATATTGTGATGATTTGTACAATGTTCAAGGTGTCCTTCACACTCCATGCCCCCTGAGCTGTCTCTTAACAGTAGAGGACTTCATCCACCCCATCTTATCCACAGCATGCACAGTGTCCAAGGGAGGTTGATCAAACCACCACAGGGTATAACATTGGGAATATGGCATCGTTAATGTGTGGCCTAAAATGTCTACCCTATTCCTGAAGGGACTATACCTGAGCCCACCTGGGAGTCAGAGGAGTTTTGGAGGGAAATCATATATGACTTATAGGGGCCCCAGATGTGTTTGGGACAAGAGGAGCTAGGCATGGTGCTGGAGTAAACTTTGCTATTTGTGTTGCAATAGGCGAGACTGTTTAACCAGCCTTGCAAAGTAGGGACAGTTGCCCGACCCCAGTGGTTTGCAATTTCTCGCTTGGCCAAGAGCAGGCCGAGGGATGCAAACTTGCAGGTAGTCTTTGGAAAATGTATTGTATCTCCCAAGAGCGCCACTTCGGGTGTGGGGATGAGGGAGAGCTTAATCATGTCACCTAGCATTTTGTGAACAATCTCCCAGAAGGAATGAATAATGGGGCAGGTCCATGTGAGATGGGCAAAGTCAGCGTGTGGGGCACAACATTTCCGGCAAGTGTGTGGTCTACTAGGATCCAGCCTATGAATTTTAACAGGAGTGATGTATATTCTGCACAAAAATGTAAAATGTAGCAATTTATGCCGGCTATTTAATGAGATATCTTTCGTTACTTTACAGCATTTGGCCCATTGGTCATTAGTGATGGGGCGCCCCAGATCAGTTTCCCAGTCTCTACGGACCTTGTCATCTATGGCTGGGATCATTGCGGAACAGGACTTGTAGAGTTTAGCTATCAGGTGTACAGTTTTCTCGCTTTCAAGGAGGAGGGAAAGAGGAGCTAATGAATCTGGCTCCAGCGGGTACCCCGGCAACATTGCCCTCAGTGCCGAATGCAGCCATCCATGAATGTAGCATCATGGAAGCGCGCTTCTTCCGTTGCCGAGAAAATGTGACCGCCGGGGTATAAGTCGCCCAATAAAGCACGAGAGAATTTAGCCATTGTGCTTTGCACAAGTTTTTCGCCTATAATAGGAAACCAGCGGGCGTTCGGGAGAGGGAGAGCCGAATAGAATATCATCTGTGGGCCTATATATTGTGTAGGTTTATCCCAGGACCAGCTAGAAGTCGATACAGTTTGTATATCAGTAGGGTCCCAAGGCACGTCTCTGGACAGAACAGTGTCTAGTTGGTCACGGAGAACAAAATCTGCCACTGGGCGCAGAAACAGGATCCTGGCATCGGGATGGTGCCACGCAAAAGCGTAGCTACATTAAGCTACGGGATAATATAAGTGGAAGTCTGGAACCCCAAATCCGCCCCTGTCATATGGTAAAGTGAGAACCTGCCAGCGAACGCGTGCCTGCGTGCCACCCCAGACCAATTTAATGAGAAGCGACCGAATTTTTAGAACAAAATTGTTTGGGAGAGGGATGGGGATATTATTAAACAAGTACAAAAATTTGGGAAGGACAGTCATTTTAATAATGGCAACTCTGCTCGCAAGAGACAATGGGAGGCACAGCCATTTCCCTGTAAACAAAATGCGTCTTACCTACTACGAATACATCAAAAAATTCATAGACCACCCGGGATAGTCTGAAGCGTTGTCCAGATCCTCCAAGTGTGTTACCTAACACTAAACCCCTGGGTCAAAGATGTACATTTAAAACAAAAAGGACAGGTCCCAAAGTTTCAAAAAAATGCGTGAACACTGAGAGAGCACCTCACGGATGTAACTCCAGAGGGGGTTCCTGGTTAGCAATGTCCAGTGTACCCACTTCTCATCATCGGTTGCTCTCTCTGTGTGGAGTGTGAGAAAAGGTCAAAAAAACACACAAATAGTGGTATAGAAACCACAAACCAGTGCCAAAGTGCACTTAAATAGTGTATCTGTATCCATGTGAACCCAAAACCAAAGACTAAGAAAAGTGTGAAGTGCAACAATTGTTAAAAAGAATTAATGACAAGGGTTGCTAGCTTTCTGTCTTTATTCTGGAGCTGCAAGCCTTCCAAGTTAAAAATGGATTTTCATATACCATACACATTCAAAAATTGCCGACATGTTTCATTGCTATCCATTCAGCAAATTCATCAGGGCAGTCTGAGGTTCTTAATCATCACACTCATATGTATATCTAGGACCTGTATCAACAAGATAAAACAGAACACAAAGGTGAAATAATGAAACCCCTAGCCAGGGGCTTTCTACTGAAGGTCACTCTTACAGCGACCATCGTTATATGGGCCTCAAGATTACCTTATGGTTGCCACATCCGGACGTATCGGCAACCATGTGTTGGACCCCGTGTCTACTGATCACGTGTCCTTCGGTGCTTTGGTAAGACTCAAGCCCGCTGGGGAGATAAATATGCATAAGAAAAACCAATCGATGATTTAGCAGTGAATGTACAGGTTTCTTCATTCATTACGCACAGTTACAGGAAATTCTACACAGCGCCGTAATGTCCTCCCGGCATCATCCATGATTATATGACCCATTTGCAAAAAGTATAGCCGGCAGTACAGCATAGGCAATATTCCATCGAAATTTGCCAGGTATACCCGCTTCGTACCGCAAGTAATGCAGGGAGAAAAAACGCGTCATCTTTACAAGCTTTCCGGCCGAACTGACAGTCCGGAAAACATACCAACGGGCTTACCCAATACGCCCGTAGCATTTCACGGACCGGTCCAATTGACCGACGCCCCATGTCACGACACGCAAACCAGGGTGTCAAAAAGTGTGTTAACCGCAACAGCCGCTGCCTCTACCCCGCATCTAGCTTCCTTACCTATGCCGCGTCCCTCCGGCACTCCCGGCGGTTCTACAACAGGCTACCGTCGCGGAGGAGTATACGTAGGGGCTCCGAGCCCCACCCACTGCGTGACGAAACACGTCGCGCTCCTGGCAGGTTGCGGCGGCCATCTTAGATCGGGGAGCAGCTCGTAGAATATACGAGATGCGGGACTAACTGAAAAGAGGCTCACTGGAGACAACATTCAGTATAGAAAACCAGGGAAACAAATCGTAGTAATTAAAATTACAGCCATTATTACACATGGGCAGTCAAGTTATATTGATTATAAATGCAGCCACTATTGCAATTTAGTTGTGATCACAACAACGAAAATCATATATTGTAACCACCAACATGAATTTAAGTGCAGTTGTGAAAAGAATTTAAGGTATAACTATTTTTATAACGCTGAGCAGAGCATTGTATGTGTTGGCCATTATCTTTTCCTTATGCTCAATGTTGAATCGCCTTTCTTATCTAGGTGGGGGCACAGCTCTGTGTGCAGTTCCTTTAGTAAATTAAAATGGCCAGATCTTATATAACTAGTCTAGTTTCAAGGCAGAATTGATAAAAGAGCTGACAGGGAACTCTTAGAATTAAAACAAGGGAGTTCAGACCTCCATGCATATCTCGCCCATTTTAATCACAGAGACAGTCTGGCCAGAAGAAAAAAGGGCAGCAATATTTTACCAGAGCTTAAAAGATGATCTTAAGGATTTGTTAGCACAGGTGGAAACAAACCGAAGGATTACATTGCTCTTATTAATCTTTCCCTTAGACTTGACCATCGAATCAATTAGCAAAAAGGTGATCAGTGTAAGAATATTGGTAAAGTCCATTGGGTGTTTAAATCCTCAACTGGCCCCTATACCCAATGCTTACTTGAGCTTACTTATATTGGAACCATTTGGGCTCCATTATGTGAAGAGGAAAGAGTTTGAATTGGTCTTTCATGGCAAGAAAGAGCACTTTGTGACATAATGCCCAACTAAACCTAGAAGTGAACTACCAGAGGGAATTTTAGGGTTCAGATATTGTGGGCGCACTGCCTCAAGTTTAACGTTCACGTTTAAAAGAACACAAATGGTGATTGGGTGGTGCGTGAAGAGCAGACGGAAAATTGCCCCAAACCGTCTAAAAAAGTCAAAGACCAAACACAATTGAACAGCTGAGCTCTCGCAACCACAAACAGAGTTCCACAATTCAGTAAATTGTTAAGTAGAGAAACACAAGATAAAATAGAAGCAGATCCTTTGGTGTGAGTCTTGTCCCAGCAGGGGTCCGCTCATGACAGACGGCCACCGGGAACCTACGGAGGAGGGATACCGAACATTAGCTTACCGCCAACCAGGAAACATACCCGTTTTCCTTGGTTTTCAACCTTATGGATCCCCTCCCGGTATACACTTTTCACACAGCTTGATTCAGAGACTCTTAACCAGGAAGTCTCTGACACCTCTAAGGAATAGACGCTACTAGTCCAACAATACGTGATTTTATGTACAGGTCTACAGGACACTCCGTCTCTTTACAACCGGAGATAATAGATGTGCAGTAATCCCTGTGTTATATAGCAGCTTTCTAGTCCACCTACGTGGAACACTGCTATAAGGCCCAGACCGCACTCGACCCAACTTTAGGGTTGGAGTCTAAGCCCTGAAGAGTCGTGTTGACTCTACGGCACACGACGAAACACGTGTCGGCTTACTGTTATTCCTCAAGTCTGGACCCAATAAAACTCCACCCTGCTGGGACAAGACTCACACCAAAGGATCTGCTTCTATGTTATCTTGTGTTTCTCTACTTAACAATTTACTGAATTGTGGAACTCTGTTTGTGGTTGCGAGAGCTCAGCTGTTCAATAAACATAGAAGTGAATTTAAGACCAAATCAGTAAACTCAATTCAAGAATAGCCGAAGGAAAACTAGAATGCTCAAAGGATACAGAAGGGGACCTTTTGAGGGCAATATGGAGAATCCCTATATTAACTTTAGAATTTTTAAAAGGACCTACAAAACACCTCATACTATCCATGTCGATGATGTTTCGGAAATTCCCTGCCCGTGATTGTCATGATTGATTCTGGCACCCCCGGGAACTTTATTGATTCCACTATGGTCCAAGTTCTTCAGATTAAACTACTTAAAAAGAACGATCCAGAGTTTGTTTTTGCTGTAGGCGGAAAAACCTTTGACATTGGGTCCTATCATGACTACACAGAACAAGCACAGTTAAGATATGTTGGTGCTAATGGTATACATGAGGAACTCATTAGTTTCAATGCTATTGATGCACCACAATATGGATTAATTCTCAAAATCCCATGGCTGGTTCTCCGCAATCCTCTGATACATTGGTACTCTTGCATGGTAGAGTTTCCATCTGTTTATTGTCGTGACCAGTGTCTAAAGCCATTGAATATTACTAAGAGGAATCATTTTGCTTCTCCAATACAATCTCTTATACCATCCCTTGTGGTTGCCACATTCGCAGTAAAAGATACTGAAGTTCCCAACTGGTATACATTTTTTCTGATGTCTTTGATAAGAAATGAGCAGAACAATTGCCCCCTCATGGGCAATATGAATGTCAAATAGACAGTGCCAGAAATTGAAGTCCCCAACTGTAGAATACATGGTCTTACTGAGACTAAAACCCAACATCTCAGAGACTACCTTGACAAATAGCTGGCCAATGATTTCATTCAACCATCTAGATCTCCTGCAGCCGGCCCATTTGTGTTTGTAACCAAGACTAGTAGCGAGTCAAGAACGTGTATTGACTACTGTACCTTGAATAAGATCACTGTAAAGAATACATTTCCCCTGCCACTTATCCCAGTTTAACTAGATCAAGTAAAAGGCTCCCACAGGAGAGGGACTTATCATTTGGTAAGGGTCCGCAGAGGGGATAAATTGAAGACTGCTGCAAGAACCCACTTTGGTTTATTTGAGTATCCTGAAATGCTGTTCATGTTATGTAATGCCCCAGCAGCTTTCCAATATTTTATCAATGATGTGCTTAGGGAATACTTAGATAATTTTGCTGTAGTTTACATCGATGACATACTGATATATTCTCCAAATTAACACACCAGTACAACATGTAGATGTAGCAGTGTCTTGAGAAAACAAAAGCTGTATAGAAAGTTAATACAATGTTAGTTCCATGATACAGAGCTTAAATTCCTGGTGGTCAGTTTTTCTCCTTCTGGCATGAGTATGGATTGGCCAACTGCAAAGAATATACGAGACGTACAGTGTTTTTTGTGACTCAACTATTTCTCAAGAAGATTCATTGATCACTTTTCCAAGTCATAACACCCATTACACATTTATTGGAAAAAGGAGTACTATTTCATTGGCCTCCAGATGCTGAACAGGCCTTACAAACACTGAGTGAAAATCCATCAGAGCAAACACGAATCTTTCAGTGACACCTTTCTTATTGATCGGGCCGATAATGTCCAGTGCCAGTTTTTCCCATAGTTTGTCTGGACAGGAAACTGGGGAAAGCGGTGCCACCTGGGTGTGTTTAGGTTTGTCACTGTTGGTGCATATGGTGCAGTTCTTGACTTTGGTCTCAATCATAGAATCCCTGTTGGGGAACCAATAGTGCTCTCTGAGTCTATTTTTTTGTAAGGCTTCTCCCTAGGTGGCCCTCATGAACCAAGTCTATTATTTTGTCTTTCAAACCTTCTGTGGGGATGATTTTGTTGTTGCTCCATATGCAACCATTATTCATGTTGATTTCATGTCTTACTTCCCAGAATTTGTCATGGTCTTGGCTGACACTTTAACGCAAAGCTGGCCAACCTTGAATTGTATACTTTTCAAGACAGAAAACGGTGGCATCTTGGGTCATGCACGAGAACCATTCCTCTTGCTTTATTGTGGAGGAGTGGACCAGTAAAATGGGAAATTGAGATGTTTTAAAGTTTTCTGAAACATCTAATGGTGCCCTCGAAAGGAAGTCAGCTGCAGTGTTGAGGTCACCCGCAACATAATCAAGTTTAAAAAGGAAGCTGTCAAGGCCTAATACCCCTCTAGCTACCCTGGGTGTTATGTTGGCTGAGCCTTTAGAACTGAACATATAAATGAGGGGCTTCTGATCTCGGCGAACACTAAACTTTATTCACACAGGTAGAATTTAAAATGTTTAATCACCCAAAAGCAGGCCAGGGCTTCCCTCTCTATGACGGAATAGTTCCTTTCTGAGTTGTTAAGGGTGCGGGAAGCGAAAGCGACAATGCGTTCTCTCCCACCGATGACTTGAGAGAGGGTTGCTCCTAAGCCTTTATTGCTGGCGTCGGTGGTTAGAATGGTTTTTCTGGAAGGGTCGAAAGTGGACAAGTGAGGGGCATTTAAAATGTTTCTTTTAATTTTGTCAAAGGCTGCCTGGTGCACCTCTAGCCATTTGAAAGGAGTATGATTTTTGGTGAGCTCCCTAAGATCGTTTGAAATATCAGAAAAGTTCTTAACATATTTGGCCATGTATTCTGCAAGACCCAGGAAGGATAATAGTTCTTACTTGGAGGTGGGTGCATTAGCTTTTTCGGCAGAATCAAGGAGGCTTAATTTAGGTTTAAATCTATCCCTAGATATGGTGTGCCTGAGGTAATCAACAGTTCCCACCCCGATTTGACATTTTTCCTCTTTAAGGGTAAGACCCGCCTCCTTGAATCTCTTGAGGACTGTGCTGAGAGAGGAGTCATGTTCATCAGGGGTTGCTCCGTAGATCAAGACGTCGTCTTGGAAGCACATGGTTTTGGGGACCCCGTCAAGTATGTGCTGCATTATTTTTTGAAACACCGCTGCCGCTGAAGGGAGTCCAAACGACATTCTGAGAACATGTATGACCCCAGTGGAGTGGTAAAAGCTGTTAATTCTCTGGAGTCTGGATGCAATTCTACCTGGTGGTAGACACTTGAAAGGTCTAGTACACTGAAGCAGGTGGCCTCCCCCATGATACTTAAAACCTCATGGATACGTGGAAGTGGGTGTCTTTCAATGATCATGTTATCATTAAGGTCGATGCATAATCTAATGTCATTCCTGTGATCTTTCTTGTCGATGACCAAAGATGCAACCCATGCGGTGCAGTCCACTGGTTGTATAACACCAAGGGACTGTAGTCTGGCCAGTTCCGTTTTTAGGAGTTCCCTTATAAGGTGAGGTATGGGCCTGGCTTTGTATGCAATAGATTTGGCTTTGGGTTTCAATTTTATTTTATGTTTGAAATTCTTATGGAGTCCTAGATCAGAAGTGAAAACCTCAGGGAACTCTTTGACGAAGGTTTTACCCTGGGTGGAAAAATCAATGGTGAAAACTTGCTATGGGTTGTTAGGGTCCAGTTTTTATTTGGAAGAAAAGAAATTAGGAACTGGTTTTAAATGAAGGGCAAGGACGGACAAGAGACAGCAAAAACTATGGTGAAACGAAGTGCATGGTACAAAATTGAGGATTTCATTTTATTAATTTATCATTATGGTAAAAAACATCATTACTTTATTACAAATTTTTGTCGTGTGCATGCCTCCACTATACATGTGATTACTAATCTACATATATATACATGTCATTGCATATCATTGCATTTCAAATAATAATTTGATTTGAAAGCTATGTGGAAGCTTGTTTTAACACACTACACATGAAAACATGGCTAGGTATGACATCTACGCGCGTTTCGGCTGAGGGCCTTCATCAGGGAGCCATGTGAATATCCAAGTGAACCTATGCACATAGAGAAATATAAACAATAACAGTGCTTGTCAGTGTCCGTGAAATGTCCTAAATATTTACATGTTAAAAAAAAAAAAAAAAAACTAAGAGAAGTTATAATACATTTATACAGTGATAGAAAACAAGACAATAATGTCCTAAAAAATGCTCAAACCTGTCCTATTATTTACAATTATATACAATTCGTTGCCCATTTAGACTAGTGCGTCTATGGTCCTATTCATATGGCGTTAGTACTGATTTATTATTACATTCTAGGGTATCAATGCTAACCACATAGGCACTGATACTGGTGTTGTGCAGGGCATAATGAGAGGTAGACATTAGTGTTTATAGATGTAGAAAAAGTGTGGAGAATAGTACAGGGTAAAGGGAAGAAGGATAAAGAGAAAGGGAAGGTGGTGGGGAAAAGTGGAGGGGGAAAGGGGGAGGGGGGAAAAAGAACAGATCGGTTCGGATGCATATAGAGAGCCATGGTTATACCTGGATGCACAAGATGGTGCAGATTCTCGCAGGGAGGGAGGATAGAGTAGTCTGAAGTAATGGGCAATCTGTCTTGGCGACGTAGGTACTAGGTGATGACATAATATTAGATGCAAGGATGTTAGTAGCTCAAAATGAGAATATTCCAAGAGTATAACACAGGAGATAAAGGATGGATGAATACCTGTGTTATATTTTACTCTTTTTGTTCCCCCTTCTTTGGATCGATGTCCTCTTATTTTAGTGTTAGCTTTGAGTTCTAAGCTGTTAAATGCAAAGAACATAGGGAGAAATTATATGGGTCGTGCTTGTCCCTACAGGTATAAATAGGTGGAACAAGGCAGAGATATTACCTGTAAAAATAGTCCTAAATCGTTGGTAGGCTACTTGATGTAGGCGCCAGGAGAGAGGTGTGCGGGAGACCTACATGTCAGGAGACATTGATGATGAATGATTAATAAAGGTTATCTTATGGGGACAGTAATAGTCATGACCTTTGTGGCCCAATAAATACCTGCAAATTATCCTCAAAAGTTCTCTAAATAGGGGTTTCTGGACTTTTCTTATAGCGCTGATAGTCTGCATATCAGGGGACATAACCAGAGGCAAGATTTAGAAAGGGATATTCTGGCGACAGTTTTTTTGAATGGTAGAGACGGGTGTAAACAGATACCTGTGAATTGTCCTCAAAGATTCTCTTAATAGGGGTTTCTGGACTTCTCTTGTAGCGCTGACAGTCTACATGTAAAGAGACATAACCAGTGACAAGATTTAAAAAGGGGGGTTGTTCTGACGACGGTTCTTTTTAATTAAGAAAACGAGCGTAGACCTGGTCATTTACAATAAAGTACCTTCTAGTGGCGTCCAATGTGCTTCCAAACGGGGTCTGTGGGCTTCTGGGGTTTAAAGAGCGAATGCCGTCATAATTCTGGCGGTGCGGAAAGGATCTACATGGTAGGGGAGACAAAACCGAGCGTTATTGTCCGGCTGCGCTTGGGGAGGCGTGCAGGGGCGCTGTTTAGTGGCGGGTGGTTGTATGCGGTCCGGTGCTTACCTGATGATTGTTTTCCATTCGCCTTCCGATGAGGGGGTTCTGCCGACGTCTGTACAGATACAGCCAGGTGTGGAAGGGACTGTGTGGCGCCCGGCGTATTTAAACCGAGGGAGTTGATTTAGTGGACCAATACACTAGCGCGATGGTGTGGGTAGAGAGGTCAATGACGGACTTTGCGTAAAGGCATCCCGGAACAGTAATGAAAGCGGGCGGGCATATTGGAAGGATAGGGCATACCTATTAATGCTTGATATTTGAAGTAAATCTTATCCGTATATTTGGGGAGGGGAGGGGGGGCACGAAAGCGGGGTTTTTTTTATTATTAATAAAGAGACACTGAATAGACGCACAATGTTTCTTGTTGTGGGTGTCTTAGTGGGGAAGTTCTGCCGGGACAATGCATTTGCGCGATAATTTAGGCAGTGAGGTCGATGACGGACTGTGCACGATAGCTTGATGGGATAATACTGAAAGCGGGCGGACATATTGGAAGGGTGAAGCAAACCCTTTGATGCTCAATTTTTAAAGTAATTTTTATCCGTTTTATCCAGATATAGGGGGGGGGGCGGTGTTTTTGGGGGGGGGGGGGGGGGGGAGGGTTTCTGAGACATGAGTGAGTGGGAGCACAATGCGTCTTAGTGTAGGTGGTGTCAGATAGTTAGGAAATATCTGGACCAGTTGGGTGCAGGAACCTACTTTTTTAGCCAGGGTTGTATTTCAGTACTTGGTCCCACGGTATTTCGTTGTTCATCCCCTTCATATACGTATCCAGGGTAAAAATCCAATACACCTCGCGACATTTACGCACCTGTGTGCTGAGTGCACCAGACGATTTGCGGATTTTTTCTAGGATGAACCAACGAATATCGTTGGAATTGTGTTTGGCCTCTTGGTAGTGTTTGACTAGGGGGGCTTGTATTTTGCCTGTGCGGATGGCTGATCTATGCTCTGATAGACGCGTGGACATCATCCTTGCTGTTTCGCCTACGTAGCCCTTGTTGCATGGGCAGAGTAGGAGATAAACCACATTGGTGGTTTTGCAATTGGTTAGAGTTTGAGAGCAAATGTTATTATTGTTGAAACTGAGCTCTTTGGTTTCAATTGCGAACTCACAGGCAGTGCAGTCAAGGCATTTATAGTTGCCTACAACTGGTCTCAAGTCGGTGAGTGTTCTTTGTGTGAGGGCTTTTTTGTTAGGTTCCATTCTTGATCGTACTACCAGATCTTTAAGGTTTTTGTTTTTCCTATATGCAAACATTGGCTTAGGGAGTTGACTTTCTTTAGGTTTTGTCGCATTGAGGATGTGCCAATTTGAAAAAATAATGTGTTGAAGCTTTGCATTCATAGTAGAGTGCCTAGTTACAAAGACCATCCTGGATTGCGGTTCTTTGATATGAGGTGTTAAAAGATGTTGTCTGTCAAAGAACCTTGCTCTTTTGTATGAATCACGCACCAGGCGTTTGGGGTATCCACGAGATATAAATTTGAGTTTCATTTCTACTGCTCTTCTGTCAAAGTCTGTGACGGAGGAGCAGTTCCTTCGAACCCGAAGGAACTGACTGAAAGGGATGCTGGATTTCTGAGTTTTCGGGTGATAACTGGTGTAGTGCAGTAGTGTATTGCGAGCAGTTGGCTTCACATATAGGTCTACCTTGAGATGGTTATTCTTATTGATGATATTGATATCTAGAAACTCAACATGTGTCTGGCTCGATGTAACCGTGAAGTGTATGTTCCTATCACATAAATTTAGCCATGACACAAAGGTAGACAGGGGTTCTGTTTCTGAGGTCCAGATAAAAAAAATGTCATCAATATAGCGAGCCCATGATGAGATGGACTCGCTAAAGGGGGCAATTTCGTTGTAAATGAATTTGGACTCAAATTCAGCCATATAGATATTGGCTACGGTGGGCGCACATGAGGCTCCCATGCTGACGCCCATGGTTTGTTGGTAAAGAGAACCATTAAAATCAAAGGTATTTTCTGATAGGACTATTTTTAGGCAGTCCAAAATGAAATCTTTGGGGCAGTCAATTTGGTAGGTGTCAATGAACCAAGAGACAGCTTTAATCGCTCCCGGTTGCGGTATATTTGAGTATAGAGCCTCTATGTCCATAGTGGCTAGCCATTGTCTTTCAGGGTCAAATGTAAGGGATTCCACGATGTTAATGATGTCTCTGGTGTCCTTAACGTGGGATGGAGTTTTTGATATATGGGGCCTTAGGATGGTGTCAATGTATTTTGATAAGGGCTCGGTAATGGATCCAATAGTTGAGACTATGGGTCTGTACGGTGGGTCCTGGCTGTTTTTATGTATCTTTGGGACTCCATATATTGCTGCCATTTTAGGTTGGCGAACATTAAGAAATTGCCACTCCTTTTCGCAGATCACGTTGTCGTCGAGAGCCTTAGTTGTTAAGGACAGAATCGCAGATTGGACTCTTTTTGTGGGGTCTTTTTGAACTGGGAGGTAATGGTTGGTATTATGTAGTAGTGTCTCCATGTTCAATATGTATTGATTGGTGTCTATTACAACTATGCCTCCCCCTTTATCACAGCATTTGATCGTGATGTCTTTGTCAGTTTTTAGTTCTGCAAGGGCTTGATGTTCCTCGTATGAGATGTTGAAACTGGGAGGGGGTATATATTTAGTGGCAGCTGTGAGTTTGTTGTACACAACATGCTCAAATGTGGCAATTTCTGGCGCTACTTGTTCTAGAGTTGGTAGAAAGGTGGATGCTGGTTTCAGCCCTGATAGGTTGGTGGCGTTTTCTACTTCTATGGTGTTTGATTCAAAGAAGTTTTGGAGTCTGATCTTCCTAAAGAAGGTCATGAGGTCTTTAAACAGTTCAAACCTATTGATATTACAGTGAGGGACGAAAGAAAGCCCTTTGGTTAATAGCCTTTCTGTTGCTGGGGTGAGGGATTTACTGCTCAGATTAAAGATAGGTATCTCTTCTAGTCGCGCCAGTATTGTGCATGGCGGGTCACAAGATATTGGTTGGGGTTGGAGTATATTGCTGGAGCTTCCTGGTAGTTCTGAGGAGGAGGGGGATAGGCATGCATCAAAGGGCCTGGGTATTGAGGGTTGGGGGGCAGTGGGTAGTGCTGATTGTATTGTTGTGGGTTGCCTCTGTATCGTGGCTGGTATCTCGGTTTCCAGCGTCCCTGGGGGTTCCCTCGCCTGGATAAAAAAGGCCTATTGCCTCTATTTTGTCCTCCTCTTTGTTGCCCTTCCTGATCTGGGTCGCTGGTATTGCTTTCATTGTCTGACCCTGATGTATTGGAGAAGGTGGTCACTTTTTTAGGGACCGGTTGTTGGTTTGAGGCATAGGTGTTGTCGCCCAAAGGCTCTGGTTGGTAATAATTTTCTGCCAGATAAGGATAGACTTTCTCATTGCTAAAGTATTGGATATCTTTTTTAAGTTTATCTGTTTTCCTCTTTAGGAGATAGTCATTATATGATTGTAGGTCTTTTTCCATCTCCTCTAATTTCTTTATTGCATCTTCTTTGGCCGTGTTGTTTTTAAGTTTTTGCTCTAGTTCTGTTATTTCTGTTAGGAGGGTCTCTACTAGATGCTTGGCAGTCTCTACTATTAGCATCATGAGATCCCTCGAGCATCTATTTGCTATAAGGGACCATCTTTCTAGGAATCTTCTTATCTGGACGAAAAGCCCTGGGATGTTTTTAACTCGTAGGCCCTGAGGGATGACTCCAGCTTTCAAATATTGGAGCATAAAGTGGCCATGCAATTCTATTCTTTTTGTTTTTTTCTTCAAAGCTAGTAGTTGTTGATATTCAGTGTTTTGTAGGTTTGTGCTTACCGGGTTTTCTGTGGCAGCTAATTCGCCTACCATAGACACAAAGTCATCATCAGAGAACCCAAATGTGAGTAGTTTGTCCATAATGGATAAGTGGAAAGACAAGGTGTAGGGGGGAGTGCAAGATGCAGTGAGTAGGTAAACCGTGTGGACAACACAAAAGTATGTAGGAAGGTACAGGTTCAAGATGAAGATTACAGCTAAAATTAAAACTAACTAAACCCCCGCACAGACAGGCTGTGGAGAAAATATATGTAAAAAGGAAGGGGTATCCCCGACTAGAGTTCCTAATTCGGGATAGGTATACTATTTGGAAGAAAAGAAATTAGGAACTGGTTTTAAATGAAGGGCAAGGACGGACAAGAGACAGCAAAAACTATGGTGAAACGAAGTGCATGGTACAAAATTGAGGATTTCATTTTATTAATTTATCATTATGGTAAAAAACATCATTACTTTATTACAAATTTTTGTCGTGTGCATGCCTCCACTATACATGTGATTACTAATCTACATATATATACATGTCATTGCATATCATTGCATTTCAAATAATAATTTGATTTGAAAGCTATGTGGAAGCTTGTTTTAACACACTACACATGAAAACATGGCTAGGTATGACATCTACGCGTGTTTCGGCTGAGGGCCTTCATCAGGGAGCCATGTGAATATCCAAGTGAACCTATGCACATAGAGAAATATAAACAATAACAGTGCTTGTCAGTGTCCGTGAAATGTCCTAAATATTTACATGTTAAAAAAAAAAAAAAAAAACTAAGAGAAGTTATAATACATTTATACAGTGATAGAAAACAAGACAATAATGTCCTAAAAAATGCTCAAACCTGTCCTATTATTTACAATTATATACAATTCGTTGCCCATTTAGACTAGTGCGTCTATGGTCCTATTCATATGGCGTTAGTACTGATTTATTATTACATTCTAGGGTATCAATGCTAACCACATAGGCACTGATACTGGTGTTGTGCAGGGCATAATGAGAGGTAGACATTAGTGTTTATAGATGTAGAAAAAGTGTGGAGAATAGTACAGGGTAAAGGGAAGAAGGATAAAGAGAAAGGGAAGGTGGTGGGGAAAAGTGGAGGGGGAAAGGGGGAGGGGGGAAAAAGAACAGATCGGTTCGGATGCATATAGAGAGCCATGGTTATACCTGGATGCACAAGATGGTGCAGATTCTCGCAGGGAGGGAGGATAGAGTAGTCTGAAGTAATGGGCAATCTGTCTTGGCGACGTAGGTACTAGGTGATGACATAATATTAGATGCAAGGATGTTAGTAGCTCAAAATGAGAATATTCCAAGAGTATAACACAGGAGATAAAGGATGGATGAATACCTGTGTTATATTTTACTCTTTTTGTTCCCCCTTCTTTGGATCGATGTCCTCTTATTTTAGTGTTAGCTTTGAGTTCTAAGCTGTTAAATGCAAAGAACATAGGGAGAAATTATATGGGTCGTGCTTGTCCCTACAGGTATAAATAGGTGGAACAAGGCAGAGATATTACCTGTAAAAATAGTCCTAAATCGTTGGTAGGCTACTTGATGTAGGCGCCAGGAGAGAGGTGTGCGGGAGACCTACATGTCAGGAGACATTGATGATGAATGATTAATAAAGGTTATCTTATGGGGACAGTAATAGTCATGACCTTTGTGGCCCAATAAATACCTGCAAATTATCCTCAAAAGTTCTCTAAATAGGGGTTTCTGGACTTTTCTTATAGCGCTGATAGTCTGCATATCAGGGGACATAACCAGAGGCAAGATTTAGAAAGGGATATTCTGGCGACAGTTTTTTTGAATGGTAGAGACGGGTGTAAACAGATACCTGTGAATTGTCCTCAAAGATTCTCTTAATAGGGGTTTCTGGACTTCTCTTGTAGCGCTGACAGTCTACATGTAAAGAGACATAACCAGTGACAAGATTTAAAAAGGGGGGTTGTTCTGACGACGGTTCTTTTTAATTAAGAAAACGAGCGTAGACCTGGTCATTTACAATAAAGTACCTTCTAGTGGCGTCCAATGTGCTTCCAAACGGGGTCTGTGGGCTTCTGGGGTTTAAAGAGCGAATGCCGTCATAATTCTGGCGGTGCGGAAAGGATCTACATGGTAGGGGAGACAAAACCGAGCGTTATTGTCCGGCTGCGCTTGGGGAGGCGTGCAGGGGCGCTGTTTAGTGGCGGGTGGTTGTATGCGGTCCGGTGCTTACCTGATGATTGTTTTCCATTCGCCTTCCGATGAGGGGGTTCTGCCGACGTCTGTACAGATACAGCCAGGTGTGGAAGGGACTGTGTGGCGCCCGGCGTATTTAAACCGAGGGAGTTGATTTAGTGGACCAATACACTAGCGCGATGGTGTGGGTAGAGAGGTCAATGACGGACTTTGCGTAAAGGCATCCCGGAACAGTAATGAAAGCGGGCGGGCATATTGGAAGGATAGGGCATACCTATTAATGCTTGATATTTGAAGTAAATCTTATCCGTATATTTGGGGAGGGGAGGGGGGGCACGAAAGCGGGGTTTTTTTTATTATTAATAAAGAGACACTGAATAGACGCACAATGTTTCTTGTTGTGGGTGTCTTAGTGGGGAAGTTCTGCCGGGACAATGCATTTGCGCGATAATTTAGGCAGTGAGGTCGATGACGGACTGTGCACGATAGCTTGATGGGATAATACTGAAAGCGGGCGGACATATTGGAAGGGTGAAGCAAACCCTTTGATGCTCAATTTTTAAAGTAATTTTTATCCGTTTTATCCAGATATAGGGGGGGGGGGCGGTGTTTTTGGGGGGGGGGGGGGGAGGGTTTCTGAGACATGAGTGAGTGGGAGCACAATGCGTCTTAGTGTAGGTGGTGTCAGATAGTTAGGAAATATCTGGACCAGTTGGGTGCAGGAACCTACTTTTTTAGCCAGGGTTGTATTTCAGTACTTGGTCCCACGGTATTTCGTTGTTCATCCCCTTCATATACGTATCCAGGGTAAAAATCCAATACACCTCGCGACATTTACGCCAACACAGGGGATTGGACCCCTCTTCTCATCTATGTAGACTTTAGCAAGGGTGACATGGTCTTTGAATGAAATGAGGGTTTCGACCATGCCCTTCAAAGGGATAGATTCTCTAGTGTAGCTTCTCGGAGAAATATCAGGTTTAGTTAATTTACTTTTTTTACAGAGATTCATATTTTTTAAGTCAGTAATGTTCACAAAGGTGAAGGGGGAACAAGAATCCACAAACATGTTGATTTTCTTGCCATCCAACCCTACTTCGCATTGTGGGTAGTTTATTTGATTGACGGTGCTGGAGCACGAACTTGGAAGACAATCTTCTTCACTGACTGAATTTTATGCTCAGGAGTAACTGCCGCACTGACCTGTTTACTGTGCCAACTCTAGCTAGATGGCCTTTCTTATTGCATTTCTTGTAGATAGCTGATCTGGCTTGGCAATTGATGAATTGTTGGCAAGGTGGTTGCTACTACCGCACCGGTAACATTTAAGTTTGTTAGGGTTGTTGTCACGAGTAGAGCTGGGGTTATTTGCATTTTTAATTTTGCAAATATTGTTTTCATTGATAGCGTCAGCATTCTCTGATTCAGCCATTTCTGACACCTGGCTCTGGACTGAGTGAGAGGGTTCGGGTAGCACAGGATTAGGTCTAATCTCTTTCATGCATAGGGCAGTATGTTCAATAGATTCAGCCAACTCGATTGCTTCTTGTAAAAATTAGGTTTTTTTTGCAGCAGTTTTTCTTGGATTCTACTGTTATTGGTGCACCTCACCATCTGATCCCTAATAAGGGAGTCGTTGAGGTCTTCAAATTGGCATAGCTCACTTAGACCTCTTAGCACAGCTGCGTAGCTGCAGATGCTTTCAAGTTTTCCTTGGACCCTACAGAAGAACTTGTGGCGTTCCAGCACAATGTTGACTTTGTCTCCAAAGTGAATTTCCAATTTTATTAAAGATGATTCGTAAGCATTTTCATCTTCTTCTAAATCAGGTTCTGGTAGAGTATCAAAGACTTTCCTCCTATGGGTACCCAGATTGTGAAGGAGTATGTGTTGTCTTCTTAAAACACTGAATGTTTCCCCCTCAATGACAATCAAGTACGACTCAAAGATCTTGACCATGCCAGGTAAGTCGCCCCCCGCTGCAGCTCCACCAGTGCTTGAGTCCCCATGTGCCCGGTATCCGCTGAGCCCAGTTTTGTTTCTGTTTCCTGTGTGCCCATTAATTTCCCTCTGTCTCATTGTGTGCCCATTTAGCTTGTTCCTTGTGTACCCATTTTTCCTTCTGTTTCACGCTCCTCCGTGCCCATCTTGGTCACAGTTCACGCCGCTGCGGCCCCGCCCTGCGCCCATTCACTGAACCCTGCCACCCGCCTCCCAGCTGGTCCTCCCTCCCACCTCCCCTTAAAATGGCGGCCG